>NW_017731779.1:1119576-1124535 GCF_001890085.2 Hipposideros armiger
AGCATGGGGAACATAGTCAATAATATTGTGATAGCGTGGTACAGTGTCAGATGGTTGCTGGACTTATCATGGTGATCACTTCTTTAGGTATACAAATGTTGAATAACTATGGTGTACACTTGAAACTAATATAATATTGTATGTTAGTAATATTTTAATAAAAAATCTTTTTTTTTTAAGTGTGGCCCCTGTTTTCCCCAACCCAGGGTGCATCCCAGGGAAGCAATTTATTTTAAATGCTTGTTCCTCCTTCATAGGGTTGCCGGATAAATAGAGGATGCCCAGTTACATTGGAACTTCAGAAAAACAATGAATAATTTTTTAGTGTAAATATGTCCCATACAATATTTTTAGTATAAATATGTCCCACTTATTGCATGGAACATATAGTTACTCAAAAAATTATTTGTTGTTTATCTGAAATTCAGATGTAACTGGGCACCTTACACTTTCCCTCATCCCCACCTCAAATGTTCGATGAAGCTTTAGGCTCAGACCCATCTAGGCCCACCTCATCCTGACCAAGAAGAAGAAATAGAAGATCCCTGATTTCTTTGTGACATCCTCAGAGATAACTGTCCCCTGGGGAGAGTGGGTTTTGTGTATTTGTAAAAGGCAGACAAAATTTTCTCTTTGAAGTTTCTAACTGAAACCAGAACTAATTTGACCTGACACTATAATCTACCCTGATTATCAAATGTGTCTAGCCCAGAAGCATTTCAGTGAGACAGAACAGTTACCTTTGCTCACCAGCTCTCTGTAACTGTTGTGGACAAACAAAACAAAACATCCACCAGAATTAAGGAATAAGAGAGTTCTCATCTGCTAAGGACTTACGTTAAATGGCCACTAAGTTCTCCATCCTCATAACATCTGAGGACCCCATTTCTTCCAGATCCCATGGAAGTGGCAAGGGGGCATTGATCCTTATTAGGCCAGACAGGAAAAACCTTTCCGAAAAGGAGGGAAAATGTAAACTGAGATCTTAATGAGAAGGAGTCAACCATCAGAAAATAGAGGAAGAGCATTTCAGACAGAGAGAAGAACCAGTGCAGAGGCCCTAGAACATGACTTAGTCTGGGCTCCCAGAACTAAGGCTGATTCAGGACATTTTGTTCAAAAATCAGGGAGGATACAAACCTTTGGTGTCCACAGATTTGGGGAGAGCACCTTCAACCTGAACCTTGAGGTTATGCCTGGTAACTCCCAGAAAGGCCTCATGGTGGGTGCCGGTTTAAAAGAAGGATGAAGTTCTGAGCCAAGAAGCCAAAGGTTTGCACTAAGCTGGACTCTACAACTAAACTGGGCCCCTGGATGATTGGCAGCAAGACCGGAGAGGAGGGAGGTATTGACCTGAATCTGAGGGAAAGGGGAAGCTCCCAGAGGTGGCGAAAGTCTTCTGGCGATGGGTGCTAATTCAGGGGCCTTGAGGGTACCCGGGCATTGTTCCAGGATGGAGACCGCAAAGCAGCTAGCATCATCCCCTCCCCCAGAGGGGGCTATAGGACTACACCCAGCATGCTGGGCACACTATGCCCTGTCTGGAGAAATACTCTCTAGCTCCTCTGCTTTTTGGAGCTCAACAAGGGAGCACTGATCTTACAAGGGCACCTCTTTGGTCTTGGGTAATTTGCAGCTTCTGAGGTGCCCAGTCCTGTCAGGGTAAAGTGCCCAGGATGGGCTGGGGTGGTTTCTTCAAATAAGGGTTCCCAGGGAACCTCAGCCCGAAAATCCAACCACATCCTGTTTCCTGGAAGTGCCCCCTGGAAGTTCCCTTTGACTACACTCCTAGTCACCGTTCTCAGACTGGCCCAGGCCTCAGGCTTTCACCCAGAGCCAGCCCGGGCACAGCCTGCCCTCACTCTCACGCTTTTGAGTGACTTCTGACAGTGGAACTCCCACCCCAACCCCCAGGCTTACAGCAAGGGCTCTAGAGTCCAAACTGCCTGCACTTCACTTCTTCAATCTGTGTGACTTTGGGCAAGTCATAAACCTGTTGGAGCCTCATTGCCTGCATCTAAAAAGTAGGGCTAATAAATGTATCTTCTTTCCTAGGTTACTTGTGAGAGTTAAAAGAGAATGCTTACCACGTGCTTGACACAGTATCTGGCACAAAATAAGTTTAGCAACATAGTGTAAGCTGTTACTGGGAAGCTGCCTGACCCATTACCTTTTGGCCCAGCTCAAACCTGCCTTAAATTTGGATGTGGCGCTGCCACTTCTGTCCCAGCCCCAGGGTTAGAGCTTGAACCAAGCTACTCCTTACTGGCTACTGACTAGTTCTCTGCTGCCACCTGATGGACCTGACCTTGCATCACATCCCCACATGATGAAGCAGTGGGGTAGTGATTGCAGAGATGCCTCTTGATCTTTTCAAAACCCTCCCACTCACAGAGCTCAGGGGCCAGGTTCCTCTTTGCTCATNTATTTATTTATTTATTTATTTATTTATAATATAAAAATTGAAACTATAACACAAATAGACAAACAAAAAGCTCATGAACTGCAGTGGTCATATGAAAGTGTGCTTATTAAAAGCCAACACCAGTTTCTCTTCTCTCCTTGCTATTATGTATTTTTCTTCCCTCTTATTGTTCTCATGAATTTCAAAGGTCTGATCCCCATAGAGTTTTATAAATCAGCTTGTTTAGAACAGAAGGAGACACGGGGGAGAGCAGAGTGGGGAATTGGCCACATGAACCCTTTCCATTGGGGCATTTCACGTCTAATTTGCCCTTCTCAGTGGTAAAAAAGAAATTAACAGTTAAACTCACTGGTCTGCTCAGGTGAATAATTAGGGGTGAACCCTGTGTTCAAAATTACAGACATAAAGCTCAATTAGTTCTGTGTGAAATTGTTTTTGTAAACCTATACCTTCAGCTCAGAGCCTCGGCAAATGTCCCTCACCCCACCCGAACCAAGAGGAGTGGTCCTTCGGGTCCTCCAAGTGACAGGAGAATGATGCTGCCACAAGCGGCTACAGCCTGAGTTGTCGCTTTTCCTGATTCTCTGCTCTGCCGCTTGGCAGTCTCTCTAGGGAGAAGATCTAGGAGGAGACTGCAAAGCTTCAGAAGTCAGAGAATTACATACGTTGAGAAATTCTGCTGGCAGCCAAGCATCAGGGAGGCAATGAGGGAGGGTGGAGGAGTCCACCAGAACTTCCCAAGCCCTGTTCTGACAGGACAGGACCGCAACCAAGTGAGAGGAGGCCATGCTCTTACCTTCCTGGATGCAGTCGATCTCTGTGTGCGGCTGGCTCTGTGTGTGAAGGTTGCTTCCCTGGCTCTTAATCTTTATTTCCCCCCCCCCCCCCCCCCCCGGTCTTGAGTCTCATGTTAGTCACGAGTTGGGATTTCTGGTGGGGTCATCTGTGACTGCTTAATTGGTATGAAAGAAACCAACCGCATTTCTCCCCTCTAAAAGTGTGGCCTCTGTTCAGAAAAAAAAAAAAAGATAAGATAAAAATATGAATAATAAAATGGCAATAATTACATGCATATCTATCAACAATTACTCTCATATAAATGGATTAAAGTCTCCAATCAAAAAATAGGAGGGCTGGGCCGGCCGAGTGGCTGGTTAAGAGCTCCCTTGGGAGCACCAGCTCTGAGCAGCAGGGCTGCGGTTCGGATCCCACATTGAGGGCCAGTGACGCTCGCCCTCTATAGCTAAAATGATGAACAACAGGTCGACCTGGAGCTGGGCTGTTGTGAGTCGCTGGCGGCGGTGTAGGCTGCAGCAGGGCTGCAGTGGGCTGCCATGAGATACGTGAGTGGCTGGCAGCCAGTGTGAGTGATTGGTAGCCGGTGTGAGCTACTGGGAGCCACTGTGAGCGGCCGACCAATGACTGGTGACCCATCTGCCTCACCCGGGAAGAGCACAATGATCATACCAACATGGGCCAGTGAAGCGACGTCCTCCACAACTAGACTGAAGAACAAAACAGCAATTTGTCCACCTGCCTGTTCCCCTTCCCCGATTCCCCAATGCTGTTCCCCTCCCCCCAACCCCCCAATAAAATCTTAAAAAAAAAATAGGAGGGCTGAATGGATAAGAAAATGAGACCCTTACATATGCTGCCTACAAGCGACTCGCTTCAGATTGAAAGACACACACAGACTGAAAGTAAAGGGATGGAAAAAG
The DNA here is from genome assembly GCF_001890085.2 of Hipposideros armiger. Lineage (NCBI taxonomy): Eukaryota > Metazoa > Chordata > Mammalia > Chiroptera > Hipposideridae > Hipposideros > Hipposideros armiger. The sequence goes on from NW_017731779.1 coordinate 1,123,720, forward strand.
ATATTTCATGAAAATGGAAACAAACAAAAAGCTGGGGTAACAATACTTATACCAGACAAAATAGACTTTAAAACAAAGGCTATCACAAGAGACAAAGAAAGACCCAGTAATCCCACTTCTGGGTATTTATTCAAAGAAACCCAAAACGCTACTTCTAGGGGACGTGTGCATCCATATGTTCATTGCAGCATTGTTTACAATGGCCAAGATCTGGAGGCAGCCTGGGTGTGTCCATAAATGGATGAATGGATAAAGAGGAGGAGGTACATATATACAATAGAATATTGGTCGGCCATGGAAGGGAACGGGCTCTTGCCATCTGTAGTGGCATGGATGGACCTGGAGGGTATTGTGCTAAGTGGAGTATATCAGACAGAGAAAGAAAGATGAAATGTAATTTTGCTTATATGTGTGGAATCTAACAAAGAAAATAAACAAACAAAACGGAAATAAACTCATAGATATAGTAAACATTTGAATGGTTGCCAGATGGGAGGGGGTTGGAGGTGAGTGAAAAAGAGGAAGCGATTAAGAAGTACAAATTGTGGGATGGCTGAGTGGCACGTTGGTTATGAATTGGCTTGGGATGCCAGCTCTGAGCAGCAGGGCCCTGGTTCGGATCCCTCATGAGGGCTAGTGATGCTGCGTCCTCTATAGTTAAGATGGTGAACAACAGCTCAACCTGGAGCTGGGCAGCTGTGAGTCACCGATGATGGCATAGGCTGCAGTGAAGTTGCAGTGGGCTGCCATAAGCTACCGTGAGCGGCCGGCAGCCATCGTGAGCAGCCATCCAGTGGCCAGTGACCGATCTGTCTC
>NW_017731779.1:1130445-1131973 GCF_001890085.2 Hipposideros armiger
GTTGGATTGGTGATGTGGAGGGAGGAATAGGAGAAAGGCAGGGCTTCAGATTCTTATTCAAATGCTGGCTCCAGCATGGACCGGTTGGGCGTCCTAAGGTACGCAAAACTCAGGCTCAGTGTCTTCATCTGCAGAATGGGAACACAGTATCTTTCTCTGGGGGAGGCTGTTAGGTGAGGGTTTGTGTGCCTGGCGTGGAATAAATTTTTGTATTAGGGTTTTTTGGTTGCTAGTAACAGTAACTCAACCCTGGCTACTTAAGGATATAAGGAAATCAATGGGAGGTTATGAAGGTGTCCCAAAGAACTAAAAAAAACTAAAAGTCTGAGCAAAGCAGGCCTTAAGAAGGAATAGAACTGAGCAGTTCTGTGGATACAGGTAGAAGGAATTAATAAATGATCTTTCAGGTTGTTGCCATCAGAAAGAAATCAGCTCTAACCACATCCATCCTTGTTTTCACACGAGCGTTAGGTTCCTTAGAGAATTTTGTCTGGTTTGCTTGGGTCTTATGCCCTCTACAACATTTGGCAAATGGTGGCCATTGCAGTTATATAGGGCTCGTTAAGCTGGGATTTATCCCTGAGAAATCTCTCTAGTCTCTGCTGTTTCCTAATGAGCACTGTGAGAGGAAGTCCTGCAGGTGACTATGGAAGGCTGCAAGGTGCTTCCTGTTTGTACCCCCACCCTGGCACTGACTGCGTGATGCTGATTGCGTGCCTGTTCCTCTCTGCCGTATCCATGGGTTCTGAGCTCCCAGGGGGCAGGATTTACATAACTTTGTGTCTCCATTGCCTGGCACAGAGCCTGGCACATAGTAGAAGCTCAGCAAACTGAACCTTTGCTTAGATCTCATTTCCAGTGAGGCTTTTAAGAAGTAGCACTACCAGAGAACAGGATATTTCAACACTAAGGACAATTGTCTACATCAGTATATTTTCGTCTTTTTGATTTTGAAAGAAATCCCCCTTTCTGTAGCCAACTACCATCACCCAAAGCCAGGTATCTTTCTTGATAGGTATCACTCAGAAGACTTGGCAGAGGTTTCGTGATGGGAAAGGGCTTGAGTCGCCGTCCACAACTCTTTAACAGCGTCAATATGTTGATTTAGGTATTTGCCTAATTACATCACAGGACCAGCGAATGCAATGCCCCAGATGGGCCTTGCAATGCTAATGGAAATAAGTCTTGGTGTAGGTGCCAGGGTCACTGGGTTCTTGGTCAGGCTGTGCCATAGGTCTTCGTGTGACCTGGGCAGGTCATCTCACCTCTCTGTGTCTCTTCCTCTGCCCCAGCAAGAGACCATTCATCGCCTTAAATTCATTGAGACCAGCCTATTCTTTCTGTAAGGGCAGTGACAGAGAGGAGAAAGCAGAGCTGGGCTGGATATCTAGTGGAAGGGCAACGATGCCCTTCTTAGAGCTACTATCAGATTGTGAGGTTGAGAACGTTCCCACAAAGGCATAGTCTTAGCAGACACCTGGCCCAACACTGAGGGTGTTAACATGCTAGGATGGACTGGTGCAAGGCC
>NW_017731779.1:1135248-1136307 GCF_001890085.2 Hipposideros armiger
CCAATTTCTGGCCTTGTGGGAAACCAGCCCCTCCCCAGATTTCAGTGCACTCACTGGCATTACTTCTTCATGCTCCTGCCTATACTCTTGTGTCTATATCTGCTGCCTGAGTTCTTCCTTGTATCGGTTCAGAAGCAAAGCCAAGCACCTTCTGTGGTTCTCACCATAACATCGACTCAAACCACCCCAAGCCAAAATGTGCACACTAAAAGAATTTAGGAGTGAAGTGTACTGATGTCTGCAACTTACTTAGAAATGCATCAAAAAATAAGATGAATTGATGGATGAATAGAAGGATGCAAAGATGACTAGTTATGCAATAAATATGAGATATTAATTGAAAAATCTAGGTAGTGGGTATATGAGTAATTGCTATTTGATTTTTTCAACTTCTCTGTATATTTGGAAATTTTCATAATCAAATTTGGGGGATGGAATCCATTACACTAAGCATTTTGTGATTTTTGTAACTGAAACAAAGATGGAGGGGGTTGAAAAAGGCATCACAGGCACTCAGCGCTCTGGCAACTTGCTCATCCTGTTCCCCTTCCTCTCTCTCCTCCTCACTCACAGCAAAACCAACAAAAATGTTGCCCCTCTTCTAGCAGGGCAGTTCCACCCACCCCGTAAGGCCCTTTGGAGCCTCGCTCTCTCCCTTTTGTAGAGAGGCTAAAGAAACACAATGCTTTGCCTGAAAGGCATATGAAAGCAGTCTTCTCTGTCTCCTGTGAAGAACTGTGTCAAGTCCCAGCACAGCCACCTCAACTTTGAACTTGACCCGCCTGCCCTCAGGGCTGAACCATATTTCTCCTAAATCTTGCCTCTGTTTCTCTCTTGCAAACTGGTTAGCGTAGGAGCATGGGGGGGTTACTTTTTTCTCATTTTCATGGAACTGTTGGACCTTGGGGACGTTGAAGACATCACTGGACCTGTAATTCAAACAATCTCTTATATTCCAACGAGCTCTATATCAGTTTCCTAGGGCTGCTGTAACAAATTACCAAAAGTCCAAAATCAGTTTCACAGTTACAGCTATGAGCAATGTAGCCCTAAACATTC
>NW_017731779.1:1138057-1139191 GCF_001890085.2 Hipposideros armiger
TGTCCAATTTCTTGGTGGTAGGCCAGTTGTGTTGCAATAAACATCTTCATGAACAAGGGTTTTTTTTCTCCATAGTAATTTTTTCCCTTGAAACAACTCCCAGAAGAAATATTACTGGGTCAAAGGTTAGATCCCCTGTTATATTTGAAGCAGCCTGACATCTTTCAGCTTATTCATTTTAACATCATGTTACTGCACTGGAACTCAGCCTCAACACACACAGTAGGCACCAATAGTTGCAAGAAACTCTGCAGGGCACCTGCTAACTAAAGCTCAGAACTGAGCCTCTGGGGGTACAGAAGTTATTATTGAAACACAAGCCTTCTATCCAATGGTCACCCTCTTCCAGCAGACCAGCCCACCTCCTTGTAAGGAGGGTGCTAAAATTCTCATACACCTGGAAAGTTTGATTTCTTCCCCCCCACCCAAATATGTCTACCATCCCTTGGTGAAAACCTGTCGTTTTGACAGCTTTGATCATTTAGCTTAAGGTTTTTAGATATGTTAAATGTAAATAGCCCTGGGCAGAGTAGCTCAGCAAAACTGCTATCAATCTCTTCTACTCTAGTATCAATGAGCTTTCCATTTTTTTTTTTTTTTTTAGACAGTTGGTTTTGATGGATGAGGGAAGGGGTGATGGAACCTGATGTGGGAGAATGTTTTGTCTCCTAGTGAGTTTTGTCTGCTTTACAATGTTTCTCCAGTTAGTCCCCATTCTAGAGGCTAGAAGAACAATTCTTACTTGGATATGCTGTTTCCTTTTTTAAATGGCCTCAGGCAACAAACCTATGAGGAACTGTCAACCTCATTGACCAATGAAATAAATATTAAAACAACAATAGGGCAACAATTTCTAACAATTGGCAACATGATACTTTGTTACTGGTAAAAATGTGCAGTACTAGAAGTATATATTCTGGCAGTCAATTTGGCAATATCTGTCATAAGTTTTGGGGTTTTTTTTAATGGGTATAGACAACAGAGGAGTATTGTACAAGGCTATATACACTGCAGTGTTATTTATAAAAGTGAAACATTGGAATGATTGAAATACCTGACAAAAGATTTCAAGTATAATGGATCAATATTACTGGACTATTAGTCACAAAAATAATGTAGATAAATATTTGATAC
>NW_017731779.1:1142036-1154573 GCF_001890085.2 Hipposideros armiger
AGCAATGAAAATAATTTTATGGTTGGGGGTCACCACAACATGAGGAACTGTATTAAGGGGTCGCGGCATTAGGAAGGTTGAGAACCGCTGTCTTAGAGGCAACCGAACCTGCTTTTAGTACCATCTCTGGAATTCGACAAATAGGTCTTTAATCATGACTGATTCACATGGCTCCTGTTTCCTCCTTAAATGCCTCAAAAAAGAAAAATCAGCAAGTACAATTGTGAAAACTCAGTTGTGTACCCTGAGTAAAAAGAGGCTAGAATATGTTTTCCTAAATGTCCCTTTTTTACTCAAATTCAGCACAGCCTAAGGCCAGTAATGACACCTGGGATAATACTTTGAGTTCTTTACTGATTTTTGTCCCCTTCCCTGGTAGTTTATTTTCCCTTGTAGTTTACACACACACACACCCACCTGCTCTCCCACCCCCAGGCCTCTTAAGGAATGCAGAAACATCCCAATAGAGAGCACAGCTTCTTACCAAGCCCCTCACCTTCACACAGACTAGAAAAGACTTTCTGACCTAAAATGGGGGCCAAACCACAGAAGCAAAGTGACAAAGTTGGTGAGTTCCAGGCAGGGCCCTGGCCTCTGCCTCCCTGGCAAAGCCTCAGAGAAGGGAACACTGCAGGGGTAGCTCAGGGCCTTCCATGACTTTCTAGCCGCACCAAATGACTCCCATGCTTCCCAGCTGGCCGACTGGGAGCAGAAACATCCCCCAGCTGAAGGTGCCAGGTAGGTGAGAACCCAAACATCTCAGCAGGGATTGGCAAAAACTAGGGACAGTGGGCCCCCGATGGAGCCCCTGTGTAATGAGATATATTTCCAGTACTGCTGGGAATTGGGCGCTTGACAAAGAAATTGAGAAACTGAAAAATAAAGCAAATGTCATTTCTTGCTTCCTGAATCTGGGCCTGACACGCCCTACACCATGCTCTCTCTTCTCTCACGTGAACAGGACGTCCCAGGGTCACAGACAGTCCTGCAGACAGCTGGGGGAGGAGTCGTATTGGAATGAAGAACAAGATCCAGTTGCTCGGGCTTCCGGTGAACATGATTTGGGATGTTCCTCTTTCTGTTGTCTCCAAACAGGACTCACGCTTTGCAATCAGTCTCTCAAGCAGGATGGTTCTCACTGGCCCACACCTAACACCTCCACCAAACATAGAGCCCCACGTTCTCACTCCCTCCCCTAGGGCAGAGGCTGTGGTCCCACCTGTAACAGTTCGGGGTCTGAACATTGGAAGCACACCTTGACTTTTTGGTCTTGCTTATGGCTGTTTGCTCCTTGGTATTTACAGCCACATTTGCACATATTCACACATACATGCAGACAGCAGTCACCAGCGATACCATCTGAGAAGTCCAAAGTGTCCATAGTAAGAGCATGTAAAAGAAAATGGGGACCAAAGATGTAGGAATTGTTCTGGAAATTTTCATGGCCTCTAGAGGGAGGACATATAACATGTCACTAGTTAAATGGTCACCAAATGGCTCTCGGCTTCCTTCATTCGCTCATTCATTCTGATATAGGATCCTTAGTGTATTTTCTCGGAATTGTGATCTCACCGTTGCTGAAGAATGGCAACGTAGATCAGAGAGGCAACGTTTAAGCAGAAACAGTTTTATTGTAAAGCACAAGTGGGGGAAGGGTCAGAAAATGAAATGCCCCGTGGGCTGCGCTGTGCTGGGAACTATAATATCTCTGCAGAGGTAGCTGATTAGTTCTTCTTGTACCTGGGCAGTTAATGTTGGCGGGCTCTGCAGTTTGAAATTGTTTGTTACAATCTGATTGGCCCTCTGTACCTAGGCTGATTATTCAGGCGGGCTCTGCAGATTGAATTTGCTTGTTACAAGGTGATTGGCTCCCCACACCTGGGCTGATAGTTTTGGCGGGCTCTGCAGCTTGAATGATTTTGTTATGATCTCAGCCTTAATCCCCTCCACCATGGCCATGTCCCTGACTGCCTATGATTTTTCTATCTTAATTCTGTCTAGCATTAATAAATGCTCAAGTTGGCCAGACATTGGAGACATGAAGATGAATAGAACAGAGCTCCTGCACTCACTGTGTTCCCCAGCAGTAAACTTCACGCCTGAAATACTGACAATTGCATTGATCCCAAATATAGGTGCTGCCTTTATAAACTTAATTTAAGCTTACTAGGTGCCTAGGAAAGCTTTATTGGGGTTCTTTTAATCCTGGTACCAAAATCTGTACAAAAGAGATGTGTTTTTCCAAGATATATCTAAAGCCATGTGTGACATATACATATTTGGTCTTTTTCCCTGATCCCTGGCACTTAGCTCCTAAAACCCGTGGGATCTCCAGGGAGATAAGAGTCTCTTGTATGCTAATGAGATGGCTGGTGCTGAGGGCCCCTAAAAAGCTCCAGGATCCATGTTGTTTCTAGAAAGACCAAGGCATTGATTAGGGGGTTAGAATTTTCACCCCACCCCCCACCCCCAGGGAGGGAAAAGAGACCGGATAATTACCAATGGGAATAATTTAATAATCATGTCTGAATAATGAAACTTGCCCCCTCCCAAACACTAAATAATAGGGTTTGGAGAGCTTCTGGGTTAGTGAACACATCGAGGTACTGGGAAAGGGGCACTCCCAGAGAGGGCATGGAAGCCCCACGCCCCTTCCCCATACCTTGCCCTATGTATCTCTTCCAACTGGCTGTTCCTGAGTTGTATCCTTTATTTTAAAAAACCAGTAAGTGTACTGTATTGCCCCATGTATAAGACACACCCTTTTTCAAAAAATTTGGGGTCTAAACACTGGGTGCATCTTATACAGTGGTTGTAGATTTTATTTTTTACTTGCATTTCCCACTGAGGATGAGGCCATATACGAAGACAGTGATTCATCATCAGACACAGGTGAGGACAAGCTAATGGTTGGGAGTTTTGACAGTGATGAGGAGTTGTATGAATTTTATGATGAATAAAACTTGAGTTCAATAACTTTATGTAATACATTTTTTTTCAAATTTCGGGCCCCCAAATTAAGGTGCGTCTTATACATGGGGGCGTCTTATACATGGGGAGATACGGTAAGTAAAGTGTTTTTCATGAGTTCTATGAGCTATTCTCGTCAAATATTGAACCTGAGAGAGGGTCATGGGAATCTCCAACTTATGGCCAGTTAGTCAGAAGTCAGGTGGCAACCTTGGGCTTGCAGTTGGTATCTGGAGTGGAAAGCAGTGTGGTGCGACTGAGCCCTTAACCTAGGGGGATGTCTGCTAACTCTGGTAGTGTCAGAATTCAATTGAATTGTTGGACACCTGGTTGGTGCCCAGAGAGCTGAAGAATTTTTGATGTTGGGAAAAAGACCTAAGATTTGGTTGGAAGTATTGTGAGTAAAAACAGTTCACCGAAGGGCCGGCCGAGTGGCTCAGTTGGGTAAGAGCTCGCTCAAGAGTTTGAGCTCTGAGCAACAGCAGTTCGATTCCTGGCCCAGGCTGAGTTGCATCTGAGCTGCTAACAGGTGGCAGGATGGCTCAGCTAAAACACACACACACAAACAGTTTGCCGTGTTTAAATTTAGCTGAATTTGAATGTTTATTTATGATCAACTTGAATGGCTGTAAATGTATCTATGTAGCCGGGCACAGTGCCTGATAAATAGTAGTCACTCAATAAATGATAGTACCTTTCTGTACTGAGCATCAACTATGTGCCAGGCTAAGTGAATTAACATAATTCTTCATTAAGGAAAGAAACAACATAAGGTTTTGAAATAGTTATAATAAATAAGGATAGTGAATACTAACTGTATGTGCCTCCCTTTACCTATTTCCCTGCCAGTGGCAGACATTGCTAATTGGTTGCAGGTCCCTTTTCCATTGAACCTGAATTTGACCTCAGAATACTTCTCTCAGTAAAAGATATAGCCCATTTGCCATTGCTAGGCCAGGAGAAAGACTGGGAGTCTAGGGATTCTTTCTTATTTTGCCTTCAGATCAAGAGTGTAGATCTTAAGATAAGTCATTAAATTCCTCTGAGCATGTTTGCTCATCTGTAAAATGGAGATCATAACTTGTCCTAAATACTACCATACAACTTATCGGAGGTTTAAATGTGAGGGGTGGGAAGAGCTTGAAAGACTAGAAGAGCAACGCATTCCTAAAAGCGTAGCTCCCAGAATTCACAAAAACAGCATCTTTGCCTGATGACAAAGCTCCATTAAGGCCTGTTTAGAACAGAGAAGATGCTATTTCTCCAAAGGACATCCTTCTTACTAACAAGGAAAAGAAAAAGAGAAGAGGAAACAAGATGAAAAGGAAATAAGGAAAGAGAAAGGACACAACTTGGAGGCAGAGGCTTAGATTTAAGTGCCAGATCTGCCTCTTGTCAGGCATGGATTTGGAATTGGCTACTAAGTTTCTCCGGGCCTCATATTCTTTACCCATTAAGTGGAGGAAACAATGTCCACCTCTCAGGGTTATTGGAAGTGTGAAATCAGCTCATGTCTGTGAGAGGGCTTAGCACACAGTAGGGACTCAGTGAACTCCCAGCCTTGGTGAGTAGAAGGAACCACAGCTTGGAGCCATCCCAGTCCCACACAATGTAGAGAATGCAGTTTTGCTACGTTCCCTTCCTTCTTCCCGCTTCCTTCCACCTTTTACTGAGTGTGCCCACTTGATGTGGAGCAGGAGAATCTATGCAAAATTGTTGAATATTTCTCTGATCTCAAAGCCACCATGAGGGCACAGAGAGCCGTTTTGCATGACATGATTTGAATAGTTCCCCAGTATCCCCACTGCCCCACCATTTTATCTCCTTTAAACTTTTGAGTCTCTCTTTGGGAGACTTTGCTTACAATTCTGACTCTAGAGCTCTAGACCTGGAGGTGGGCCTCCCTGGGGGATTCAAGGCAGCTGTGGGCTAAAAGAATGAGTGCCACCGAGTGGTGACATGGGGCGCTGTGTGTGGCAAGCACAGAGAATAGGGAGTGGTGAGGTGAGTCCCAGTCTTTTAGGTAGTCCAGGAGATCTGAAATATCTTGTCTGGTCCATCTCTATGTGTCTGAGTCCTTTTCATCCTTTTTGGGGCCAGTTCAATGTGATCTTACCCTCCTGGGAGCTCCTGCAGTGCTCTGTCTGTTCCTCTAATTGGCACTTCTCAGCATTTGGATGCATAATATAATCACATTTGTGCACAAACATGGCTTCAACTCCTGCCATTTTCACTTTTCCTTTTCTGAGTTCCAGGCACTGACTGAGAGTCCTTCAAACCACACGCTTTCCTGCCTCTAGAAAGCTCTCCCTGACTACCTATCGTCACCCTCCCTACCCTAATTAGGTCTGGGGTCCCTCATTGTTCCCCTAAGGAGTTCCACTTACCATCCTAGGGCGAGGTCCTTCACTCACTTGTCTTTCTCCTGCTCTGGTCCATGAGTTCTGCCAGGGAAGAGACTTTTCTTGGACCCTGCTGTTTCCTGGGCACCCAAACCAGAGCCTGGCATGTAGGAGGTTCTCAAATATCTTAAGGGGACTATATCTTCTAACTTTTTAACCTTCTGCTACACAGATCATAGTTCACAGCCTAATGTTAAGTGCTCAATAAATGCTTGGTGTATATTTATTCACCAATGAGGGAATGAATGAATTAATGGCTTTGGCTTGTAAAATAGGTAGGGATCTCAGTCAAGGCTACAAATAACAAGGGATGATGTGCTGAATATTTCCTAGATCCTCTCCTTTCCATCCTTCTTGACGCCCTAGGAAGTTTACCTTTATAAGACTGTATCAACAGGTTCCTTTGCCCTCTGGTTGGGTTCAGTCAATGGGAAGCACCAGTGGATTAGAGGGAGGGAGAAGAGTGAAGTCTTGGCAGAGTTAATTCTCCTTATTTGCAGATTCTGTAGTTGCAGCTTTGCCAACTTGCTAAAATCTGTTTGTAATCCTCAAATCAATATGCATGGCGTTTTCATGGTCATTCATAGACATGCACAGAGTGGTAAAAAACTGTAGTCACCTGGTGTGCACATTCTCTGCGGAGATCAAACAAGACGACGTCTGTCTTCTTATTTTAGTTCTCATACTATGAACAATTGTCCTTATCACAGTTTACTTAGTGTTATGTTCTCTGCAATTTTGTGCTGTTTGTTGGTGATTTCACTGTTTAAGATGGCCTCCAAATACAGGCTGAGGTCCTGTGTAGTGTTCCTTATGGAGAAAATACATATGTTAGGGAAGCTTTATGCAAGCATGAGTTATAATGCCCTTGGCCATGAGTTCAAAGTTAATAAATCAATAATATATATTAAATAAAGTGGCTTTAAACAGAAAAACACATGAAAATGTTTATGTATTGATCAGTTGATGAAAATGTTGTGGCCAGAGACGTAGAGGAACCTAACCCTGTATGTCCCCTAGGAGAGACCGCTCAGCATTTACTAATTCAGTGTTTGCAGAGACTTTATAGAAAAGAACTACTTCAAATAATGAGAATGGATTGTATATATCCCCCAGACAGGCTCCGTCCTGCTGGGTTGACAAAAGGTTGACTGCATCCATCTGCAAAAAGACATATCTTTCAGGAGGAAGCTTCTTTGAAGCCACAGCTATTGTCTCAGGTTTCTGGTAGCAACTCCCTTTCCTTGTCCCTTTAGGTGACTGGGGTGGTAAGAGCTCCAGTTGATGCTAGCCCTGAAGTGCCATCTCCTGCTGATTTCCCTCATTCTGCCCACACCTTTGCAAACAGTCCCTGTATTAAACTCTCTTCTTACCCCATTTTAAGTGTGCCATCTGTTTCCTGCCAGAATCCTGAGGAATCCTGACAGTTTACGGAAAACCCCAGCTGTTTTCTTTCTAGCACCTAGATGCCAACATGAGCATGTGGTTCCCCTCCTCCCTCCAGGCCTGAGTGGGTCTTCACCCACAGCAGCTACTTTTCAGCTGACCTGGAGGGTGGATGGTCCTATCTCTAGGGCAGTGCTACTCAGTGTGGTCCCCTGACCAGCAGCAGGGGCACCCTTGGGAGCTTGTTACAAATGCAAATTACTAGGCATCCTAGATCTCCTGAATTGAAACTCTGGGGCAGAGCCCTGGAAGCTGTTTTAATAAGCCTTCCAGGTAATTCTTATGCACACGAAGTTAGAGAATCACTTCCTGGAGAGCTGGGAGGTTGGTGGAGGGAGGGGAGGGGGATGGGGGTGAAGGAGGGCAGGCTCTCCTTGCCAGGGCCTCTAACTCCTATCTACCTGACTTCCCATGGCTTTCTGGCCCTTGTTTCTCAAGGCTGAAATACCTTTAGAAACACATACAAGCTGGAAAGCAGAATTCCTGAACCCCATATAGGTGGCTGTTTTTTTGTTGGTTTGTTTTGTTTTTTTGTTTTTTGGTGGCTGTTTTTTAACTAGCAGAGTGTGATCCTTTACAGAATGTGTAGAACAAGTATAACTTTCCTGGGAGTTCAGCACTGAAACCCAGGCATCTCTGAGCACAGCTACAAAGCAAGAGGGAAGACAAGTGAAGTGGTGAAGGGCACCAGGAGCTGCTACCTCAAATTCTGACATATAGATTATTTTGAGCTGAAAGCAATAAAGAAACAGCAGATGTAAGGAGAACTCTCTACCCTGCCCCTTTCTTAAAGCAGGGCATACATTTCCCTCGGTGAAGGTGGCATAAATTTTCCCCCTCTCCCCAGTATCAGGATGAGGAATGACCCTTACACCACAGATGGAAAGCAGGCACCAGGATGAACCTGCATAAACAGACCTTACTAAAATAACCCTGACCTTCTGTTTCCCATTAGTTCCCCCATATAGTTATTTCCTATTTACTCTTGCACAATTTATTGCCCCTAGAAGCCCAAATCCCCTTTCCTTTGTTTAATCACTTCTCCACTGCCACCCTTTGTTAAAGTGATATATCAGCTTCCAAGTCTAACTGCTTCTTTGGGTAGTCCCTCCTTTTTTTGTGTAGCCTCTGTGCATGCAAAAATATTAACATCAATAAAATTTGCATGGCTTTTCTCCTGTCAATCTTTCTTTTGTCAGTGTAATTCATAGGTCCCAGAGATTAGAGGAAAAGTATCCTGTTCCCCCCTACAGTGGCAGGTGGGGTGGCCCTCTGGCTTTGAAAGAGGAAAAGATTTCCTTCCCACTTATTAAAAAAAGCCTGTCAATGTGGTGAATAGAAGCTCTTCTTTTGTTGCCATTAATTTTTCTATAACCTCCCTTCAAAATGCAGATTTGAGACAGCTTATTAAGATACAGATACTACAAGGTTAAAAAATAAACAGATATCCTTGGGTTTGGAAGGTGTTCATTTAAACATTCTTAAAATGGTTGGCTTCTTTGTTGATACAGTAGCAGCCAAAGATCACAGGGGCTGAGTACAGAAGTGTGCTTCTTACCCATGCTAGAAATAGCAGCATCTAAAGTGAAGACTTCAGAAAAACCTAGTGACTACTACATTATGCTTAGGATCCCACATTCTCTATAATGTTCTTAGTGATTAAAATAAAATAATATAAAAAAGCATATTTATCCCAGAAACTTAGTGAACATCTTACAACTGAATGAATTGTTTAGATAAATGTCAGTGCTGTAAATGCCTACATGATCTGGAATTTCCTCTTTATTTTGAAATGGGAGCTTTTTTGTTCAAAAGATCATAAAAAACTAAAAAGTGTTTCTGTAAAGAAATGAGATTTTTAAAACAAGAACAACAAAAATGCTTTCCTGACTCACTGTCAAATCAAAATCTCCCTAATTTGTAAATAGATTACTTCAAGCCTTTTGTTAAGCAATATTCCTGTTCAAATCATTTCAGATGTAGTGTTATAACTTTTCCTCAAATTTTTTGTTGTGAAATAAATTTTGCAGTGTGTGTGTGTGTGTATGAAGAGGAAAGGCATTCATTCATTTTTATTATTTTTTTTTAATGACTTGTAGTCACAATATCTAATATCCCACTGCCAGGACTTGATATTGTAGCTCCTGCTGCCACTGACTTAAAACTGGACTGATTCTGAATAAGAACAAAAGTGTTAAAGGATTTTACTACAAATGGCAGCTTTTAAAAAGCCTCTTGTCTTTGGAGAGCGTTTTTTGCTGTGTGAGGTTCAGGAGACCTTGACCCTCTCTCGCTCCGCCCACTTCTATGGGTTTTCTGTGTACATACGCTTCTTTTCTCAATCTTATTTGCATGCTCTTTCCTTTCTCTCTGACCCATGAGAAAGAAAAATGTATTGATGATAACTCTTTAAATAGTGTAATTTATTCATTTCTAGCATGCCAGAAAAAATTAAGAGAACATTTGTCTGAAAAAAAAAATAGATAAGCTCAGAAACAAGTGAAGGAAAAACCATGGAAGGAAAAGGAGATGTGGCCCAAGGGGAAGATCATATAAAATGCATGCATGGGTGCTGCATAATTTGCTGAAGTTTGGTGCTTACTTATTCCTAAGACCCCCTCCCCCTCCCGTGCTCTCCCTTTGAGGCCCCTCAGGAGACATCTCAGCGTGCTGGTATCAAGCAAAGCCAGAAGGATAGGGTTGATTTACTGGGGCCGTTACCCTGACTCTGGGTGTAGTATTTATCACTATTCACAGGTCTGTGGGGTTCCAACTCAGCACATTAGAATCATTTGGGCAACTTTCCAAAATGGTACAATTGCCTGGACACTACCCAGATTAACTGAATGTAGACCTCTGGGATCAGGCTCAGAACTGGTATATATATATTTTAATACTCCAGCTAATTCTTACTGCTGAGTAGAGACCCACTGACAACTGGATCTATTCTGAAACTTACAAACCCAAGTGTCACCGGAGGAGCCTGTTAACCATTCATATTACCCAGCCACACACTTCTTTCTAATCCCCCAGCCTCCTCAGAAGGCCAGAAAATTCCATATCTTAAACAAGAACCCCAGGAGATTCTGATGCACCCCATCCACAGATTCTATTAGTGCACAAAGCTTAAAGGGGCAAAGAGCTGGACTGTGTAGTCTGCTCAGACAACAGCAGGCTGTGTGACCTTGGGCCTATGACTTAAGTACCCGGGTTTTGTTTCCTTGTTGATAAAATTCCCAACTGACTCACAACTAGAATGGGAGCGTCACCAAACCAGGGACTGGGGTCTATTAATTTTTGTATTCCCAGTATCTAGATCAATGCCTGGCACATTGTAGGTATTCAATTAAATTGAAAATGAGCCCATATCTGGGAAAGTGGATTAGAAAGAATTTATATCTGTGGTCACTAGGCATTTTTATTTGGTGTGTGTGTGTGTGTGTGTGTGTGTGTGTGTGTGTGTGTGAATGGGGATGGCTTGAAATCCATGAGCCTCCAATGGACAACCTGAGTCTCGGGGTTTGTTCATTTTATGCCTGTGTGTATTGGGGGCAAAGGAGTGACCTTTGTCCTGGTTTCATCTATTTTATGTCAAATGTGGGTGGAATTATACATGTTCCAACAGGCAGGTGATTATATCTGCCTCTGTCAGCACGGATGTTTCTGTAATAACATGCCCAAGACGGGCTACAACAGAATAATTTATTTTTATAACACATGTGGCTCTGAACAAACGTATGACAGCATGGATTTTCTTTGCCAAGTATAATAGTAGAACTTCTTGAAGTGTGGACATTTCTTGGTGCTCTGAGAGACTGTCTACAAATATCACCTTCAGTGACCGAATCATGACCTTGTTTATGTAAAATGACCAATTAGTGTACACAAAATGCACCAAGTGCCAAGATGAGGGGAAGGGGTGGATGGAGCAAGAGACAAGGATCAGGGTTTGGGTCTGGGCTCCAGCTCTTGCCCAGAACTCACTGTGTGCTTTGGGCAGGGCAGTTCTCTCTGGGACCAAAGTCCTCATTTGTAAAGTGAAGGGGCTGAATGATTATCTCCATGGTCCCTCTGTCCGCCACAGGCTGTAACTATCTGATTGTAAGATTAACACTCAGAAGGTCTTCTCCATTCATTTTCCCTGCGAGGTCAGAATCACCCTGTCTGATCATGGTAAGCCATGTGGGTCCCTCCTCTGTCCAGCATCTATCTGCACTCAAACTGACACCCTTGTAAACCAGTCCACACTAGTACACTTTTAGAAAGGCGATATTCAAGTAGTTTTACCAATAATTTCCAATACAAATAAACTTTATAGGCTTTATGTAGCAATCTCTATCAAACCAGAATTCTAGCCGCAAACAACTTTCAAATAACAAGAGGCTTTTGGGGGATGGACTCGAGGACAGGCCATTTAGCTCAGTGGTTAAGAATTCAGACTCTGAGCATTAAAAAAATAAGTACAATTTCCTAAATCTATGGAAAACCAGAAATCTCTAACAGCAAAATATATATGACTCAGAGACAAAATCAGACTCTTTTCTTTCCACTACTTGTATCTGTAGTCATAGTAGTTTCCTATTGCTGCTGTAAGAAATTAACCACAAATGTAGTGGCTTAAAACCTGAATTTATTACATACAGTTGGCTCAACTGGGCTGTGTTCTTTCTGGAGGTCCTAGGAGGGAATCCGTTTCCTTGACTTTTCCAGCTCCAGGAGGCTGTGTTCCTTGGCTGTGGCATTGCACCACTCTGACTTGTGTGTCTGTCATTTCTTCTCTGATTCTCTTGCTTCCCATGTTTTCTTATAAGGACCCTTGTGTTTATATTGGGGTTTATTTCCAGATAATCTAGGATAACCTCCCCATCTCAAGGTCCTTAATTTAAGCATATCTGTAAAGTCCCTTTTGACAAGCCAGGCAACATATTCACAGGTTCTGGGATTAGGGTGTGGACATTGTTAAGGGGCTATTATTCTACCCACCACACAGATTTATCTTTAAATCCCACCTCAGCCACTTATTATGTGTATGACCTTTGGTAAATTGCATCCTTTCTCTGAGCTTCAGTTTCTTCTTCAATAAAAGTGGGTTAATAACAATCCACTTCACATGATTTTTGTTTTGATCATTGTTTTTGTTTGTTTGTTTGTTTGTTTTTTGAGGATTAAATAAGGTAATGCTTGTTAAGAATGTGGCATACTGCCTGCTTGGTATGTGTTATTTACAAGAGAAGGAGAAAAATTTGGGTTTTAGTTTAAAAAAAGTCAATCTGGAGCCTGTCTACAGTCATATATATCTTAGCATCACTGTGTAATCATGTAATGATGACTAAGATGTTACAAATCCTAAGCTTCAAAAAACTAATTGTTAGGGGCAGCTGGTTAGCTCAGGTGGTTAGAGCACAGTGCTCATAACACCAAAGGTTGCCAGTTTGATCCCCGACATGGGCTACTGAGCTGCGCCCTCCACAACTAGATTGAAACAACTACTTGACTTGGAGTTGATGGGTCCTGGAAAAACACACTGTTCCCCAATTAGAAAAACAAAAACCAAAAAACTAATTGTTCAGGGTAGTCTCCTAATTAAGGTAGTAAAGCAGAAAGCGATGTTTTAGAGAGATTTTTAATTGTAAGAATGGGGAGGGTGTATATTTTCTAGATATAACAGTGAGTTAAACAGAAAATTCTATTTGCTGGAGTCCCCTCCTCTCCCTTGGGC
>NW_017731779.1:1158958-1165734 GCF_001890085.2 Hipposideros armiger
GCAATGATGGTGCCAACTTGGGCCAGTGAAGCAATGTCCTCCACAACTAGACTGAAGAACAAAATGACAGCAACTTGTCTGTTCCCATCCCCCAATTCCCCAATCAAAAAACAAAACAAACAAACAAAAAAAACAGTGCAGAAATCCTAATTTGAGTTGCTTAGAAGAGGCTATTGAAACCCAAGGCCTTTATTATTATTATCACAATTTATAACAATAGCAATGGAATAGCAAATCACAGTATTTTAACTCTGAACTTGGGCCGGCATCTGTTTCTGGTGTTAAGAATTCTTTTAAAATTCTACTTACTATAGTCAGCTGTGAATAATTTATATTGAATAAAATTTTAAATTATTGTTAGTGAGGGGAAATTCACATAAAAATTAACCATTTTAAAAGTGAACAATTTAATACATTTACAATACTGTGCAAACGGACACCTCTAGATAGTTCCAAAACATTTTCATCACTCCAAAAAGACGACATCTCTCTGTACCCATTAAGCAATTGATCCCATTCTCCCCTCTTCCCCACTGTCCCTGGTAACCACCAATCTGTATTTTGTGTGTATGGATTTACCTATTCTGGATATTTTATATGAACAGAATCAGACAATATGCAACCTTTTGTGTCTGGCTTCTTTCACTTAACATAATATTTTCAAGTTTCATCCATATTGTAGCAACTATCAGCACCCCATTCCTTTTTATGTCTGAATAATACTGTGGATGAGTTTTTATTTTAAAAAATAGAGTACATTTTCTTGGTACTTCTGGCTTCTTGCTTATTGATTGCTTATATACAAAGGGCGACTTGAGATGAGATAGGAAAACAGGTTTTTTTATAAGCCCTTGCATCAAGAAGGTAGGAATAAAGAAGTATGCACATATAGGAGTGGAGAGCAGAGCAGCGCCAAACACTTAACTAAATAGTTATCCTTTAAGTAAAGTTAGAAGTCAAGTTTCCCTTAGGCTTATGTAGCAAATTGCCTTTCACACGTTAGGTTGCTACAAACAAGTTTTGCCAAGAATTCTCTAATTTGCTTTCATCCACACAGCCTGCAGAGGAGAGACTGAAGAATTTGGAAACTGAATCAGAGGCTCATCTGAATCAGAGATGTCATCTCCCCATCTTCTGCATGTTGTGCAAATAAGGCCCAAATTACATAATAGCTGATACATCTTGAACTCTTACGAGGTCTCTTGCTCTAGGGCCTATTAGCCCTATTTCTCTTTAGCCCTATTTATCAGATAGGGAAAGTGAGGTACAAGGTTAAGTAAGTCACTGGAGATCTACCAAACAGCAGGTTGGTGGTAGAGCAGCACTTACGAAAGTGGTGTGAGTGCAGAGCCTATGCTCTTAACCACTGCACCGCCCTGCCTCTGGTGTCCCTGTTTTCTGATGTGGTGTGGCAAAGTACTACAGAATTCTGGCCATTGCGGGTGGGAGGTGGACACAGCAGGGAGGGAGAAGGTGGTAATGCTGACTCCATCTTCATAAAGGTGGAGGAGGGGTGATCTGATGCAGGCTCCACTCACAGTCAGCCTACATGCCGTCTTGGACATGTGGACTAGAGGCTGAAGACCCTCTGCACCATAATGACCATTTTGGCCTAAGTAAGAGTCACAGATTCCAGGGCCCTATCTTCAGAGTCAGGTGCAGTAGGTGAGTATGGAACAGGAAGATGGTTTTAGTAGGTCCCTAAGTGATTCTCATGCTACCAAGTACTCAGACCCCACTTTGAGAGGTATTTGTCATTCTCACCCAAGATCCATGGTTGTCCCTATTCTCCTTGGAGTATCTTGGAAAAGCATTCGTTTCAGAGGTTATTATTGGCCAGTCAAGACCAAATGAAGGTCACTGGCTCACTGACCAAGTGAAACAGGTCCAGGACAGAGCCTGCACGAGTTCAGGGAGCTGCGGGAGGAGATAGCTACGTAGAGGGGGGCTCGGGCAGAGATGGGGTCTCTGGGTGTGCACTTCTAAATGCACTGAGATCTGGCAGAGTACATGCCCATTAGTTTTTTTTAGTAGACTGAAACAACCGGGCTTCAGCATGGAGCCTGCTTCTCTCAGCCCCCAAGCTGCTGAGTCACCCTTCTGTGTCCTAGCTCACCTGCCCTGCAGCCCAGGGAGAAATGCAAAGCCCTGTGTATGTGACACTCAAATAAATCCCTAGAGACTTTTGGCTTCCTGGTTTCCCTTTCTCTAATACAAGGAATGTGTTATGAAGGAGGGAAAAGAAAATTCAAAATCCAAAGCCATTTAAAAGTATACGCGTCAATTCTTCTATGTCACAGGCTGAATTGAAAGAATACTTTTGTGAAAATTCTCTCAAACTTTTTTTCATTGCTTCAGCAATTGATTAATTGCTGAATTTTTACCCTGAACTTTTTAGTCTAGAAATGCGCTTGAGGAGCATGGGCCAGAGATGAGCATTTTGACACTGTGTTCCCTTGTTGGATCACATCCATGTTGGAATCATTTTATAAACTGTCTTCCTAAGTATCAAAATGCAGTAGATTTCAAGTCTTCCTGGGCATAGGGCCTGAGGAGCCTGACCTCATGCCTGAGGCGCTTAAAGGGAACACTGAGCTCATGGTAGAAAACGTGGCAAATAGAGAAATGAATAAGAAAAAAAAAATCACCCATAGATAACCATTGCCATTGGTTCCATATATTTATTATTCATTCATACTGTGTATTCTGTTTTTAAAAAAGATTTAATTGGGAAATTGGGGGAGGGGAACAGACAAGTTGCCGTCCTTTTGTTCTTCAGTCTAGTTATGGAGGATGTCGCTTCACTGGCCCATGTTGGTATTATCATTGTGCTCTTTCCAGGTGAGGCAGTCTCTCACCAGCCGTTGGACAGCCACTCATCGCGGTTCACGAAAGCTCATGCCCGCTGCTGGCCAGCCCACTGCAGCCTACACTGTCGCTGGCGACTCACGGCAGCCCAGCTCCAGGTCAAGCTGTTGTTCACCGACTTAGCTGTAGAGGGTGCAGCATCACTGGCCCTCATGTGGGATCCGAACTGGGGCCCTGCTGCTCAGAGCTGGTGTCCCAAGCTAACTCCTAACCTACGCGCCACTCGGCTGGCCCCATACTGTATATTCTTCATCTGTTCAATTTTGTATCTTTATTTATTTTTTTCATTAACATTTATAACATGAACATTTCTCCCACATTATTGAATAGACTTTGGTAATGTTGATTTAATATTACATGACGTTTCACACTCTGGATATAATTTATTTGATCTTTGGTTTTATATGCTAAAATAGTTTCCACATATTTACTTTTTATAGATGAGTGTTCTTTTGCATTTTCCTTTTTTTTTCTTATCACATCTTCAGTAGATTCCTATATATGAAAATACTACATTAAAAATTGTGAACTCTCTTCAGGCTCCTGNGAAACTAAGGCTCAGGGTTCCCTAATAAGTTCCCTAAAGTCACACAGTGAATTAGTGGCAGAGTCAGGATTCAAACCCAGATCTACCCTCCACTGGGGATCTTGTCCTACGCTCGGCTAACTTCCTGTAAGGCTGTCCATCCATTACTTAATGGTGAGTGTATGCAGACTGCTTTATCTGCTCTCTCCCGCCCCTCACCTCACCTTTATGTTGTCTCTAGTTCCCCAAATGCTCTACCATTTTGCTTCACAAAGCATGGTTAACTAGTGTGGTAAGGTAGCAGCACTGGCATTATCAGGGAGCCTGTTACAAATATAGAATCTCGCCTACGTTAGATCCTCAGACTCAGATCCCAGGTAGTTCTTATGCACAGTCAAGTTCAAGAAGCCCTGTTCTACCATGTCTCCCCACCCAGACCTGCCTGACACTCCCAAGTGGCTGCTTCTCTTCCCTTCTTCCTGTCCAAACAATGGAGTTTCACTAACTCCCTCTCTCCCTGGGAAATTCCCCCTATACAGTCAATGGCTTTATGGCCTCAGAAGAATTCCCCAGGCCCTCTCATTTTTTCCCCTTAAGCTCTCCCACCTTGGAGCCCTGGTTCACTCTACAGTTCACTCAAGGCGTGTTATCATGAGAGGTGAGAACTGACCCCACTGTTTGTTCTAAGGAGGGCTGCCTAGGACTTGGACCCCACCACCCTCTCTAAATAATTAAAGGTAACTAATTTGAGTTTTTTCTTCCCTCCCCTGTGGCAGAAAGAACAAAGACATTTGGCAGCAAAGAGAGGAGAAAAAGATAGAGGAGGGGTGTGATTAACCCACAAGCAGGAAGAGTCCAAAATAATCAATTAATTGGGAGTTAGTTTTGTGAGAGAGAACAGAGAAGATAAATAACTTGAACACATTATTCTCTCACCTTGTGATCTTTCTCTTTCCTCTCCACTTCCCCAAACTTTAAGAAAATTCTTTTTTAAGAGCACAAATAATTGTCAAATTCTCTCAGGGTCACAGGTAGAGACATTAGAAGTTTAAACATAAACAATAATTTTTCTTTTTTTTTTTTTTTAAAGTCAACACCAAAAAGAATACTGAAGATTGCCTGATGAAACCAGAAACAAGTAAAACACCATGACGCAGGTTTTAGTCTCAACAAGTGTAAGTTTTAAGTTTCAAAGGCCCAACACTCTTCCCAGGGAGGGGCCAGACAACAAGGAGGGGGGGGGGCATTTCCCTGTGTTTGTGTCAGCAGGAAACTCAGCTAAACCACCAGTGAGGCCAGGGCACATCTTGCACTCTGGAGAGAACCAGAAGGTCGCCGTGCTCAAACCAGCCATAATTTATGGTAGACCAGTTGTAAAGAATGTGGTATTTGTTGTTTTTTATCACAGGCCAACATCTCTGGAAGGAAGAACTGGGGTTGACATAACCAGAAAGCATGAACGTCAACTGGAAATCTATTTATGGTTTCCTGCAAGGTTGATGAAGCTGAAAAATCTTCCCACATATAAACAAAATGGATGTGGGGAGGGATGCAGGTAGCATTAGCATGCCTAGGTTTCTTCTAGAGGATCTTCTTTTAGTCTGAACCAAGAGGCTCCTTGTCAGGTCTTAGCAAGGTGGACGGTAGAGGTTTCTCTTTAGTTTCACAAAGAGAATTTAATCTCCCCTGCTGGGTGACTGTGGCTACTTGGCCACTTATGTCTGAGCCTGGGCAGAAAGAGCTAGAAGACTGCAGGAAGAAAGACTCAGGATTTAGGATGCAATTGTTTTCCAAGACAGGGTATCTAATTTTAAGAAGGAAGTGTTTTCCTTCATATCAGAACCAATTTGTAGGTTTGATCGAGTCTCAACTGCTAGAAATGCTGTTATAGTTTATGGAACATTACACTTCAAATTAAGAATCTGTGCTACTGGTATTGGCCACTGTATGGAGGAATGCTTTTTATTTTCCATAGCTGTGGGCTTTATTCTAGGTCCACTCACTCTCTGCTCTTCCTTTCCTTCCTCCCCACAGGACACACAGGAAAAGTAAATACAGCTGCATAGCCCCATGCTTGGTCCGAAATCCAGGAGGCGGGACAGGGCTGTAAATACTCATATGCATTTCAGTTTCACACTTCAGTGTGTTATAAATTGTGCCATGTTGCTGGATGGGGGTGGGAGGGAAGAATCCAGTTCAGGATCTTTAGCTCTGCATCAGCTAAAATTTCAGAAAGGTTTTCCTATTTATTCCTTGTTTAATGCAAAATAAACAGAGCAAGTGGCTAGAAATGGAATGGAGGAGGGGAGGAGGAGGGAGGAAGCATTTGACAAGACTCACCTTTTGTCTGAGAGACACAGAGAGGGGTGGGGGATGAAAGGGGCCTGGCTAGCTATATCTGATCCACTCTAGCACTGTACACTTTCCCCTAAATCAAGGTAGAAGAATTCCATGAATAACAAGTGTTCCCGTCAGGGCTTAAAGATAAGGGCTCAGAGGTTCCTAACTGACAGCTGGTGGGAGGGACCCAGTTTGCAGACCTGCTCTGTTTGACACATGCAATGGCCTTCTTTTAAAAATTAGTTTCCAACATTAACAGAGAAGAAGAGTTCACATAAATATCTGAACTTCTGCCATTTCTTGAAAATCAGATCTGGCTATACTAAGCTCCAAATTCCCCAGAGCAATAGTCAAGGTTACGATTTAGGTGGGGCTCTGGATGGCAGTTCACCCCAATCCCTACAACCCTAAATCTAATCTGTTTTATTCTTACCTTCATATCAGGAAATGGTAATATAAATGCTGTGTTCTGTCACTCCAAATATGTCACAGCCACCTTGTTGACACAATAGCACATACTAATAACCAACGTCTATGATCACTTGGGTTTTAATCCCTAAATCTCTCAATTTGGGCTCCCAGCCTTGCAGGAGACCCTTCAAGATGAGCTTTACCTCTGGTTAGGATATCTGGGTAGCTCTTTGTGTTAAGAGAAATTAGAACCATGAGGAAATGGTTTTAAAAACTTGAGGCTGTGAATGAAACTTATTCCTTTGCCTTCTCTAAAGAAACGGTATCTGCCACAGATTTGTGTATTGATTCTCTTAAAAAAAAAAAAAAGGGCTGGCTGAGTGGCGCTTTGGTTAAGAGCTGGCTTGGGACGCCAGAGGACCCCGGTTCGGATCCCACATATGAGGGCCAGTGACACTGCCCTCTACAGTTAAGATGCTGAACAACAGCTCAACCTGTAGCTGGGCTGCTGTGAGTCGCTGGCGAAGGCGTAGGCTGCAGCCCCTGCTGCAGTGGGCTGCCATGGGCTACCGTGTGTAGCCAGCAGCCAGCGTGAGTGGCCAGCAGCCGCTGTGAGCGGCAGTCCAGAAGC
>NW_017731779.1:1170819-1172346 GCF_001890085.2 Hipposideros armiger
ATCCAGAAGCCGGCGACTGATCTGCCTCACCCGGGAAGAGCGCAATGATGGTGCCAACTTGGGCCAGTGAAGCAACATCCTCCACAACTAGACTAAAGAACAAAACGACAGCAACTTGTCTGATCCCCTTCCCCCAATTCTCCAGCACTGTTCCCATCCCCCCAATTCCCGTATAAAAATCTTAAAAAAAAATCAGAGGATCTCCTTTCTAATTGGCCATGTAAAGGGGTAGTCTGACATGATGGTTTCAGCTAGTAATGCAGCTGGACTGGTTTTCTCACTCCTGTGTGGCCACCAGCTATAGGGAACTAGGGGCCAGAAGGGCCCAACCTGAAGATTGAAGGGAAGTTAACAGTGGGGCACCATCCCTCTCTCTTTTGGTTTGTGGGGGGTAGAAAAGCTCTGAAGAAAGGGGATTTTTGGATCTGGCCTTTATATCTTTTTGAACGCCCTTTTCTGCCAGCACTGCAGTTTCTAGGCTGCCTGGCTTATTGGAGGTGCTCCCTGTAGCTAACCATTGTCACCAGCTCCAGAATGTTCCATTGCAGAGCTTTGTATTTGGAAGCCCCAGCTTCAGCCTGCAGGGATCTAAACCAACCAACCAAACAAACAAAAATCTGGTGGCCCTAATCCTGGACATGAACATCCATCTCTGACCCTTGAAACAAAGCTGGCCCATTCTCATACACCTCAGTAAGCACACAAAACCGAGCTGTAGGCAACAGCACCTGTCTACGATGTTTACCCAAGACTCCTTTTGCCATTGGAATCTTTGTTCTTGATTTCTGAATCTTGAACTAGCTCTGCCTATCAGCTTTGAACATCTGTTTCTGTCTTTGGAAACTGGTTTGGATTCTCTTCTTATCTCTTGGTGCGGCACCTCCTTTGATTGCAGTCACTGTAACATCAGGTAAAGGCATCCTGCCAGTCTCAGTCCCAAACAACTTTCATCAAGTGCCATAGTAGTCACTCTTCCAAAGAAAGATGCACGTAGGCTATGGGATGACCTCTGTGGAAGACAGAGACTGGCAATTCACCTGAATCCTGTCTGCTTAAATGCCCTTCCACTCACCTTAGCCAGGTTACTAGGAAATACTGGAGAGGTGGCAAAACAGAAGAGACTTGGAACATTTCTGTGCCTGCTGGTAGGTCTAGCTCTCACTTTGTCCTAAAGGGACACACAACAAAGACATAATTATCTGCCCATTCAGATGAATTGAGTGAACCCCAGTGATCAATAGCTCACCAGATGGGGCAGCTGAAGCCTTTCACATCTCATTTCATCCTCATCAGCAATATGGTCTCTGGGAACTAGAATATGTGTTTCAATTCACTATAATCTACTTCCCACATAAATAAAACTATAGCTCAACGCCCTTAAATACTTCAAAGGCCAGATATTAGCAAAGACATTTATTAGCTTTTATAATCTAGGTGTGGTCATTGTGCTGCTCTGCCTGGCACTGAGATTCTGAGAAATATCATAAAACATAACTTAGAATGTGACCTTTCACTGTTCAAAACCAC
>NW_017731779.1:1172763-1210891 GCF_001890085.2 Hipposideros armiger
ACACACACACTTATTGTCTCCCAACTAGAATGTAAGCTCTATGAAGGCAGAAACATTGCTTTGTTCTTCTCTGTGTTTCCCCACCTTGATCACTATCTGACACTAAGTAGATATCCAACAACTAACTGGTAGCTTGAAAATATTCACATGTGGATACTATCGTTTACACATGTCTAAAGAAAAACTGCCAGAATTCCAAGGCCCTTGAATATTCCCTCCATGGAATATTGTCAGAAATGCTTAACTTACATTATTCACTCAGAAAAAGAGCGCTCACATGATTTAACTAGTAAAACAGCTCCTAGGTGTACCTTATCCTAGGTTTCCTGACATGCACGCAGTCCAGCAAGTGACAGCATAAAATAGGGAAGGCTCAAAAGACCATGAGACATTTGTGCCCTTGGTCTAGGAACCAGAGACCCCCACATCTTGTGATGCTGCAGTGGACAGAGTGATTTCTGAGGTGTAATCTTCCCAAGATGGTGGAAGCACTAGAGTTTTGGGGAAGAGAATAACAAGACAGTTGGTTCTTATTAAAGACAATCTATATTCATTTTCTCGTTCAATAAATGTGGGGTAGGCACAGTGCTAAGCACTGGGGACACAGTGATGAATAAATAAGTCATTGTCTTTGGGGGGTAGGCACAGTGCTAAGCACTGGGGACATAGTGATGAATAAATAAGTCATTGTCTTTGGTGTCATGGACCTTACAGACTAAAAAGGATCTTATTGAGCTAAACTTATGCTGATGCCATAAAATTATGTTTTTGTTTATTCACTCAGTCAACAAATATTTATACTACATGCCATGCTTTGTGTTAAGAGGAGGGAATAAAATGGTGAGCAAAACAAGCCATGATTCCTGCCTTCATGGAGTTTAATGAGGAAGGCATTAAATAATTACATACATACATGGTGCTATGAGATCCTACAAAAAGGGAAACTGGCTTCATTAGATTAGGAGATTTTTGCTTAAGGACGTACCACTTGAACTAACATTTGAAGGTTAAACAGGAGTTAACTAGGCAATGAGGGAAGGGAAGAACATTGCAGGCAACTCAAGCCGCGTGTGAGAAGATCCTATTGGAGAAGGAAAGATCGTGAGCAGGAAGGACTTTGGAAGGGGCCAGCTGAAGAGCTGCGAATAAGGAGCATCCCGGTGTCTGATGGATCTGAGCGGTAGGCTGGCGCAGAATGGTAGGGAAGTGTACCTTCTCTGTTGGTCTGTAGGCTAATGGTCATGGCACTGTAGCAAGTCCATGCTGGAGACACACAGCTTTGAAACAGGGAAGCTCATTGCATCCTCAGGCAGGAAGACTAGATTAAAGCTTTTCAGAGTGCCATATTCAGTAGTGGACCAGAATGCTGTTTTGGTAGCCCATCGATTTAGATTTAAGCACTTCAGCTGTTACCTGTAAGCTCCTCAGCTTATTAAGTGGGAATAAAAATATTTCCCTTTCAGGGGTCTCATGAGAATCAAATGAGACAATGTATTAAAGCACTTAGCACAGTATTTGGCCCATGGCAGGCATTCAATAAATAGTAGCTATGACTTTTCTTTAT
The DNA here is from genome assembly GCF_001890085.2 of Hipposideros armiger. Taxonomy (NCBI): domain Eukaryota; kingdom Metazoa; phylum Chordata; class Mammalia; order Chiroptera; family Hipposideridae; genus Hipposideros; species Hipposideros armiger. The sequence goes on from NW_017731779.1 coordinate 1,174,328, forward strand.
CTGTTAAATGGAGAGAATGATAGTATTGTTACGAAGATCTGTGATTAGATTACGTATGTGGAGGCATGAGGCTGGGCCTCCTTGGCGCAGTACTGTTTCTCATTTTAAGAGTAAGGAGCCTACAATTTCCACAGCCTGTTGTAATGCTCCTTACAAAATCGGGCCGTTCCTTTCTTCATCTGCCTGGTGCATCATGTGCATTGTTTTAAAAGCGATCTCTCACTTTTCTTAGGTTTCTAGGTTTATGGATCTCTTTCCACTTTGAAAGCTGTGTCCCTGCAGAAGAAGGCACACCCATCATGGCCAGCCTGGGCTGACCCTGCCGCCGTGCCCAGCGGTGATCGGCCCGAGGAGGCTGGGTCTGTGCTCGGAGGGACGGGCCAATCAGAAGAAGTTTGGCCCTCTGCAGTTTCCGTCCTCTCACTAGGAGGCGCTGCGGCGGCCGCGGCTGCTTCAGGGGCTGTCTCCGGCTGTGGCGGCTTGGCTGGCAGCTTAAGGCTCGTGGCCATGGAATGGGGTTTGGAGTCGGCGGCCGTGAGGCGGCACCGTGTTGGAGCGGAGCGCCGGGATGGCCGTGGGGCCACCTCACTATGGGAGAGAGAGGCCCCGGCGGCGCAGGAGCCCTTGGTGGACGCGTGCAGCGGCGGCGCGAGGACGCGGAAGCGCAGCGCGGCGGGTAGTGGCGGCGCGAGTCGGGCTGCGGGGACGGGACTGTCCGAGGCGCGCGCTGCGCTGGGGCTGGCGCTCTACCTGCTAGTGCTGCGGACGCTCGTGCAGCTTTCGCTGCAGCAGCTCGTGCTGCGTGGAGCCGCTGGGCACCACGGGGAGTTTGACGCTCGCCAAGCGAGGTACTGGCTGCTTCCTCTCGGCCCGCGCATCCCTGTGGGTCACCTGCCAGAGCCGGGGCATTGCACCTGTGTGCACCCGCCCCTGCGAGACCGCTCAGGCTCGCTGGTTCCGCTCCACGTGGAGTGGGGTGGCCGCGTCTCTCTTCTGGAGGTCCAATTTACAGGACGCGGGGCTCGAATGGCCCCCTTAGTTAGGCTGGTGGTGCAGATGAGGGTGGCCAGGGGGATTGTTTCTGGTTTTCCACCCCTTTCTGCCCTACCTGCACATGATTTGGTTGTTAAGTACTCTCTCATCTTCGGGATCAACTTCCACTTTTTACTAGACCTTCTGCTTTCCAAGTGAAATGAAGGAGAGTGAAATTTGTGTACCTAGCCAGTTTCATAAAACGGTTCCTGGGGGAGATGGGGGAAGGGGATAATGAAGTGGTCTAACTTTTTGAGGTCAGGTCAAACCTGAAAGTTATGGAAGCTCAACCTGGAAGACCACACTTCAAAATTTTACAATTGCAGAAGTTTTCAGATTCCTGGAGCATGCCCTTGGGCCCATGGCGTGTAAGGTTTAACTTTTCTTTTTTTAATTAAACAAAAAACACTATTAAGTGTGCTAAGAAAGGTGATTAAATCAAAGGTATTGTAACCCAAGTGTGTCAGAGTTCATATAATCATAAGCTAACAGAGTTTTCAACAGCCTCTGTGTTTTAAAACCTTTTTCTTTTGACTACAAAGTGCTGGGAGCTTATTTTATTAAGGAGTTTCTGGAACACACCTCCCCCACTCCCTTTTTTCCCCACTTGGAATGCAGTGAAAAGACAAAAAAAATTTTTGTTTGTTTTAGGGGTAGAGTTGCTTTTGGCCTGAATTGAAGTTATTAGGCCTTGTGTGCACACTAGGAGGGCTGAGTCCATTCTTCACAATCACAAGGGTTTTTTTTGTTTGTTTATTTAACCTCTTGCCTTAATTGTCTTTGCTCATTGGTTTCAGTAACCCAGAATCTGTAACCCTCCAGAGTGTGGCACAATGAAGTTGGATTCTGTCTTGCCTCGTCTTTAGTAGTTTGAATAGAATCCCTAATCTTTGCGTTGATTTCGTATGAGGATTGGGAGAATTTAGGAGTGGGGTGGGTAGAGAAAACTGAAGGGATGAATGCATGGGAGATGAAATGATGGAATTTTACAAGTGATTTTTTTCCCCCACAGGGTACCTGAAATAATAAAAGGCAGCCTTTTTATGTGAAAAGTCAAAGAACTTGTTTTTGGGGGGGGCAAAGGGAAGTTTACAGGAAAAGTTCTGAGCTAAGTGTTAGTCTTAAGCCTCGCACACCCTGTCACCATATTCTTTTGGTCGTTTCCAGGGATTATTTGGAACACATAACATCTGTTGGTCCCAGGACTACAGGAAGTCCAGAAAATGAAATTCTGACAGTGCATTACCTTTTGGAACAGATTAAATTGATTGAAGTTCAAAGCAACAGCCTTCACAAGATTACAGTAGACGTACAACGGCCTACAGGTTCCTTTAGCATCGACTTCTTAGGAGGTTTCACAAGTTACTATGACAATATCACCAACGTTGTGGTAAAGCTGGAACCCAGAGATGGAGCCCAGCATGCTGTCCTGGCTAACTGTCATTTTGACTCAGTGGCAAACTCACCAGGTATGTACCTGTTTTTTAGTCATTTTGAAGTTGTTACATCCCAGGAAGCTTATCAACGCCAAGCTGCTTGGGCAAATGTGGGACACCATTTTCTTGGCCAATCCTCATTTGTGATAGGCTGGATAATGAGAAGATTATTATTTAGTTTAGAATCTAACCCCTTGCTATTCACTCAAGTGCTTTATTTATTTATTTTGTAAACATTAGTGTCAGCAGCCCAGTGTCAGGACATGGAACGTTGTTGCTGGTAGACTGAAGCAGCTTTATCAGTGTTACCAGTATGCAGCCCTGAGTTCTGGAGTTAGGTTCTGCCACTTGAAGTGTTTACTCAGCTAGGTGTTGTACTGGGCTTTGGGGATACGGGATAAAGGAACAGTCCTTGCCTTCACAGGACACAGGGTTTGGAGGACCTCTCTCCTAGCAGTTTTGGTTGACCAGTAAAGGGAGAATTTTGGCCCACTGAGGGATGCCATACTGTTGCAGTACCTCATTAATCCATAAATCTTCCTCTGGAAATACTTTGTCAAAATATAATAGAATACTTGATGATTAGGACAGTGCTTGACACAAATATTTTGAATGAATGAGAATCCTTTAAACTGAACTTCCATTTAAAAAAAATAAGATTCATCAGAAAAACGCTTTCAGTAATTAAAGAAATTGTGAATAGGGAAGAATAGAAAGTAGCAGCATTTTACGATGGAATCATAGCATTTCAGAGGTAGACAAGACCTGCGATGGTGTCTGGTTCAACCCTCCTCGTTTCACACAGGAATAAGCTTAGCTGATCACCACTGAGCAGAGACAGAGATGGGACCGGAGGCTGTGTTTCCTGGCCAGTCAGTTCTTCCAGCTATATTTGAAAGGAATGAGAGTTAGTACTCCCTTTGGCAAACTACTTAACCTCTTCTTTCCTCAGTTTCTCATCTGTAAAATGGAGATAATAATAGTACTTTACTATTTGCATTGCTTGGAGGATTAAATACAAGTAAGACACTAGGAAAGTGCCTGGCATAAAAAATGCTTTTTGTTGTTTTTGGTTTGTTTTTTTTTGCTATTCATTGTTATTTAGTGTTAATATTTCTGAATTGCTTGAACTTATAGCAGTCACAAAATATAAAATAAAATTTGCTTGATAAAATGATTCATCTTAAGATATCTTTAAATCAGAAAGCTTGCCAAGTGCATTTAGAATGTAGCATGCTTTTTAAAAAAATCAGTATACACATATTTCCAAGAAGATTATATGGCAAATATAACTAGATTTGGGAAAAAAAAAAAAAGAACGTTTCAACGAAACAGTGGATTGAGCACATGGAGTGCAGAATGACTTGGTGAAAAAGGTGAGTTATTGCTTGTCAATAGAGAGGTCAGCAGGACCAATGTGAATTGTTTAGGGTAGGAGAGATTCATATGCGTTTGTAGCATGAGAAGAAAATGAGATTGTTCCTCACTTCAATATTGGCACAATATCCCAGTGACATGCTATTAAATATTTTTTGAAAATGTTAAAAAAATCAGTATACGCTTTTTTTTTTTTTTAATAAAGTCAGAAATACCTTTGTGTATGCCAGGGAAATTGATGATCTGCAGAGTGCTGCAGAGTGATCTGCAGCCTTTATGCCTAAGTCAAAGCAGTAATAAAATAAGTGTCACCCTATGCCCGATGCTTAAATTCTAGGAAGGGACAAATTAATACCACGGTTATTTAAGAGCATTACATAACAAAGATGTGTATAAAAGTATCAGAAACGTAGTGCCAAATAGATATATATACATATATATGTATATACATACATATATATGTATATATATGGAATTCAGTAATGAAAGAATGGTATTTTTGTGGGTCATTGGAACTCAGTTTAAAATAAATTTTTCTAAGAATACCTATACCAACAGTCTCAAGGACATTTCTATCAATAATAAATTGTTAAAAATAGTTAAAAAACACAGTCATAAAATAGACTATCACCTGAATCCTTTCAGTGGATGAACTAATTGAAACATGAATATTTTTTTTAAGTTCTTAACAGCAATGTCTCTGGCCCTTAGGAACTGATACCAATTAGGGGTAATGTTACCCACAGAAAAGCCTTAACTATCTTCTTGGGTTTGCTGCATGGTTCCAGATTGTTGGTAGAAGAGACATTGAGTTATTTTAGGGGTGGCTTCAATTTCAGGGTTAATTCTAAATGGAAAGAGATGTTGGTTAACCACCCAGCCCTATAGATACTGTCCTCTAACTTTCCTTCACTTTCTTAAAGATATTTGACCCTCTCTAGTTCTGTTCTCAGACAACAGAACCATTAAAATAAAGGAAGATAAATGGACAGTTTAACTTTTTAATCTACCCTATAGAGTATGTCTCTTTCAATTTTCTTTTGAATAAAGAAAAATTTTTTATGGTTTACTTTTTTATTTTAAAGTAACCCATTGTCTCAAAGTTAAAAACCATTAATTTCATTTGGCTCTTGGATGGTGGCACTTTTTACTGACAGCTACATATACTTCTGGCTTGATAGTAATTAGATAGATAGCTATTACTTTGTTTCTCTTTGATTAAAATACAATCCAGTAATCACTGCCAACACAAGCAATAGGTAATAAGTAGTTTTTCTTGACTAGGAATGGAGTCTGGAATTAACAGTGCCAAAACAAGCATTTTAGCTAGCTGTAAAGCCTTAAGTTTTCAAAGAGAAGAAGGAAGAACTAACACTGAGTGCAGACCACGTTATCTTGTTATTCTCACAACACACCTGTGAGGCAGATATCATTAGCCTGCTCTCTGTACAAGGAAATTGTAGGGTAAATGACAGTTAGAATTTACTTCCAAGTCTTTCTTACTTGAAAGCTCGTGATAATAACCCTGGAGCACCCTACCTCCCAATGTATAAACCCAGAAATGCTATTTCCTGGGTTATTACTGTGTCTGTTTGCTTAGATTACTCTTTAAACTTTTTATTATGGAAAATTTCAAATATGTACAAAAACAGAATTGTTTAATGAACCTGAGTGTACCTGTTACCCAGCTTGGACATTCTGATCTTGTTTCTTTACCCGACCCTGCAACTCTTGATTATGTTGAGACAGATCTCAGCTGTATCAGTTCTGCTGTATTTCAGTCTATATCACTGAAAAATAAGAACTCTTTTGACATTTCATAACACCATGAATTATCTCACTTAAAAAATAATAATTCTGGGCCAGCCAAGTGGCTCAGTTGGTTAAGAGCGAGAGCTGAACAACATGGTTGCTGGTTCGATTCCCACATGGGCTAGTGAGCTGCGACTGAGCTTAGTTGCCGCTGAGCTGTCTACAGGTGGCAGGATGGCTCAGCTGGTGAGAGCACATGCTCCTAACAACAGGGTTGCAGGTTTAACTCCTGCATGGGATGGTGGGCTATGCCCACCCACAACTAAGATTGAACACGACACCTTAGCTGAGTGGCCGCAAGCTGCTAATGGGTAGCCGGATGGCAACTGGACTTGGAACTGAGCTAGTTGTGCCCTCCACAACTAAGATTGAAGGGCAACAACTTCGCTGTTCCCCTTCCCCAATTCCCCAAAAAAATCTTAAAAAAAAAATTCCTTACTATCATCAAATATCCAATCATTTCCGTTACCTCTTATAGTACTTTTAAAAAAATCAAGGCACTAAAGTCATCTTTATAATTACTTTTAATTAACATATAAAGTTTCTGAATCAAGAAGTTAAGTGATTTGATGAGATCTGCTTTATCAGTGTTGTACAAGGAAAACACTTAGGTTATTAGTGTTTTAAACTCCTTTCTTGGATTAAGGTTCCTCAGAGAATGCTGCACCATCTATACTAATCCCTTTAAATGTGGAGTGATCTGCAGTTTTTATGATTTTGGCAGGAAAACAAGCAGGAAAGGAGTGGGTGGCAGGGGGAGATGATTCAGGAAGCTGTGAACACCAGAAGTGAGAATATTACAGAGGATGTGGAATAAGGATAATGAAGGTAACAAATTGCTTTGGGTTGATGAGAATACCAGTTTTCAGTATTAATTTAGGTCCCATCGGGTTGATGATTCAACAAATACTAATTGAGGGACTACTGTTGGCTAAACATGGTTCTAGACATTGTAAGTCCACAAGCAAAGAGCCCTGCCCTCATGGAGTTTACTGCTGGTGGGTGTACTTCTCACTTAATGGTGACAGGCAGAATTATGCTTCTTGTCTTGCAACTCCGTGATGCTTCTTCCTTGAGGAGAAAACCTCATTCCTAGACCTAATGGTTCACACTGTAAAGGTTTTAAAAACCTTAGAAGCAAATCTGTTTTTCTGATTCGAAGGTGCCAGTGATGATGCAGTTAGCTGTTCGGTGATGCTGGAAGTCCTTCGCGTCTTGTCAGCATCTTCAGAAGCCTTACATCATGCTGTCATATTTCTCTTCAATGGTGCTGAGGAAAATGTCTTGCAGGTGCGATTGTATTGTTTTAAATAACTAGGCTTGAATAATAACAATAGTAGCTAACACTTATGCATTTTGATTATTAATTTGAGGAGTATCATAAAATCGTATGCAAAGAAATATTGTACTGGGCAGTACTTTAAAAATCCTATAGCCACTTGTGTACACACATGCAACATTTGAAAACTCAGAACAGATCATCTTGTCAGTATTTGATTCATAAAAGGGCTCTGTGATGGCATAATTATTCACCTCAGGTTTTCTTTGACACTGGATTTTCAGAGATGTTTTGAGGCAGGCACACAACACGAATACCCAACCATGCGGATTGTGCCTTCTACTTGTCGCCCTTTTTTTGTGCAGCCTCACACTTACCAAGGATGTTGTGTGGCATCTCTGATGGAAATCAGGCTGCCTTCTGGGATGGTGACTTTCCACTCAGCAAACTGCACACAGCAATTATGCTCAGAGAGAGAAACAGATAGAGGTCTTTAAATACTGCCTTTGAAAAAAATAATAATTTTCCTATTCTTTCTCTTATAAGCATAGACGTTCTGTCTTTAAAATAAGCGAAATGGAGACTTCGATAACTTCAGATTGCTTGACCTATATTTGTTTATTTCCTTCTCATTCAGGCCAGTCATGGTTTCATTACTCAGCACCCCTGGGCCAGCTTGATTCGGGCATTTATTAACCTGGAGGCAGCAGGTGTAGGAGGGAAAGAACTTGTATTCCAGACAGGTATGTGAGGCTATATTGTATATTTTAATTTCGTTGCATTGTGTACGTAACATAACTCTTGTTTTTATAAAAGTGGAAAAATTTTGAGCACAAGTAATCTCTCTAATGAAATGAACATTCTTTTAATAGCATCTAATACTTGTATAGTGCTTATTACATAACAAATGTTGTTTAAAGCATTATCTACACGTCTATGTCACTAATCCTCAGAACAGCATGAGGGATAAGTACTGTCATTACCCTCATTTTACAGATGAAGAAACTCAGTCAAGAGAGACTGTAAGTTTCCTCAAGTTTCACTGTTTGTAAATAGCACAGTGGGATTTGAACCTAGGAACCCAGGTTCAGAGCCCTTGTTCTTAGCTACTAACCACATTGTCATATAGGTGGTGAACTTTCTTTTATCCATTATGGGTGATTATGATATAAATAATATTAAATGACAGCCATTTCATGAATTAAAATGAGAAAATTTACCTGTAGTTAAAGAATTTTGTTATTGAATTAATTTGAATGTCATAAAAACCCAGTACTATGTAATCAGCCAGAGAAATATTTTTAGTTTTATGATTAAACTTTTCTATGGATAACAAGATTATAAGTTATAAAGATAACTTGTCAATTAAGTTGTTAGGTATTAATTGTCATCTTTCATAACAGAATTCCAAGCTCTGATTTGTGCAATCAGGGCGTAAATCTGACGTTGGAAGTTCCATGACATTTCCCACTCTGTTAGTAATTTGGATAATGTATTGTATAGTAGCCAGAGATGTAGCATTTGCCAGAAGTTTTATAATGAGGAGTGTTTGGGGGCATGAGATGGGCTAGGAGAAGTGAGGAAGGTGATACAGGAACTTGTTTTTTAGCACCCTTTACAGGCATGGTATTAAGTTATGAAGATCTGCTAAGTGCTAATTATGTCTTTATAACCTAAACAATACCATATTTTAATATTCTCCATCCAACTTACTTTAAACTTTTACCCTTCAAAATGGATGTATATTTTACTTCAGCTAAACCTTTGAGAATCTCAAGGTCATGAGGGAAGGAAGAAGCAAGGTTCTGCTTTCTTTTCAACTCTCAGAGCTTTCTGCTTATGCTTACTCTTCATCTGACTAATGAGGAGAAGCTGGTGTCTGATGTCCATAGGCGTAAGCAGCTGCTGCACTGTTATCCATTCCCTCTAATTCTTGGATTCAGTCAGGACAGGAGGAACATTCGATCAAAAAGCAGCAAGAGAAAATTCCGTAAGAAAAGACAACACGGCGTCTGTCTTTCCTATGGTGAGAATGTCAGGGCTCCACATGGGCAGGAGTGTGTCTTTGTGTTTTTTCCCTCCTGGAAGCGTACTGAATGTTATGCTTTTAACATGTCATCGCAGCGCCCCCGCCCTTTGTACTCTGTGACCCAAAGGAAAACCAGTCCTAAGGTGTAGTCTGTACCTTTCCTGATTTTTTTCTGTGCATATGTATTCTATGCATATAAATATATTTTACATATATGTAGTCCAGAGAGGTTAAAACACATTTACCTTGGGTTAGGGAAGTCTACACCCAAGTCAGTTCCTTTATTTACATTTATTAAGTACTCACTTTTGCTAGGCCTGACTATCTTGTAGTCTGCACTCTTTTTTACTAAATGTAGATGGTTTTACATAAAAAGCCTATAATTGTATACATTTTAAATATAATTGCATTATCTGGAAGGATATAAAGGAACTGTCTTAACAGTCACTGCTGGGTGGTGAGTGTTGGCTGGTGGAGATTTGGAGTGTGACTGCAGTGGGGGATGGGGCAAAATGTAAATAAACAGTTTTGAACTCTCCATTGCTTCATGAATTTATACCAGAACTGTCATAACTGCTTTACTTAGACACTTTATAGTTTTATGTAGTCTTTAAATTTTTGCATTGTATATGATTAATAAGGCAACAGATTTGTTACTAGTTAGCAATATATATACAATTTCAATGTTTTACTCATTGTAAAATAAAATCCTCCCATTTCAAAATTAATATTTTTCTGGAGGGGCATTCTTACAGAAGATTTGGAGAGAACGTTTCCCCCTTTCTCAGTGTTTTCCCTCTGGGTTTTGGTAGCTTATTCTTGTGGCTAAACTGCCTGCCCAGATGATTTCTGGGTGCTTTCTGACATTCCAGTATCTCTCCCTGTATTTCTCTCACTTCCAGTTGCCACTGCCTCCAAAAGATGAGCTTTCCTGTGAGATTGGCTTTCAGAGAGCTAGTTATTGTTGCTTCCACGTTTGACTAAAAGAGGAGAAAGGCCTCCTGGATTTGGAGTTGTGCTTGGGAGTGTATGCAAGATCGCCCTGTCCTCAGACTCTTGAGCAGCCCCTTTTCTTCCCTGTGCAGTAGCACTTGTCCTGTCCTGGAAACTTTTCAGTTAAAGCAGTTTGTACCGTCTAGTGCTCCATTGTCACTTCAGAGAGAGAGACATTCACTTGGGGAGATTTTAGTGACTAGAATAATCATTACTACCTAATTTTTAAAAAGGGATAGAATGCATTAAAAAATGACCTGAATTATCAGGCTAGTGATTTATAGCATGAGTCAAAAAGGTTTGATTTAATAATTTTGAAGGTATTATAAAATCTATTATCTTAAAATTGAAACAGATTAAATCTGTAATATATGTTCCTTATAAAAAATTCAAATATTACCAATCTTGAGTAGAAGAAAACCCATAGGCAAAGGAGTCATGGATTCCTTTTTTTCTCCTGTGAAGAAATACCCATGCCTCTGTAATCCCACCACCCAGAGCAAACCGATGTTATAGTTTAGTTTCTACCCTTCTGGAATTTCTTCTATACATACACATTAGTATATTTTATATATTACATACTTCGTATATATATCTATCTCAACAAACAGATTATACTATTTTATAGCCTGCTTGAGATTGTATTCTTTTAAGAAAAATTACAACCTTTTTTTTTTTTAGATTTTTTTATTGGGGAATTGGGGGGATGGGAACAGTGCTGGGGAATTGGGGGGAGGGGAACAGGCAAGTTGCTGTCATTTTGTTCTTCAGTCTAGTTGTGGAGGACGTTGCTTCACTGGCCCAAGTTGGCACCATCATTGCGCTCTTCCTAGGCGAGGCCGATCAGTCGCTGGCTTCTGGATGGCTGCTCACTGCGGCTGCTGGCCGCTCACGCTGGCTGCTGGCTACACACGGTAGCCCATGGCAACCCACTGCCACAGGGGCTGCAGCCTACGCCGTCGCCGGCGACTCATGCAGCCCAGCTCCAGGTTGAGCTGTTGTTCAGCATCTTATCTGTGGAGGGCAGTGTCACTGGCCCTCATATGTGGGATCCGAACCGGGGCCCTCTGGCGTCCCAAGCCAGTTCTTAACCATCGCGCCACTCGGCCGGCCCAAATTACAACCTTTTAAGAAAGGTTTATTGAGATATAATCCACATACTATACAATTCATCCATTTAAAGTAAAAAATTCGGTGGTTTTTAGATATTCACAAAGTTGTGCAGTCATCACCGCAGTAAATTGTAGAATCTTTTTATCACCCCAAAGAGAAACCCCATACTCATTAGCAGCCTGGCTTCTTTCACTTTGTACAATATTTTTTGAGGTTCATCCATGTAGCATGTATCACGATTTTATTGTTTTTTATGGCTGAATTATAGATTCCATAGAATGGATGTACCTCATTTTATTGATCGTCAGTTGATTGGCATTTGGGTTGTTTTCTACTTTTAGGCTATTTTGAATGATGGTGCTGTGAACATTAGTGTGTCTTTGTGTGGCAATATATTTTAATTTCCTTTGGGTGGATACCTATGAATGAAATTCATAGAGTCACATGGTAAGTTTATGTTTAACTTTTTAAGAAGCTGCCAAACTAAACAATTGAGTTTTATTTTAGAAGAAATGTAGATTCAAACAACAGTAAGAATTTTTTATATTAGATTTACAAAAAGTAATGGAATGATAATACCCAGTGCTGCTGAATATGCGTATAGAGGGACAGGCATTTTCATACACTGTTGGTGGGAGTGTAGACTGAGGCAGTTTGGGGACAGTTTGGCACTAGGTGCCACTTTATAAAATGTGCACACCTTCTGTCCAGTAGGCCCATTTATAGGAATTTATCCTGTGGAAATAGTTGCACATAGACACATAAATCTAAGTGCTACGCAGTCTTCTTGGCTTTTTCATGAGTAAAAAAATTGAAACTACCTTCCAGGTCCATGCATAGAGACTGGTTACATTAATGCTGACTTAAATGTTTTTTCCCCCTCTTCAGTCATTACTTTTTCTCTCCCTGTGAGATCATTTCCATCAGCACACAGACATGCCTTTTCTCTCTTCCTAAAGAAAGCCACTTTTGATCCCTCCCACTCCCTAGCTACTGCTGTTTCTCAATTCCCATATATTGCAAAATTCCTCAAGAGTGGAATTCCTTTGCAGCTGTTTTTCAACTAGTTGTAGTCAGCTTTAAATTTGCTATTGTAAAAGTCACACTGCTAAATTCAGTGGTCAGTTCTCAGGCCTCATCACGCTTGGCTTCTATAAGAACATCTGCTGCTCTCATCTCCTTTACTAAGTCCCCTTTTTTTCCCTTTGTTTCTTCTGGGTGTTGTTGCCACCAACTAAAGTTAGATAGAAGTAGAGCAGTGGGTATGATGCTGTTTCACTAAGTTGGGTCTGCTTTTACTGGACTTTCAGAGAACTTTGACTTTTCATTCTTGACACAAGGTATACCTCCTCTCAACAACCCACATGCCCATACCCTTTGTGTTAAGAAAGATGGGGCTCATTCTTTAAGCAGAAACCAATATACGAGAAACTGGACGCATCATAGGATTTAGACGATGGCAGGAGAAAGAATGTAAAGTGAAAATATTTCTGTATCTGCCCCCCCACCTTTCTTTAGGAGAAAATTAAGAGCTTTCTGGGGGCTTCAGGATAGGGTGATAAGAGCACAGGCTCTGAAGTCAGATGACCCAAGTTCAAATCTCAGCTGTAGCACACCCAAGGCGTGCAGCCTTGGACAAGTCACATAACTGCTCCATGCTTCAGTTCCTCATCTGGAACATTGGAATAGGATTAGTACCTACCTCTTAGAATTGAAGACCACTGAGTTAGATCCTCAAGTCTGTTATTTCTCATCTAAGGGCTCCCTTTGCCTTGTTTATATCATGGAGAGTATCTTACACAGGAGCTGGTCAGCCTTTCCCACTGCAGTCTCCCCAGCCTGCCTTTTTACACCAAAACTTAACTGTAGGCCTCAGTGGACAAGGGGATGAAAGGCCCGGTAGGGCTGGAGCACTAGCATGCAGCAGTGGGTCTGTACGGGCTGAAAGGCCAGGCAGCGGGTAATTAAAAACTGTAAATCCCTTTCCTGCTGATGAGTCTTATATTTTTCTCAAGTATTTTTTATAGTACAATGCATAAAACAAACTTAAACTTTTATCTTTAGGTGCCTTTATTTCACCTTTTATTGTAATGAAAGAAAAGTGCACAGCTCTGTATGTTCAGATTAATGAATATTTACAAACTGAATATAATCATGTGACTAGAACCCAGAACAAGATTGAGAGTTTCACTGGCACCCTAGAAGCCTCCTTTGTGTCCCCTCCTACTCACTGCTCCCCTAAAATGTTATCACATCTTGATAGGTTTAATTTTGTTTATATGTGAACTTTCTATAAATTGACTCATATGCTGTATTTTTTTGATAGCTTTTTTTAACACAATGTTATGTAAGATTCATCTGTGCTGTGTTTAGCAGTAGTTTATTCTTTTTCATTGATGAATAATAGCCCATTGGCAAGAATATCTATTCTACTGATGATGTTATATTGTTTCTAGGTTTTGGCTCTTATGAATGGTGCTGTTATGAACATTCTCGTGAATGTCTTTGGGTACATGTGTATGTGTGTGCAGGTTTCTGAGTGGAATTACTGAGTCATAAGGTGTGCATATTCATCTTTGGTAGATACTTTTGATAAGAGCCATACTTAGATGTAAAAATCCTAAATTAAATATTAGCAAACCAAATCCAGCAATGTATGTGTATATGTATATATACATGCAAAAAGGATAATGCTTGCTAACCAAGTTGAGCGTATTCCAGGAATGTAAGTTTTGTTTTGTTGTTTACGTTTCAAGTGTTATAACATAATGATTCAATATTTGTATTTGTATATATTGCAAAATGATCACCATAATAAGACTAGTTAACATTCCATCACCGCACATAGTTACAAATTTTTTTTTCTTGTAATGAGAACTTTCAAGATCTATTCTCTTAGCAACTTACAAATATACAATACAGTGCCTTTTGACCACCTTCACTCATTTCACCCACACCCTTCTCTGGCAGCTACCAAGCTGTTCTCTGAATCTATGAGTTTGGGCTTTTTTTTTTCCCCTAAAGATTTTATTGGGGTATTGGGGGAGGGGAACAGCGTTGGGGAATCGGGGAAGGGGAACAGACAAGTTGCTGTCCTTTTGTTCTTCAGTCTAGTTGTGGAGGATGTCACTTCACTGGCCCATGTTGGTATTATTATTGCGCTCTTCCCAGGTGAGGCAGTCGCTTGCCGGCCATTGGACTGCTGCTCACGGCGGCTCACAGCAGCTGCCAACCACTCACGGTAGCTCATGGCAGTCCACTGCAGCCCCACTGCAGCCTACGCTGTCGCCCCACTGCCCCCTATGCTGTTGCCGGCAACTCACGGCAGCCCAGCTCCAGGTCGAGCTGTTGTTCACCATCTTAGCTGTAGAGGGCGCAGGGTCACTGGCCCTCATGTGAGATCCGAACCGGGTCCCTGCTGCTCAGAGCTGGTGCCCCAAGCCAACTCTTAACCAACACACCACTTGGCCGGCAGAGATTGGGCTTTTTTAAGAAAAGATTTTATGTATAAGTGAGATCATACAGCATTTGTCTTTCTCTGTCTGACTTATTTCATTTAGCGTAATACCCTCAAGGTCCATCAATGTCATTGCAGATGACAAGATTCCTTCTGTTTTATGGCTGAATATATTCCATTGTATATGCATACCGTATTTTCTTTATTCATCTATCAATGGGCACTTAGGTTGTTTCCATATCTTGGCTATGGTAAATAATGTTGTAGTGAACATAGGGGTGCATGTATCGTTTCAAGTTAGTGTTTTTGTTTCCTTTGGATAAGTACCCAGAAGTGGAATTGCTGGGTCATATGGTAGCTCTGTTTTTAATTTTTTGAGCAACTTCCATATTGTTTTTTTTCTTTTTTTTTTTTTATTGAAAAGACAGCTAAGAGTGATTTTAATTGATAAAGTAGAAATCTAGGAGAAATATCATAAAGAACAAAGATGGACATTAAATATTGTAAAATAATCAATCATATATAAAAATATAATCATCCTAAAATAATATATGCCTCTAACAATGTAACCTCAAATATATAAACCAACAAATAACAGAAATGTAGGGAGAAATAACAATTGTACTTGAAGACTGTAAAACACTCTCAGAAACCAATAAATTAAACAGATTTTTAAAAATCATTGGATATATAAAAGATCTGAACAATAAAATTAGTAAGCTTGAGCAATTCTTTTTTAGCACACTGGGAGTATAAAAAAAATATACATCCCCCATGAGGGAAGCCTCAATAAACTTCAAGGGCTTAGTGTGCTAGAAAACATGTCCTTTAGCCAATAGGCAAGAAAATAAAAATTAAAAACAAAAAATAGCTTTTTAAATATGTTTTCAAACTAACATATTAGTGTAAAATCATGAGAGATTAAGAAATAGTAAGAATTGAGTGTTAAATTGTGGGACACAGCTAAAGCAATGCATAGAGGGAAATTATATCTTTAAATACACTTATCAAGAAACAAAAAAAGTTAAAAGCAAATGTGTATTAATCATGGTTCTCCAGAGAAACAGAATTAACAGGGTCTATATAATACACCGAGGGTGCCAAAAATATATATACACATGACTTGTATTCATCTTTTGTTATCAGTATATATTGAGTATTACAATTTTAATATAGTTCTTTCCTTTCTTAAAATGTATATACATTTTAAATGTATACACAAAAAAAACTTGTATACATTTTTTTGGTACTCTCCGTATACATGAGAGATTATCTTGAGGAATTGGCTCACACAGTTGTAGGGGGTTGGCCAGCTCAAGGTCTGAGGGGACAGACGGAGTCTCCAGGAGAAGCTGAAGTTCTAGTCCAAAGGCTGTCTGCTGGCAGAATTCGACTCCTTTATACTGTTTTCCATAGTGGCTGCACCAATTTACATTCCCATCAGTGATGCACGAGGGTTCCTTTTCCTCCACATCCTACCAACACTTGTTATTTCTAATCTTTTTGATGATAGCTATTCTGACAGGTGGGAGGTGATACCTCATTGTGGTTCTTATTTGCATTTCCCTGATGGTTAGTGATGTTGAACACCTTTTCATGTACCTGTTGGCCATCTTTATGTCTTATTTTAAAAAAAGTCTATTTAGATCCTCTTCCCATATTTCAATCGGATTGTTCTGTTGTTTTTTGTTATGTTTTTGCTATTGAATTATATGAGTTTTTAAAATATATTTTGGATATTATCCTCTTATCAGATGTATGATTTGTAAATAGTTTTTCCCATTCAGTGGCTTGTCTTTTCTTTTTGTTGATGGTCTCCTTTGCTGTGGAGAAGCTTTTTAGTTGAATATATTCCCACTTATTTATTTTTTCTTTTGTTGCTTTTGCTTTTTGTGTCAAATCCAAAAAGCCATCACCAAGAACAATGTCAAGGAGCCTATCGCCTATGTTTTCTTCTAGGAGATTTATGTTTTCAGGTCTTATGTTCAAATCTTTAATCAATTTTGAGTTAATTTTTGTGTACGATATAAGATAGTGGTCCAGCTTCATTCTTTTGCATATGGCTGCCTAGTTTTCCCAATATCATCTGTTGAAGAGACTGTCTTTTCTCCATTGTATATTTCTGGCTCATTTGTCATAAATGTATTGAACATATATGCTTGCGTTTATTTCTGGGCTGTCTGCTCTGTTCTAGTGATCTTTGTGTCTGTTTTTATGCCAATACATACTGTTTTGATTACTATAGCTTTGTAATACAGTTTGAAATCAGGAAATATGATGCCTCTAGCGTTGTTCTTCTTTCTAAAGATTGCTTTGGCTGTTTGGATCTTTTGTTACATACAAATTTTAGGATTGTTTGTTGTATATCTTTGAAAAATGCGACTGGAATTTTGATAGGGATTGCATTGAATCTGTAGATTGCTTTGGGTAGTTATGGCCTTTTAAACATTATTAATTCTTTCAATTTATGAGTATGAAGTCTTTTCACTTATTTGTGTCTTCTTTAGAAGTTTCTCTCATCAGTGTCTTATAGTTTTTAGTGTACAGATCTTTCAACTTCTTGGTTAAATTTATTCTTAGTTTTTTTTAATTAATTTTGATGCAATTATAAATGGGATTATTTTCTTAATTTCTCTATCTGACAATTCATTATTAGTGTATAAAATGCAACTGAGTTTCGTATATTGATTTTACGAGTGTATCCTGCAACTTTACTGAATGGTAAATGAAGATGGTTTACCGTTTGAAAAATCGATCTATGTAATTCACTGCATTATCAGAATAAAGGAGAAAAAAACATCTCAATAGATAATCTCAATGTAATCACTCAGAAGATAAAAGGATATGTTCCTTTATAACAGCACATTTATCCCACTCAAAAATATGACACTAATATAAAACTATTATCTAATGAAGAGTACATATTCAGATTTCTCCAATTGTTCCAATAATGTCCTGGCTGTTTTTTTTTAAAAGATTTTTATTGGGGAATTGGGGGATGGGAACAGCGCTGGGGAATTGGGGGAAGGGGAACAGACAAGTTGCTGTCGTTTTGTTCTTCAGTCTAGTTGTGGAGGACGTTGCTTCACTGGCCCAAGTTGGCACCATCATTGCGCTCTTCCCAGGCGAGGCAGATCAGTCTCTGGCTTCTGGACGGCTGCTCACAGCGGCTCTTGGCAGCTCACACTGGCTGCCGGCCGCTCACGCTGGCTTATGGAAGCCCACTGCAGCAAGGGCTGCAGCCTATGCCACCGCCTCATGGTAGCCCAGCTCCAGGTCGAGCTGTTGTTCACCATCTTAGCTGTAGAGGGCAGTGTTACTGGCCCTCATGTGGAATCCGAACTGGGGCCCTGTTTCTCAGAGCTGGCGTCCCAAGCCAGCTTTTAACGAACGTGCCACTGGGCCAGCCCTGAAAAGTTATTTTTCATTCTAAAATCATCCACATTTATCTGAGAAATGTTGGAAAATACAGAAAAAAAATGATTTTAAAAAAAAAACCACTGGATCTTTCTCTCCAAACCACCACAGTAACTGTTTTAAGTTTGTTAAAAATTCAGTATGTTTAAAAAATCACCAGAACCTTATATTGTCTTGTTCTATTTCAGGTCCTGAAAATCCCTGGTTGGTCCAAGCTTATGTTTCCACAGCTAAACACCCTTTTGCCTCTGTGGTTGCTCAGGAGGTTTTCCAGAGTGGAATTATTCCTTCAGATACTGACTTCCGTATCTACAGGGATTTTGGGAACATTCCAGGTATTTTGTCAGTTGTTACGGGTTGTAGTATAACTGCTTAATCAAAGGCAAATTTATTTTACTTTTTGGAAGTTTGTGAGTAAACAGCATTTTCAGAGCACAAATTCTCTGAGAGCTGTATATCCTGACTCCCTGAAACTAAGTCCCTAATATTTTCCTTTTCTTTTAAACTCCAGTCTAGTTTAAGTGCTTGCCTTTTCTAGAACATAGCATCTTGCCCCACAGTGTGACAAAATAACAGAGGAGAACTGTTTAGCAGTTTATTCCCAAAAGATGGCAATAGATCCTTCAGGGGTTTTTGACTTTTATTGTTATTTTTCTTTGCCTACACCTTTGGTGGCTTCTTCAGGTTATTTGAAGTTAAAATTTGGCTCTGGCCTGGCAAGTATGTAGATGGCAGATGTATTAAGTTAGGTACCATAGCTATAGATTCTGTAAGAGTTTGTAAGAGAATTTACATCATTCAGCCATAAATGTGACAAAGCAATCATGCCACTGCTTTGACATTTTGTCTTTTAAGAATTTAATACATTAAATAAATAGGCATAAAGCAAAGTTGATTTTTAAAGCAAAATGACCTTTTTTTTCCCCCTGTATGTCTTAGGAATAGACTTAGCTTTTATTGAGAATGGATACATTTACCACACCAAGTATGACACAGCGGACAGAATTCTAACAGATTCCATTCAGAGAGCCGGTTGGTATTCTAATTTAGACTTCTCATATATGGTAAGATGGACTATTAGGGATGATCTATTAACCTATAAATATACTGTGGCCTCTGCGTTAGGGAGGCAGTGTGTGGTATGAATGAGCTGGGGCTTTGGGGTTAGAGATATGAGGGCATGCCTTTTAGCCTTGAAGTCTAGTTGAGCAGTTAAGAACATAAGACTTCATTGTGAGGAATGGGAAAGGGAGTTGACCCGGGGTTATGGTAGGATTGCTAAGCAATGAGAGTGTAGCCAAAATGGAGGCTATACATTGGAGGTGGCACCAACACATTTGTGCAGCTTGCCCAGGTATAGAAAAGTTACATAAATCCAAGGATGGGTGGTGAGAGTAGGTGAGAGGGTTATAGGGCAGGCATCAGGACTACACAGGGGCAAGGGAATTAAAGCGCTTTCCAGAGAGATCTAGAGTATCAGGGGAGGTGAGTCTGATGCTGAGCCTTAAAGAGTGGGTAGGATTTGGCCTAGCGGAGAGGACATTCCAAGTAAGAGCACACCATGAGTAGGCCGTGTGTGTGTGTGTGTGTGTGTGTGTGTGTGTGTGTGTGTGTTCAGCGGGGGGGGGGGGGGGGGTTTGGTGAATAGATTGTCAGACTGTAATCTACATGGAAGGTGTATTTTCAGAAATAGAAGGAAATGAGGTAAAAGTATATGGGGAAGAGAAAATTGTAGAAGACTTTAAAAATCAGCAAGAAGATGCTGTAGAAATAAGGTATCATTGAAGGCCTGAGTACATGAATGAATGATAGTATAGAATGCTGATAGCCTGGTGATGCTGTGTGGAGTGGATGGTGGAGACGGGGGAGAGCCAGGAGTCAGGTCATTTAAGCCCGGAGACAGTAATTTCAGTGTGGAATAATGAGGACCTAGACTGTGGTGTTGAAAGAAGATAGGAAGGAAAGGGGAGGGATAGAAAATTAGATACATTTGGATATAAATTGAACAAGACTTGACAGGTTAGATAGAAGGGATGAATAAGATGGATGGCAGCAAAGATGGCAGCAAAGTATAAAGCCTAGCTAGCTGGGAAAAGGTGATGGCACTGGCCATATTGGGGATGTGGGAAGGTGACCCTCCCCAGAGCAGTAACGGAGAGGGGAAGGAGACTGAGAACTTTGTCAGACATACAACACGTGGAGTCTGTGAACCAATCAGATGAAGGTATAGATACAGTGTTAGAGCTTTTGGCAGAACGTGGTCTATGGGTTTGGGAATTATGAGAATACCACAAAAGTATAGAGAATGGAAATGTTTTTTGGAAGAATGAAGCAAAGGTAGAGGACTAAACCTGAGCTTTGGGGAAAACGCATTTTAAGGCAGACAGAGAAGCCAATGAAAGAAATCCCATGGTAAGACAGTGTGGTGTCTTCAGTGAAAAGAGGAGAAGGTCAAGGATGGGATGAGCAGCAGGAAGAAACGCCAGTCGTTCAAATCTTCTTATGCCCCTACGTTAAAGGTCAAACTCATTCATTCATTGACTGATTTAACAAATATTCGTTATAAACCTCTGATGTGCCAGTTCTTCCTGATAATGACTCTTCCTGATCTCCAGTTTCATTGCTGAATCACTTTCTCCTCATTCATGACTTCCGTTTCTGTATTTGGAACTTGGCCCTAGGGCCTTCATCACCACAGTTCTCTCCGTCTAGACAATCTCCCCCATGGTAGCTAGCTTGTATCCATCCTCCAGCTATAAATATCGACTCCTCAGAGTTGCTTCCCTGACTTCTCAAACTCATTAATCTCTCATGACATGTTCCCAGGGGGCTTTAATACCTCTATTTATTATTTTTTTTAAATTGAGATATAATTGACATTTCTTATTAATTCTAAACACAGGCGTAGTAACTTTTTCAGTGTCTGTGAGCTTCATGAGAAGCCTTTTTGTCTCTTGGTTCACCACTGAATTTCTGGTGTCTAGAGCAGGGTTTGCTATATTAAATATATATTAAATGAATAGGGACTAAGACACAGCCATTGGGTTTGGCAACAGCGAGGGTACAATTGATCACAGAATAGTTCTAATAGAAGGGAAAGGATGAAGGCCAGTTGGCTGAACCTCTAAGTGGAAAGGAAACAATAGGGGCGTGGACTTTATTGGAGAAGTTTGGTAAGAAAAGTCAGGGAGAGCAGCAGGGTGGTAGAAAGCTATTTCTGTTCCCATTCTTTCTACGTATTTCTTTACTCAAATAGTGGATGGTTTATTCAACTTTGTTATCCTTCTTTTCTTTACTAATAGGCGACAACATTTTAGCAGTTCTTAAATACTTAGCTACATCTGATACGTTGGTTTCTTCTTCTGAGTATCGACATGGGAACATGGTCTTCTTTGATGTACTCGGCCTGTTTGTCATTGCCTACCCATCTCGCGTTGGATCGATAATTAACTGCATGGTGGTAATGATGGTTGTTTTGTATCTGGGCAAAAAATTGTTGCAGCCCAAACATAAGAGTAAGTATTTCCCCCTAAAGCTGCACTACTGGCATGGGTGTAGGATTTGCCTGAAATTTTTAGTCAGTTTGCTTATATCTTTCCAAGAAGTTAAAAGTCTGAAGAAAAGTAACATTTGATTTATACTGTAAGAAATTTCTAAAAGTATCAGATTAATATGCTCATTATACTTTTAGTTTTGGTGAAGCAGGCAAGTTTTATGTACTTAATGCACTCCATAGAAGTACCACACAGCTGTTGAAAAATGGTTTGTACAGATTGACTTTTGGTGAAAAGCCCCATTAAAATATCTTGTCCACACTGCAGACCAGTAGCACACGATTCTGAAGCATGAATGAATTGCTTCTGGTTCAATTGGGCTTCTACTTGAATTGGGCTTCTACTTGAAATGTTTTACAGCCTAAGTTGGTGCGTGCTGTACAAGAGAAAATATTTAGTAGCAATTTAAATAATCCTTTATTACCAGTTATTTTTCTGTGCTCCTCTTTTTCTCTGTTAGCTTCTTTTAGCAAGATTTTATGTGGAACTTTGCCTTCCATTCTTGCTGATATTTCGATACACAAGGCATCCCAAATGTGAGGAAGATTAAGACCACCCACTTTCCTAGTCAGGAATCTATCTGAACTATTCCCTGGGAGACTTTATCTCTTTGAGTCACAGACTCTCAGTACATTTTATTTGAGTATTATTCATTGATACCTTCTCTGTTCTAGTATTTAACAAACCTTACCCCTAAGACATTTTGATAGTTTGCAATTGTGGTGAATTTTCTGTTTTAACATTTGCCCCTTTAACTTTTACTGGTCATGAAATTGTTTGATAAAGACGGTGGTCTCCACTTTGTGTTTTCGTTAGCGGCTAACTACACGAAGGACTTCTTCTGTGGAGTGGGCATCACCCTGATAAGCTGGTTCACTAGCCTGGTGACTGTGCTCATTATAGCAGTGTTCATCTCTCTGATTGGACAGTCTCTCTCATGGTACAACCACTTCTATGTCTCCGTTTGTCTTTATGGAACTGCAGCGGCAGCCAAAATAATATTCATACATACTCTTGCAAAAAGATTTTATTATGTGGTAAGTATTAGGCATATTTATTGGTTTCTCTTTGTTGCCTTCAAGGATTAAAAACAAACTCAACTGGGATTCATTGTCCAGTCATGCACCATTTAACAGTGGGTATACGTGCTGAGAAGTGTGTCGTGAGGCGATTTTGTCAATGTGTGAATGTTATAGAGTGCACTTATACAAACCTAGAGGGTAGATCCTGCCACTGTAATTGTATGTGCTATATAGTTTTATAGACTTGCCATGCAGTGAGTTTGTTTACACCAGCATCACCACAAACATGTGAGTGATGCATTGTGACGTGAGGGCTACAATGTTACTAGGCAACAGGAATTTTCTGGCTCCATTATAATGTTATGGGACCACTGTTATCTATGTGGTCTGTCCTTGACTAAGACATCATTATGTGGTGCATGCCTTTATTGGATTCTGAGCTCTCAAAAATTGTTTGGCATGGTTATAGGAAACTGGCTCCCAGAATTGGGTTAAATTTTTGAAAGGCTGCTACTTCTGAGGGTTTTGTGGAAGATTTCACATGAGGTTATAAAGCTGTAAACGGTATTTGGGGTGGTAGTGACAGCAAGGCTTGTTAGCACAGCCTTCTGGCCTCCGCTGAATCTGCCGCAGTTTTGGTAACCATGCTCTTGCTTGAGTCTACCAGCCCCTGGGCTCCCCCAATTATTTATTTGTGAATAACTCTGTTCTCCACTGGACTGTGAACTCCTTGAGGGCAGGGATTGTTTGATTCATTATCCCCTGTGTCTGACACCAGCACTAACACACAGCAAGTATTTGCTGCCTGAAAGAATGTTACACTTAAAACTACACTTGAAGTTTTCAGTTTCCTTCACTTTTTTTTTAACCTATATATTGCTGATGTAAATTCTGACAGCATGCATATCGGAAGGGAGATAGTGTTCCAAAATGATATGCTGGTTTAGAGAACATTGTCATATTGTTTTAGTTTCACCTGTATACATTTATTTTGTAAAAATAAAATTAGGAATTAGGGTTGAAATAATGACTAAAAATAAATTACAGTGAGTGAGCCATGGTTTCTGATAGTTTCTAAGTGAGTTAAAGGGAAAAATCTTTCTTAGCTCCATTTTTTTCAAGAAATCCAGTGTGCACCTGTTTTTTTTCAGCTTCTCCTTCGAGGGATTAGAAGGAAGAAATGGAAGGCTAAAATCCAGCATCCTTCCCCAAGGATGCCTTTGGTACCTGAACCTTAGCCTCAGTTTCAGTTAGATATTGGGATATGGTCAGAGGAGCCCTTCCATGTTAGCAGCCCTCATGGAAGAAAGGTTCTTTGAGGTTAGCCATCCATTTATGGTTAAGCTAATATTTGTATCTTAGTGGTTTCAGTTTCCAAAAGAATTACACCGTGGGGATCAATTTCACATGCTTAGTGAGTGCAGTTGTATGGAACCAGAGAGTGGCTATTGTTGATGTGACATGTGGGTGGGAGGGGCTTAGTAAAATTCCATTTACTTTGACTGACTTCAGTTGTCCAATCATAAACCTTCGTGCTGAAAGCTCAATGGGAAGAGTAATGTGTTTCATTTTCATTTCACAGATTTTCTTTGAGTATTCTACTAAGGCCTGGTGATCCAGATTCATAAGAATGTGGTCTCTTTTTTTGAGGAGCTCACAGTTTCATTTGGGAAGATGGGAAAACCACAGTGATTACAGTACATTGGGATAAAGTGAAGTAGGGTGACATATAGAGTGATAGCAATGCAGGGCCAGGAGAGATGAATTTTGTTGATAGACGTCAAGAAGGCTTCATGCAGCAGGTGGTGACATTTGAACGGGGTTTTTGAAGCATGAGTAGAAAGAAGTGTGTCAGAGAACAGGTTGATGGGCAGTCAAAGGTGGTAATATACAAGATGTATTTGGGTCACAGTCCAGTGTGGCAAAGACAAAGTGATAGTACAATAACTGGATAAGCAGGCCAGGGTGAAGTTGGAGCATGACCCTAAATATCAGTGGGGTCACCATTAAAATTTTCTAAGCAGGATAATGAGGGATACAGTTTGTGATTTAGTACGAAAACTCAGATAACAGTGTATAGAATGGATTGAAACATGCAGAGGTGGGAGGGATCAGCAGAGATGGGGAGAAGGTAACTAGACTTGAGGGATGTTTGTTTGATCTTTGGGTATAATGTGGGAACTTAATATAAAACATGTTCAGTTATTACAGTCTTCATTGCTAAAATCTTTGTTTTTAAATATTTGAGTGACATTTAGCTTTAAATGGAATCCTAAGAATTATTTTCTTCTTTTTACCCTCCATCGGGCACAGCTGATTTCACAGATACATTGCACACAAAATTTCAAATATCTAACAGTTAAGTATCGTGACTCATCACTTCCGTATCGTCCCCCTCTACCATAATGTATCGCCAGTTGTGTTTGTGACTTAGTACAGTAAAGACGTATTTCATATTTGAAAATTTGTGTACAATGAATGTGTGAGATCAGTTGTGCCCGATGGATGGTTAACAACCATGCCTCCTGATTAACACTGTGTTGATCATCTAAATATTTAACAACAGTAGCATATCTTCCATCGTCCAAGGTGGTTTGTCAAATGAACTTTGTTTTGAAAACATGTGACTGAAACTCTTGAGCTCTGGAAGTAGGAGGATCCCTTAAAACAAACATGTCCTGGATTATACATAGAAGTGAGAAGGCAGAAAAGAGGAAAACTTAATATCTATTCCATTTTGATATTTCTTCACTGAAATGAATAAGTTTCATGTTTACATTAATAGAACCACTAGTACAGGTGTTAAAATGTATTAAGTTCGTATAGCAACTTTTTTCTAAAGAACTCAAGGTGCTGCACAGGAATGCTTAGACTTCAAAGCTCAAAAGTAATGATCAAATTTTATAATGTGAAAGGACCAGGAATCCAGGACAGGGCAAAGCTTCACTACAAGATCCGTTGGAGATAGGACAAAGACTCAGGAGTCAAGCAAAACCCCAGATGGCCATGTGCTCTAAAGGTCCTGCAGTTTTCCAGGTGGGCTGTTGGTGGCGCTGCAGCAGCTTATACAGTATCCTGGGGGATTGGTTCCTAGATCCCCTCAGATACCAAAATCCTTGGGTGCTTAATTAAGTCCCTTATATACAATGGCATAGTATTTGCATATAACCCACTTCCATCCTCCTGTATACTTAGATCATCTCTAGATGACTTAAACTTAATACAGTGTAAATAGTATGTAAACAGTTGTATTGCTACAGAGACAACCTTTGTAGCCATCAACAGTGTAACATTAAAAAAGAAATATTTTCCATTCCGCAGATATGGAGGGTCAGCTGTACATGTTCTTCACAGGTCCTTTCTCTAGTGTGCCTGGAATTCTCTGGAAGTTGCATAAAAAGAATAGCTTACAGAGGTGAATGTTTTTAGGAGACTCCTTCTATTTTAGAACATTTCCAAAGGTTACTTATAGCCCCGTGGAGGAAAAGCACAGATTATATACAAGTAATGATATTTTTACCCCCTCTTGTTAAATTCCCCTTTCCTGTGCAGCAATTTGAATTTATTGCTTCACAATAGGAAATAGCTTTATCAGTGTTTTACTTTCAAGTTTAAAGGATAGACCCTGCTTAAAACAAAATGTGGCTCTTCTGAGCAGTGGCACTTAAATTGCAATAGAATATTTATGAATGGCCCATAAATGAGACT
Organism: Hipposideros armiger; assembly: GCF_001890085.2. Lineage (NCBI taxonomy): Eukaryota > Metazoa > Chordata > Mammalia > Chiroptera > Hipposideridae > Hipposideros > Hipposideros armiger. The sequence goes on from NW_017731779.1 coordinate 1,200,557, forward strand.
ACCTGTGTGTTTTCCTTTCTTTCAGAATGCCAGTGACCAATACCTGGGAGAAGTCTTTTTTGACATCTCGCTGTTTGTGCATTGTGGTTCCCTTATAGCTCTCACTTACGGAGGATTTTGCTCAGCATTTCTCAGTACTGTCTGGGTGGCGTTTCCATTGCTCACAAAGCTTTGCGTGCACAAGGACTTTAAGCAGCATGGTAGGGTACTTTTGGTTTCAATACAAGTGGGAAAACACCTTAAAATACATAAGATAAAGCTTCCAGGAACTATTGTTTTATTTTTTCTTTAATTTTCAGACCACACTGATTTTTATCTCATACTTTATAACTCATTCCATTCTCACGTTTATGAACACATGCTAATATAGTACTTATGGATTTTGTTTAATTCTTATTTGTACTTTAGCTTCTCTGAGTAAAAGTGTTTTATCTCAATAGATAACATGTACCAAAAGGGCAAGAGTCACATGTGACCTAGTTTCTGTTAGGTGCCAAGGTACAGCAGTACCATAATAATCTCACTGTAGAATTTCAGAGATGTGTGTTTTCTTTCTTTTTTTCCCTAGGTGCCCAAGGAAAATTTATTGCCTTTTACCTTCTCGGGATGTTTATTCCTTATCTTTATGCATTGTACCTCATCTGGGCGGTATTTGAGATGTTTACCCCCATCCTTGGGAGGAGTGGTTCGGAAATTCCACCTGATGTTGTCCTGGCTTCCATTTTGGCTGGTTGTACGATGATTCTCTCCTCCTATTTTGTAAGGAAAATATTTAATTTTCTTCTTTCTTCATTTTTTTTTTTTTAAGATTTTTATTGGGGAATTGGGGGAAGGGGAACAGACAAGTTGCTGTCCTTTTGTTCTTCAGTCTAGGTGTGGAGGATGTTGCTTCACTGGCCCAAGTTGGCACCATCATTGCGCTTTTCCCGGGCGAGGCAGATCAGTTGCCGGCTTCTGGACGGCCGATCACAGCGGCTGCTGGTCGCTCACGCTGGCTGCGGGCTACACATGGTAGCCCACCTGCTGTCGCTGGTGACTCACGGCAGCCCAGCTCCAGGTTGAGCAGTTGTTCAGCATCTTAGCTATAGAGGGCAGTGTCACTGGCCCTCATATGTGGGATCCGAACCGGGGCCCTCTGGCGTCCCAAGCCAGGTCTTAACCAACGCGCCACTCGGCCGGCCCCTTTCTTCATTTTTTATATAAATATGTGATGAGTGTAGCCATTCTGTTCTGTGAAACAGTGTTGCTTATCATTTATTGAGAAATTCTTAAGCAAAAGAAATAGTGAATGACTGTGCATATTGTAGGTTTGGTATGGTAAGAAAATGTAGAATGGGGTTTTGTAATTTTTTTCTCCTCATCCTCCCCAGTCCTGATTATGCCTCTTTTTAAATAACTTTTCAAACTACGTGAATGTGAATTTGTAGCATGCATACCAAGTGAGAATAGGTAGTGATTTCTTGGTGGTGAAGTTTTAGAATGAATCCTAATAGTGTGTTTTGAGCCTACTAATTAGAGGCCAATGTTAATACATACATAGTAGTTTTATTACTGCTTTTAGAGCTGGTGAAGGAATACTAGTTCTCATGAGGCTTTTTCCATTATCACTCTACTACCTTGCTGCTAGCACAGCAAAGTTCATTAATTGAGTGTCTCTTTGAGTGATGTACACCTACTGACACCCCCAGTGCTTTTATTTAGCAAGTCATGAACGAGTATCACAGGGTTGTCATTTTTCTTTATCAGTGCTCTGCCCTCGGACGGAGAGTCCCACCTTTGCAATCCCTGCCTCTCTTCCCTGGGACTCTCCAGAGGGAAGAAAAGACACGCTGCAGGGTTGACAACCAGACCCTCTTCGTTAGAGCTCCAGGCAGAGGTCCGCCCTGGGCACAGGGCCAGCACTCCCCAGGACCCAGGGCTCTGGCCCTCCAGGGGAGGCTGGTCTCTGCTGTGTGGCTCTTTTCACTGGAATGCCTAAGAATAAGAAGCACTTACCGAATACCTACAGGTATAGTCTGAGATTTGAGGGTAGGGGACCATTAGAAAAAGTAGCTATGACTTTATTGTAGTCCTTTCCTCGAGGGAGATGACAGGGGCCTTTTCCCTGTTGATGCAGTAAAGGGCATCAAGTGTGGAGATTTGGATCTAGAGGCAGCAGGTTAAGAATACCACATGCATGGTCAGCATTTCCTGCAGAAGTCCCCTACTTAGCCAATAAATAGCTGAATGTGCACCTGCATCTATAGTCCCAGAGAGTAATTCTTACTCACACTGTTGTTTGAGGTCAGCTGTACTAGTCCTAAAAGATACCTGAGCATTCCTGCCAATTTAACTTTAACATAATGATTAAGTCTGTTGGTACTTGCAGGGATAGATGGAGAATTCTGAAATGTTCTTTGTTGCTTTCAGGGTTTACTTATTTTGGTTTCAACATTTTGGTTTATACATGTTACCAGATAGGTTTGCTGTTGTGAGGATTAGAGAGGGTGGAGTTGCGTCATATGTAGATCAGGTCCTAATCTGGAGTCGGCTAATTTATGCACTGGTCGCCCCCAGCATATTTAAATCAATCAGTGAATGAAAGTTATTGATACTTATAAAAGATGATCAAAATGTGGGGCATTTCAGTGCTGTTCCACATGGAAGAATTCAAAATGAACTCTGAAAACCCCTGTGGAAATTGAAAATGACTCCAAAGTGCGGACACCTTGGAAACCATCAAAAAGAGGATTAAAGTCTATTATCCTCTAAATTATTTCCTAAATTCATTAGGAAAGCTTTTGGAGAGTGCTTCTTGGAATACTTCAAAACCTCATTTAGTTTTCATTATGTGAAATGGCTTTGCTGCTCTTCGATGCTGTGGGTTATTCTCATTTCCTTGTGTGTCGCAGTGTCAGAGAGAGTGTGGCTTGTTCAGAGCAAGCCCATTCTCCTTGGATGATGGGGACTGAACCACTGCATATTTCAGAGAGCTTTTCTTTCAGTCCTTGGGGATTTTAAAATATATTTGCTAGACAGCAATTAAATTCCTGTCAAGTGATCAGTTAACAGGTTTCCTGGGGTTACCCTGTGCTGGGGCCATCATGGTTATAATGATTAAATGAAGGCAGCAAATTGCGTTTTGCTAACTCATGGTCTTGGGTCCTTGGGAACTTTGTCTTATTTCTGTGCTCACAGTATAAAAACCTACCATCTTTCACATAAGACCAGGACTGTTTTGCTGGTGATTACACTGGATGGGATACTGTTACATTATGGATATAAAATTCTTTAATTTTATATAATAGAGTATATGGCAGGTTATGAATACTTGCTTAATTTTTAATTTTCATCGCAATAAAAGTATTTTCATATTCATGTTCTTTTTTACTTATTGAGCCTAGAGGGTATGTGATAAAGGGGAGAAGGCAAAACGGGGAGCTGGGATATTGTATCATAGTTTCTCGAAGTGACTCCTCAGAACCCCTAAGGGATCGGAGTCATGTAAGTTCCCTACAACTTTTAATTCAGTGATTGCATCACAATTAAAAGGGTAATCTGAGCATATTTAGGATTTTCTGGATGCCTGCCCGCCTTGAGACTGAGCTACTTGCTTTGCCTGCCCAAGTTCAGATTTGTTGGTGTGATTGCATTGGCTTTGGTTAACTCAGCATTGAAAGGGACAGTTTTACATTGTTTTGCCATTTTTCCTCATACGCAGGTCCACAGGCAAAGTCTTGAAGGCACATCTAAATGCTAGTTCAGGTGAAGCCAGCACCTTGGCACATTACAGAAGCACTGAGTGAAATGTGAAATTTACTGAAGGAGGCCTTCTTCCACTTAAATGCTTACCTGTTTCTTTACTAAAAGCCTGATGTCATGATGTTCTGGTAGTTAAATAGTCTGCTATGCAGTGTTCATTGGGCATTGATAGAACAGGAAATAAAATAAGGTCATGGCTTCACTGGTGATGGATCTACATCCTCTAGTTTCTGTGCCAACTGAGCACAGACAGTCCCACTTTCTCTTTTCCTCTCACTGCCTGGCTGCCTGTCAGAAAGGCACTGTCATGGCAGATGGGGCATCTCTCACTTATCTGGGCTCTGATTTGTGATGGAAATCCCGTATAATTAGTGCCTTTTTACTCGGGTTGGAGTATGTTGGCACATGCTGATAAATTTTCTTTATAATCTGTTGGATAACACCTATTATAAAGTGGTTAAAAACACTTTTCTGCCAGTGGTAACTTCTCAATGTTTGTGTTTTGTGTTTCAGATTAACTTCATCTACCTTGCCAAAAGCACAAAAAAAACCATGCTGACTTTAGCTTTGGTATGTACAGTTACATTCCTCCTTGTTTGCAGTGGAACTTTTTTCCCGTACAGCTCCAATCCTGCCAGCCCGAAGCCAAAGAGAGTGTTTCTTCAGGTAAGAGCAGTTTTGCGTGAGCTATTTGAGATTCTGGAGAGGAATGCCTTTTGTGTTTTTGAGCTTCACTAGTCAACAGGAAAACCAACTGACTTTTCTCCTGTTGACCTATTTAGTTGGACTCACTATTTTGTGTAAGGCAGTGAGGAAAAGACTGACCATCAAGAGGCATTCTTATCAGCTGAACACACTTTTCTCCCCAGAGACCAAATTGGAAATATCTGCTTGTTGTTTTTATTACTGTTCAAATTGTAAAAAAAATTGCACCTACTTGGAAAAATGAGAACAAATATATATCATGGAATAATGAGTTTTTAGAAGTAGATATTGTAAACATGTCTGCAGGCTGAGTAAACATCTGAACTTCTGTCAACTGGCAAAATTAAATAGATGTTTTAAAATGCTAGTAAAATTGACCTTAGGTAACTCTCAAAGTAATATGTGACAGTGAAAATAAAATAGAAATTAAATGAGTTTTAGAATTTTCTTAGGTTTCAAGTTTTTCTGGATACTTTTTAGAGCTTGTACTATAAAGCAGGAAAAAAGACTCAGTTGCCTTATTTCCAATCATCTTCTCTGTCGGAGGCTGTGGAGTGGCCAAACAGAAAAGCCAAGAGTCATAACCTAGATAACTATTCAAAGATTTGAATAATCATATCTGAACTTAAATATGAGAGAGGAGATTTTGAAAAAAGGCCAGCTGTTCCTTGTTTATTGTCCTGGAGGACACAGTGGCACATTTTATGTGACAAATTTTACCATTTGCAAAACCTTTAGTGAATAGTTTTTTAGATTTAATATATTTTCAGTGACTTACTACTTTTTAAAAATATTATTTTGAATTGTTGATGTACAATAGTCTATAAGTTTCAGGTGTACTACATAATGTCTTGCTAATTTTTATAATTACATCAGGAGTATTTAGGAAGAGCTAGACTTTTATTTTTAAAAACTTCTGTTCTGAGTTGAGTTTGGAGTTTGCTTCTTTCTTTCTCAGTGCCAGAAGTTGGTGATGAACTTTTCCTGTAAAGGGCCAGATAACAAATATTTTGAGATCTGCCAGCCCTATGGTCTCTGTCACACCTGTTTTTACAGAGTGAAAGCAGCCATAGGCAAGACCTAAACAAATGAGTGTGGCTGTGTTCCAATAAAGCTTTATTTATAAAAATGGTAACGGACCCTTTGGCCTGCGAGCTGTAGTTTACTGACTCCCCTGCCCTATGCAGGCCTTTTTATTTTCCTGCTTGATATTCTTTAGGCTGCTTTCTGCTGTTAATAAAACTATTCCAGATGGAACATGGTGCCCTTTCATAGAATTCTGTTAGGCACACGTCTGTCATCTAGTGGTGGGCTGTGATTCCTGTTTTTCTCTGCATGGGAATTAGCTTCATGTAACACACACTGAAAGGGAAATGTGTGTGTATGTATATTTATCTTACGTATATATCATGTATGTATATTTGTTTTAAGTCCTTATCTAAAAGGAGTTCTAGATTCCATGTGTTTTAGATCTGAAATTAGGTTTTCAAACTTTTTATATGAAATTTTAATGTATATATATATATATATTTGTAAGAAATAAAACAATCATCTGTATATCCATCATCAAGTTTAAAAGAAAGAACATTAGCAGTGCCTAAGGAAACCCAGTGCCCGCCCCCCCCCTTTTTTTTTCTTAAGATTTTATTGGGGAATTGAAGGAGGGGAACAGCACTGGGGAATTGGGGGAAGGGGAACAGACAAGTTGCTGTCCTTTTGTTCTTCAGTCTAGTTGTGGAGGACATTGCTTCACTGGCCATGTTGGTATTATCATTGTGCTCTTCCCAGATGAGGCAGATTGGTCGCTGGCCACCAGACGGAAGTTCATGGCAGCTCACACCGGCTGCCGGCCGCTCACGGTAGCTTATAGCAGCCCACTGCCACAGGGGCTGCAGCCTCTGCCATTGCCGGTGACTCACGGCAGCCCAGCTCCAGGTCGAGCTGTTGTTCACCATCTTAGCTGTACAGAGCAGTTTTGCTGGCCCTCATGTGGGCTCCGAACCGGGGCCCTGCTGCTCAGAGCTGGCATCCCAGGCCAGCTCTTAACCAGCGCGCCACTTGGCCGGCCCCCCCAGTGCCCCTTCTTCATCCCAGCTCTTTCCCCTCCTCCCTGTCCCCAGCCTCCAAAAAAGCACTCCTCCACTGCCTTGAAGCTTGGAGTTAATCGTTACCTTACTTTTCTTTATTTTACCACATATGTGTAAGTCCTTAAACAACATAGTTTTGCCTATTTTTGAACTTCTTATAGGTAAAGCCATACCATAAATATTCTCTTGCCCAAAAGTATGTGAGAATCGTCCATGGTGATTTGTGTCACTGTAGTGCATTAGTTTGCATTGCTGAATAGACTTCTGTTGTAGGATGATTCCCCAGTTAGTTTGCCCATTCTACTGTTAATGGACATTGCAAGAGTTTATCTGTGGTGTATATTCAGAAGTAGAACTGCTGGCTTGAAGGGTAGGTGCACGTTAACTCTATTAGGTAACGCTAAACAGATTCCTAGCGTGATGTGTCAGCGTACACTCTTGCCTCAGTGTGTGAGGGTTCCTGCTCTGTTCCTGCTCCATAGCCACATCAGTTCTTGGGATTGTCAGATTTACCCATTTTTGTTAATATGGGGTGGGGATGTGGGTGGAGTTCAAACAGTAGTTTTCTCATTAGCCTTTTCCTTTCCAGCATATGACTAGGACATTTCATGACCTGGATGGAAACGTAGCTAAGCGGGACTCTGGAATATGGATTAATGGGTTTGATTACACTGGAATGTCTCACGTAACGCCTCACATTCCGGAGATCAATGACACCATCCGAGCTCACTGTGAGGAGAACGCACCCCTGTGTGGCTTCCCGTGGTACCTTCCAGTGCACTTTCTGATCAGGTTGGTTCACTACCTTTCTGCTGTTGCTGGAGGTTAGTTTGGTCCCAAGTCCTGTAAATGTCTCAGGACTTCCTTATTTAAACTGGTTAACACCGAAATCAGGTGCCATTTATACTGTTTTTTTCTATCACTACAAAAGCTCTGTTTCTTTGCTTTTTTTCAAATTCAAGAAGTATTTTCCTGTAGAAATCTAAGTAGCTAGAAAGGGTGGCCCTCTTCCCTGAGCTGGGAAGTTTTGATGGTTTAGCCGTGAAGGATTAGGTGAGAAGAGGATGAGTAGGGGAATCAGGGTCCTCTAGGATCCTTCATTCTCAACTTGGAGGTTTTATTACACAGTAACCTGGGCTTCAGAGGAATTGGCGTTGTTGACTATGTCCATCAGGGTTTATTTTCATACTCCAAAATGTGTTTCATATATTCTGAACACTTCCACGAGTTACTGGTAACTATCAACTAATAAAGCATCCTAAATATTATTGGAATATTAAGATTGAATTCCTTTCCAAATAGGAAAAACTGGTATCTTCCTGCCCCAGAGGTTTCCCCAAGAGATCCTGTTCATTTCAGACTTGTCGCCAAAGAACAGACACCCTGGGATTCTATAAAGCTGACCTTTGAAGCAACAGGTAAGTGATATGACCAACAATTTGAGAGTTTATAAAATAAATTGGGGCTGATTTTTTTTTTTAAAGATTTTTATTGGGGAATTGGGATGAGAACAGTGCTGGGGAATTGGGGGAAGGGGAACAGGCAAGTTGCTGTCGTTTTGGTCTTCAGTCTAGTTGTGGAGGACGTTGCTTCACTGGCCCAAGTTGGCACCATCATTGCGCTCTTCCCGGGTGAGGCAGATCAGTCGCCGGCTTCTGGACGGCCGCTCACTGTGCCTGCTGGCCGCTCACGCTGGCTGCTGGCCACACACGGTAGCCCATGGCAACCCACTGCCACAGGGGCTGCAGCCTATGACGTCGCCAGTGACTATGGCAGCCCAGCTCCAGGTTGAGCTGTTGTTCAGCATCTTAGCCGTGGAGGGCAGTGTCACTGGCCCTCATATGTGGGATCCGAACCGGGGCCCTCTGGCATCCCAAGCCAGTTCTTAACCAATGTGCCACTCGGCCAGCCCTCTTTTTTTTTTTTTTTTTTAAAGATTTTATTGGGGAATTGGGGGAGGGGAACAGACAAGTTGCTGTCCTTTTGTTCTTCAGTCTAGTTGTGGAAGACATCGCCTCACTGGCCCATGTTGGTATTATCATTGTGCTCTTCTTGGGTGAGGCAGTTGCTCGCTGGCCAATGGACGGCAGCTCACGCCGGCTGCCAGCCACTCACGGTAGCTTATGGCAGCCCACTGCAGCCCCAATGCAGCCTATGCCATTGCCAGTGACTCACAGCAGCCCAGCTCCAGGTTGAGCTGTTGTTTACCATCTTAGCTGTAAAGGGCGCAGCGTCACTAGCCCTCACGTGGGATCTGAACTGGGGCCCTGCTGCTCAGAGCTGGTGTCCCAAGCCAACTCTTAACCAACGCTCCACTCGGCCGGCCCACAAGTGGTATTTTCTTGCTACTACCTTCTACCCAAACGCTACCCTTTTCTTGGCAAAATGTGAAGGCTAATCTGACCCTCTTCTCCCAGCCTCTCCAAGAAACTGAGCAATTGCCATTCTTCTACTTTTTCTTCCCTTTTTACATAGCTCAGGGTTGTACTCCTGACCACCTTGTATCATGATTATTTAGATGATCCCTGTATTTTCCATTAGAATTCAAGGGAAGCAGACATGGATGAGTTTTTATTTATCACTCTGTCCTTGATGCTCAGTATAATCACTGGCACATAATGGGCACTCGAGAAATATATTGAATTATTAAATTTGGCAATTTTGTTCTTTTTAAAGCAGACTGAGCATTTCTCACTTAGTAAGAAGACAGATGATGCTTGAGAAAGGAGGAAGACAAATATCAAGACAGGAAATTTTCTCCTCAGAAGCTGTTAAGACTTTGTTTATCTGTTGGTGTTTTTGGGATTTTTTTGCGTTTTTTTTTTATTATTATTATTAGTTTCAGGTGTACAAAGCAACATATAGACATTTAAACCCCTCATAAAGTGATAACCCACACCCCAAGCTACTACCCCTCTGACATCTTATATAGCTGTTACAATACCATGAACTATCTTCCCTATGCTGTATTCCACATCACGTGACTATATATACCTATATATTTAGTTATAGTTGACATTCAGTATTATTCTACTTCAGCTTCAGGTGTATAGTGCATTGGTCACGTATATACACAGTCTGTGATGTGATCCCCCTGATAAGTCCAGTGCCCATCTGGCACCTTATATGATCTTTACAACATTGTTGATTATATTCTCCATACTGTATTAACTACCAATTTGTATTTCTTAATACCTTCACCTTTTCACCCTGCCCTCAACCCCATTTCCATCTATAACTGTGATAGATCTAGTACCTATCTGGCACCATACCTAGTTATTACAATATTATTGACTATATTCCTTATGCTATACCCTTCATCCCCATGACTACTCATAACAACCAATTTGTTCTTCTTAACCCCTTCCCCTTTCACTTATCCTTTATGCCCTCCCATCTTAAAGAAGTCCCTCTAAGATTCCTTGGTGGTGATGAACTCCTTCAGCTTTTTATTGTCTGGGAAGCTCCTTATCTCTGCTTCAATTCTAAATGACAGCCTTGCTGGGTAGAGCAATCTTGGTTGTGTGTCATTGCTTTTCATCACTGAATATTTCCTGCCACTCCCTTTTGGCCTGCAAAGTTTCTGTTGAGAAGTCAGCTGACAGTCTTATTGGGGCTCCCTTGTAGGTAACTAACTGCTTTTCCCTTGCGGCTTTTAAGAACCTCTCTTTGAGGCTGGCTGAGTGGCGCGATGGTTAAGAACTGCCTTGGGACGCCAGAGGGCCCCGGTTCGGATCCCACATATGAGGGCCAGTGACACTGCCCTCTACAGCTAAGATGGTGAGCAGTAGCTCGACCTGGA
>NW_017731779.1:1210941-1298292 GCF_001890085.2 Hipposideros armiger
GCTGGGCTGCCACGAGTCACTGGCGGCGGCGTAGGCTGCAGTCCCTGTGGCAGTGGGTTGCCATGGGCTACCGTATGTAGCCAGCAGCCAGCGTGAGCAGCCAGCAGCTGCTGTGAGCGGCCGTCCAGAGGCCGGCGACTGATCAGCCTCGCCCGGGAAGAGTGCAATGATGGTGCCAACTTGGGCCAGTGAAGCAACGTCCTCTACAACTAGACTGAAGAACAAAAATGACAGCAACTTGTCTGTTCCCCTTCCCCCAATTCCCCAATAAAATCTTAAAAAGAAAAAATCTCTTTGTATTTAACCTTCAGCGTTTTAATTATTATATGATGTATCTTAGTGTGGGCCTCTTTGGGTTTATCTTGTTTGGGACTCTCTGCGCTTCCTGGCTTTGTATGTCTATTTCCTTCACCAGGTTAGGGAAGATTTCTGCCATTATTTCTTCAAATAGGTTTTCATTTCCTTGCTCTCTTCTCCTTCTGGTACCCCTATAATGCAAATGTTGGTATGCTTGATATTATCCTGGAGGACCCCTTAAACTCTCAACTTTTTGGATTCTTTTTTCTTTTTGCTGTTCTGGTTGGGTGTTTTCTGTTACCTTATCTTCTACATTGGTGGTTGGATCCTCTGCTTCAGCTAATCTGTTGATTCCCTGTAATATATTCTTCATTTCTGTTATTGTATCCTTTATTTCTGACTGGTTCTTTCTATTTTTATTTTTCCTATCTCTTTGTTGAAGTTCTCCCTGAGATCATTGAGCATTCTTATAACCAGTGTTTGGAGCTCTAAATCTGATAGATTGCTTATCTCTGTTTTACTTAGTTCTTTTTCTGGAGCTTTGCTCTGTTCTTTCATTTGGGACATGTTTCTTTGTCTCCCCATTTTGGCTGCCTCCCTGTGTTTGTTTTTATGTATTAGGTAGGGCTGCTATGTCTCCTGGTCTTAGTAGAGTGGCCGTATGTAGTAGGTGTGCTGTGGGGTTCAGTGGTGCAGTCTTCCTGGTCACCTGAGCCATGCACTCCAGGTGTGTCTCATGTGTGGGTTGTGTGTACCTTCCTCTTGTAGTTAAGCCTTGGTTGATAATTGCACATCAGTGGGAAGGACTGACCTTTGGATTCACTGGTTGTGAGGACTGGCCTTGACTACAGTGGAAGAGTTGTTGTGCAGGGGCTGACCCTACAGAGTAGGATCTGCCTCAGCAGGACTCTGCTGTCTGCCCAGCACGCCCCTTGGGTGTTTTGTACTTGGAGATGGCTGGGTGATGCTCCATCTTGTTTTGAAGCTGGCCACTGGGGGCGCCAGCCTCAGGATCACCTTGGAGGGGATCCGCTGTAGGTCAAGTTCAGCCACCACCCACGTCCCACTAGGGCCACCTAGCAGGAGCCATAAAGAAATCTGCAGATGGCTACTGCCCGTGCTGTGCTTGGAAGCCCCTTGAGAGGCCAAGCTGTGTACCAAGTGCTGGCTTAGGGCTACTCAGCTAGAGGCACAGGATACTCAAGCCAGGTGCTGTTTGTCTGAGTTCCATGAACCTTTGAGAGACCCTAGGAAAGTCTGAAGCTTGAGCCAGGGCAGACAGTCTGCACAAAAAAGCCACTGAAAGCAGACTGGGTATGCCTGAAAGTTGGGAGGGACCAGGGATTCGCTTGTTTGTTTTTTTTAATAAGCTTTTTTAATGATGGTCTCTATCCCTCTATAACAACTGTCTTTTTGGGAAGTGTGATGGCTAATTTTCTGTGTCAATTTGAGTAGGCCATGATACCCAGCTATTTGGGCAAATACCATCCTAAATGTTTCAGTGAAGGTATGTTTTGGATGGTATTAACATTTAAATCAGATTTTGAGTGGATTGTTCTCCATAATGTGGTAGGCTTCATCAATCAGCTGAAGGCTTTATATCACCTGCTCCGAGGAGGAGAAGTTTTGTTAGCATGCTACCTTTGGAGTCAAACTGCAGCTTTTCCCTGGGTCTCCAGCCTGTTAGCTTCCCTGCAGAGTCTGGATTTGCCAGCTTTCACTATTGCATGAGCCAATCCTTAAAATACATCTCTCTTTTTCTTTCTATGCACATCTTGTTGGTTCTGTTACTCAGGAACCCTAATATAGGCAGTTCACTTTTAACCCTTCATCGGGCGCAACTGATCTCACAGATTCATTGTACACAAATTTTCAAATATGAAATACGTCTTTACTGTACTAAGTCACAAACATGACTGGCGATGGGTTATGGTAGAGGGGGAAGATACGGAAGCAATGAGTCATGATACTTAACTGTTAGATATTTGAAAATGTGTGTGCAGTGAGTCTGTGAGATCAGTTGCGCCTGACAGAAGGTTAAAAGTTTCTGCTGCTGTTCACTCTGTACTTTACTGAGTTAAAAAAAAAAAAGTGATATATTTAAGGCCTAATTTATATATAGTTCCATTAGTTTTGATAAAAGCATACATATACCCATGTAATACCCAAGACAAAAAGTTTCGATCACCCATAAATTCCTTATGTACGTTTCTACTTAATCTCCCTGACCCCGAGTAACAACCACTCCTCTCATTTTGCCCATTCTTGAACTTCATAGAAATGGAATCGTCCAGGGTGTAATATTCTGGGTCTGGGTGATTAAGCACAATGTTTCTGAGATTGAGCTATGTTGTTTTTGAGTATTAGTATTTTGTTCCTTTTTATTGCTGAGTAGTAGTAGTAGTCCATGAATATTCCATGTTTAGCATTGTCCTGTTGATGGACACCTGAGCTATTTCTGATTTGGGGCTAAGATGGATAAAACTGTTATGAACATTCTTGTGTAAGGCTTTTTGGGAATACATGTTTTCTACTTCTCTTGGATAAATATCTAGGAGTGTAGGTTCAGAGGGTAAATGTTAAAATTGTTCCGTTTTTCACTCCCACCAGTAGTATATGAGCATTTCAGTTGCTCCACATTTTCACCAGTATTAGCTGTTGTTTTTCTCATTTTATCATTTCTAGTGGGTGTTTAGTAGTATCTCTTGCATTTCTCTAATAATTAATGATGTGGAACACTTTTCCAAGTGCTTATTGGCCATATATCTTGCTTTGTTTGTTTCTTCATATCTTTTTCCCTTTTAAAAAACTGGGCTATTGACTTGTGTTTATATATTCTAGATAAAAATTCTGTATCAGATATATGTGTTATCAAGATTTTCTTGCCTATTCATTTTATTTTTTTATTTTAAATTTTTTTTTAGCTGAGCCATCCTACCACCAGTTGGCAGCTCAGTGGCTGCTCAGCTTGGGCTGGGAATAGAACCGTTGTTGCTCAGAGCTCAAACTCTTTAGCGAGCTCTTAACCAACTGAGCCACTCGGCTGGTCCCCTATTCATTTTCTTAATGGGATCTTTTGATGTGCAAAAGTTTTAAATTTTTATGAAGTCCAATTTATCAGTTTTTTCTTGTGGGATTAGTGCTTATGTGTCCTCTCCAAAAAATCTTGCCTATATAGAGGTCACAAAGATTGATTATTATATTTTCTTCTAGAAACTATATAGCTTTAGTTTTTCATGTTTAGGCCTATGCTCCACCTTGAATTAACTTTTGTCTACAGTGTGAGGTAGAGATCAAGTTTCTTTTTGGTAGTTAATCAATAGAATGAAGTAATTATGGGAATTAAGTGCCTTAGCTGATACTTTTGAAGCTGAATACTTTGTTCTCTAGGCTTTTAAAATTTAATTGGAAACAAATTTATTTTGTATCTACTGGTTTTCCTGTTCATGCTAATAAATTTTCTAATTTTATTTAATCACCAGCCTATAAAAAGGAAGCACAGAAAAATCCAAACCTTTCTCCATCCTTTATGCACAATTTGGAAAATTACAGTAAAATTCAGGTTCCTGCCAGGCCAGTTGCACATCTACCGCCATGTTTTGTGATTGCAAATGTCAAGAAATCAGAAAAAATCAGACCTGTATGTGTGTAGGTCTGTTTGTACATCAGTTACCACACTTTAAATTATGGAAGTTTTATAGTTTAATGGTTGGGAGAATTAAGATCCTTTGTAGTTTTTTTCAGTATTTACCTTGTTATTTTTGCATATTTGTTTTCCCATATGAATTTTAGTATTAACTCTAATATTAAACTTATTGCTAATTGGTATTTTGAGGAATATAATAATAAATTTATAAATTAGGGAGAAATTGACATTATAACGTTGAGTCAGCCTAGTCATGAACTGGAAATGTCTTTCATGTGTTCAAAATCTATTTTTGTGTCTTTCAGGAGTCTTACAAAATTTTCCTCATCTAGGTTTTGTTGCTATTATAATTGAGGTTTTCTCTACCAGTATGTCTTCTAACTGGTTTTATTTTATATTTATGAAGGCAATTGACTTCTGTATGTCAATTTTATATCTTGCTACCTCACTGAATCTTTCATTTTTTGAGTTAATCATGATATTCTTGGGTGCTCTAGGTATACCAGCAATTGCCAAACTTTGCCAGATAGTAAATATTTTGGGCTTTGCTATACGAGTATGTCTCTGTTGTAGATTTTTTAAACCACTCTTTCAAAACATAAAAACCATTCTTAGCCTGAGAGCCATACCAAAACGGACCTTAGGTATAGCTTGTTGACTACAGCATATCATCTGCAAATATACTTTTAGTTCTTCTTTACCAGGTCTTATGCCTCTAATTGATTTGTCTAAACGGCTAATGCTTCTAGCCTAGTGTAGAACAGTTGTTGAGATAGTAGCATTCTTGCCTTGTTCTGGGTATCAGTACAAAGGTCTCTAGTGTTTTCCCATTATGTAAGATACTAGCCTTTGGACTAAGGCATAATATTTTTTATCATGTTAAGCAAGCATTCATCAGTTGTCATTTCTTGAAAAAAAATTTTTTTTAAATAAGAAATGTTTTTTAATTTTGTAAAGGGCTCTTTTTAGCCATCTGTAATCAGGATTTTTCTTCTTTGGATATTTTAATGTATATTCTATCAGGTCATGGCCTATCATTGTGATGTTGGATGTTTGCTAATATTTAGAAATTTTGTATCAATACTCAATGAATAATATTGGACCATGTGTAGTTTTGTTTTCTTTTGGGCACTCTATCAGATTTAGGTATTAGTGTTATACATTATAAATATAAGAACATCATAAATGTTATACATCATGAAAATGGGTAAGTTTTCCTTAATTTTCAATGCTTTGGAATAGTTTATGGATCACTGGAACTATTTGGTTGAAAAGTTGGCTTGAATTCCTCTCTGCAGCCACCTGGGCCTGGTGCTTTATTTGTTGGGTGGTTTAACTTTTTCTAGGGAAATGGCTCTGCTTAAGTCTTACAGCTGTTTTCAGTTTCTATATTTTCCTAGAAAAGCATCCATTTCATCTGGGTTTTCAAATTTGTGAGTATAGAGGTCTGCAAAGTAGCCATTGTGATTTACAAATTTTTTGTTTATTTTTCTTATTTCTCTTTTTCCATACTTGTGTTTGCCCCCCTCTCCTTCCCCCCTATCATCCCCCCGCCTTTTTCTTAACCAAGTTAGCTAGTGGTGGTCTTGTTATTGTTAATTAAAAACAAAACAAACTTTTGATTGTTTAAGGTAGGCCTGTTTAGTTCTATGCTGTTTCATTGATTTCCTAATTTGTGTTTTCTTTTTGTTTACTTTGTTGTTCATTTTTGCTTGTCATTGTATTCTTTTACTGAAAAAAATGTTTATTGCTATGGGTTTTCCTCTTTATTACATCTTTACATGTATCCAATAGTTTGATATGTAGTATTTTTTTTAAATTTCCATAATTTTTATTTCCTCATTCATCCATGATCTTAAATAGATCTTTTATTCCCAGGTAGAAGGCTGTTTTGTTGTTGGTAATTTCAAGCTTTATTGAATTATGATCAGTGTTATTTGTAATATTTCAATTTTATAAAACTTTGTTTCCTTTGTGACCTAGTATTTTATTTTTATGAATGTTTCATGCCAACTTGAGAAGATATATCCTGTATTATCAGCATGTAAAGTTTGACTGATAGGGGTCTACTTCACTGATCATTTTTAGATTTTTTTTTCATTGTTTTTGTTCAACTTATGTGTCTTGTATTGAGTGGAATTTTAGTCTCTTATTTGTGTGTGTATCTTCTTGCATCTCCTGTAGTTTTGCTTCATAAAGTAGTTGCTATGTTATTTGGTGCACAAAATTCGTAATTTTTATAGTGAATTAGAGCTTTTAGTATTAAAGTGTCTTTTTACTTTTAATGTTTTTCTTGAATTCTATTTTTTTCTGATATCAAAGAGGTCTTTTCAAAATTGTGTCCATTTGCCTGAAATACCTTTGTTCATATCTTTAGTTTTACCCTTTCTGAATCTGCTTAAATATGTTTCTTGAATATAGTACATGATTAGGTCTGGCTTTATAAGCCAAGTTGAAAACTTTTTTTCTTTTAGTGGCTGAGCTAGGTCTGTTCACATTTATTTTTATAACTGATGCATTTTTCTGAACGTTGTCACAGTGTTTTATAATTGTGTTTTATTTGTTCTATTCCTTTTTCTTGAAGTGTCTTCTTTGTCTTTAATTAAAAAATATTTTCTGGTACATAAGGTTTCTATTTTTGTTTTGATCACCTATTTTTAACTTGTACTATCTGCATCTCAGGTTTTAATGGCATTCTTTAACTCTGTTAGCCTATACAAACAATAGTTTGCTAATACTTTCCTCTTTCCTTCTCTCAATGTTAATTACATGCAACATCTGTACATTAGTCTTCCACCGTCACCTCAATATTTGTCTTAGTAATATACATATTTGGATATTTTAAAGTCCTCCAGTATCTTCTTTTGCTCTAGTTTCTACAGTTGCCTCTTGGTTAGATGAAGCTTATCCCTTGATTTCTGAAGAAAGGCTCTCTTGAGTGCTAGGTTCTTGTATGTTTAAATGACAGGGCCAAGGCTTAAACCCAGGTTTTCTCATTGTAAAATCTGTGCCTTTCAGCTGCTCCTCAGTACTTACCCTTGTTGATAACAAGCTGAAAGTCCAAACTGGGCAACTTCCATTAGGTTTGTAGTGAGTGTCTTTAAAGTAATAAAAGACATGGACTTCATAGTCTGGTTGGGCTGTGGGTTGTTGTTTATTGATACATTTTAAAAGATTGTTTTAACTGATTTTTCTTTCCTCTTATGTTACAGGACCAAGCCATATGTCATTCTATGTTCGAACTCACAAAGGGTCAACGCTTTCTCAGTGGTCTCTTGGCAATGGCACCCCAGTCACAAGTAAAGGAGGGGACTACTTTGTCTTTTACTCCCATGGACTCCAAGCCTCTGCGTGGCAGTTCTGGATAGAAGTACAGGTGGGAATTTCCCAGCACAGCTGGTATCATTGATCAGGTTCCCTGGTGGTATTTGGCAAGAATTAAATACTTGGACTCAGTACTCTGCCTTCCTAGAACTAGAGAGTTAACTAATTTTCTCTACCAGGTCTTGGAAGAACAGCCTGAGGGAATAGTCACTGTGGCCATCGCTGCCCACTATCTTTCTGGGGAAGACAAGAGATCCTCCCAGCTGGATGTGCTGAAGGAGAAGTTTCCAGACTGGACGTTCCCCTCTGCCTGGGTGTGCACCTACGACCTCTTTGTGTTTTAATCTTGTGGATGAATCCACGCCGGGGGGATACTTCCTGTGACACGGTTTCTCCCTGTGCTACACGGATGTTTGTAATGTAAGTTAAGTCAGTGGATTTTAATGAGCATACTGTCAGAGCGCTCTGTGATCTACCACTCTTTAGGCCAAGCACCGAAACGGCTACACTGCGGGGCAGTGATGCATGGCCTTCTGGACACTTGAAAAATGCCGATTTTCTGGCACTTAAGCACATGTGGGTACTGCCACTATACGAACATGTCACTTTAGATGAAACCTTAAGGACAAAAGCCAAGAAACCACTTCAATAGCTGTTCCCTTAGGATCATGAAAGATGTTGAAGGTAATGTGAGACCACTGTTAATGAGACAAATGGCATTTCCAGTTAAAGCCCAAGACCATTAATTGTGTCAGTGGATGGTGGGTAAAACCACATTCACTGGAGTAATATTCACCTTAGGTCATCAGAAAGCTATTACCATAAGGTCTGGGGAAGAACCATTGGGCCTTCGCGGGCCCAGCCTGTGCCGAGGGCTGCACTTCTTCAGGCAGCCTCTAGACCAGCGGTTCTCAACCTGTGGGTCGTGACCCTTTTGGGGGTTGAACGACCCTTTCACAGGGGTCACCTAAAACCATCGGAAAACAAAAAGATATTTACATTACGATTCATAACAGTAGCAAAATTACAGTTATAGAGGAGCAACAAAAATAATTTTATGGTTGGGTGTCACCATAACATGAGGAACTGTATTAAGGGGTCGCGGCATTAGGAAGGTTGAGAACCGCTGCTCTAGACTGTGCTCTGCATCTCTAGTGAAGCCCAGGACCCCTCCTGTGGAAGCCTGTGCTGACTGGTGACTCCTGGCCTTCTGACAAGTGGTCACTAACATCCATCATTGTGATGCCCTGCTGAGGTTTCCAATGCCTGTTTCCCTCTGAAGTGTATCTGACTCCCCCTCTACCAATTTGAGCATTTGTCTAGCTATATCCCCTCTGGGTTTTCAGAGATTCTTTTGGTTCAGCTTGTGCAAGTAATACAACCTTCCTTCCTTCCTTCGAGCACTGAGGTCCCATAGTGGCTATTCTGGGGAAGGGGGCTTGGGAGTAGCTGAGCATTTTATATTTATACTGTTTGTTTTGCAGAAGTTTTCTGTTATCCAAGGTTAATCCTTCAGGGCATAATTTTATTGATGCACGAGGTCCTTATTTTTGTCTGTTTTCCAGCCAGTTGAACAAATAAATTGCTTTCTCAGTAACTTAGGTCTAGCAGAGCTGGCTCTCCTGAGACGTGAGGTGTCGCTTTTACTGGAATGAGATTGCTGTACCTACAGCTGTTGCGGTTCAGGTCCTGCATTAAGGGCAGTCCTGGGACTTTAAGGTGCTTTTCATTTTGAAGAATATGGCTGTTTAACTTGTGAGGCATATCCCAGCAGTGGTAGGGTTTGGTGAGATTAGTGGTAAATTTTGCTTCTTTTTTTTCCATTAAGAAATGCAAAAAGAATTTTTTTTTTTGAAAAACTTTCGACTTTTACAGTAAACTTAGAACAAAAAGAACATTTTAAAGACAAGCCATAGTAAAAATTTAAAAACTGGCACTTGGATCCATCGATCCAAGTAAGTGCATCACAGGAGGAAATTCTTGAAGCTGCTTGTGCGACATGTACAATGTTATTTCTTAATTATGTTCCTCCTAGTGCCTGCCTGATTTGTGACTCTTTGAAAACCTGACTGGGCCCCCACACACAGCAGGGCTACAAGCAGAGCCGAATGGTAACATGCTGGTTGTGACACGCATGGACACTGGACCCATTCCTTTTCTCTTGACTTTGTAGAAACCATATTTACTAGTCTCAACTGCTTCAGGTGTCTAGCTCCTACCACATTTATCTGTGAGGCCAGAGGATTTCTGAATGTGTCAGGTGGTACATAAAGTTTGCAGTGTTTATAGCTTGTATAGAATCATAATTATAAATCAGTAATATCGTGAATTTCAAAATATAGTCAGTCCTTCATATCTGCAGGTTCCATATCCATAGATTCAAGTAACTATGGATAGAAAAATACTTGGGGAAAAAATGTTACGTTGTTGCTGACATGTAGGTGGCTTCAATGGCTGCATCTGTTCTAAACATGTACAAACTTTCCTCCTAGTCATTATTCCCTAAGCAATACAGTATAACAACTATTTACGTAACATTTACATTGCATTATATATGATAAGTAATCTAGAGATGATTTAAAGTAATACGGGAGGATGGACATAAGTTATATGCAACTACTACTATACCATTTTATATAAAGAATATGAGCATCCATGGATTTTGGTATTTGAGGGAGGTCCTGGAACCAACCCCCCCTGTGGATTTTGAGGGATGACTGTACAGGCATTTTTCTGTCCCTGTGGTTAATCTGAAATTGATTACTAGAAATTTTTTAAAAGGCAAAATCCAAGTGTTGAGGAAGAAGAGACTTCGTATGAAACACAAATAGTTCTGTGATTTTTTTTTTTTTCCTTTGGGAAGAATGTAGTTACTCCTTTTCAGTAATAATCATGGTTTTCTTTTCTAAACAATTCTATTTTGTTTTCTTTAGCATTATAAAGTTTTGATATTATGCAAGGTCAGTGACAAGATGCTCACTAATCTCTGGGCATGCTTAATATCCTGGGAGATCGTTTTAATGCCAGAAATGGTTAATTACAATATTCAAAGCTTTGTTAGTAAGTAGTCAGTGAAGTTAAAGAACTTATTAGGTACCCCCCCCCCCAGTATCTGAGCATTTGAATAACTCATTTCTAAAAAGGTTATTTCCTACAGAATTTAAATGTTAAGTAGCACAGTACTGCACATTCAGGGAAAGTAGGAAGAATTGTGATTTCAAAGAAGTTCTTTTTTAAAATATAGTGTCTGACCTATGAATGATTGTTGCATGAAGCATTTGTTTCCACAGTTTAGCAGATGTAAATAATAAGCATGATAGGATTCCTAAAATGTTGCCACTGATGGGGCCATAAACCAGCCTCCTGCCTCAGGAAGCTACAGGAAGAAGGATTATGTCTGTCCATTTCTTTTCACTGGTTTGCTGAAGATTAATTGTTGCCTTACAATGTTACTGAAATAAACTTTTTAATGTCTTAGTATCTTTAACAGAAAAACAGATCTTTATTGTTTTCTTGCCTTATATTTGAAGGGTTATTTCAGGTCTACAGAGCCTTTTAAAGCCTTCTTTAAAAAAATCTGTTAAAAGACCTAGATGGATCATGTGGGATAAGTGCTATTTTAGTGGGTCATGTGAGTAAAGAACTCAACATGGACATGTTAGGTTACTTCAACGGGAATCCTTTCTTGCTGTGTAATGAGACTGTGCATGGGAATTACACAGAAATTAATGACCTATTATTATTTGGTAAATGTTGAGCTTCAGCATATTTAATAGTTTTAAATCATTTCCATTGTCAAAGAAAATCACTGAAGCATTAATAAAGGTGGATGTTCTTTTGTTGGCAGATAAGGATAGGAGGGAGGGAAGAAGAAATTCTCTTTCAGCCTGAGAGTGACTGACTCACTGCTCATTCTAATCTCCACAAGGACAGGGCACCACCATCCCCCAAACAGAGCACCCACATCCCTGTGTAAGTTATTTCACTTTCTGAGTGAATTCTCTCAGAACAGTTCAGAACAAGGCGAAACAGTTGAACAACTACTCTTAATACACCTTACCCCCTTTTAGGGCCAATAAAGCCAAAATGCACTTATGCCTCTTTATGTCTGTTTTTGTTTAAAAAATATCCTAGCCAATTTTGAAGTACATCAATATATTTGATACTACTACTGCCTTAGTTGATTTGTAAAAATATATAACATGTTGGTAATTTCTTTTCTCCAAGTTTGGTTCCACACTACGATCAAGTGAGATTTATTCTGGGAATGCAATGAATGCAATACACCTTATTAACAAAATAAAGGACAACCACCATATATGATCATCTCAATAGATGCATAAAAAGTTTTTTGACAAAGCCTAATACCTTTTCATGATAAAAACACTAATAAATAGGAACTTTCTCAACCTGATCAAGGTCATCTATGAAAAAACTCACAGCTAACATAATTTCCGATGAAAGACAAAGCTTTCCCCCTAACACCAGAAAGAAGACAAGGCTGTCCATTGGCTGCCTCTATGGAATACTGTACTGGAGGCTCCAGCCAGGGCAGTTTGGCAAGAGGCATCCAGATTAGAAAGGAAGAGTTAAAACTCTAGTTGCAAACGACATGATTGTCTATATAGAAAATCCTAAGGAAGCTACAAAAAAACTATTACAGTTTATAAATGAATTCAGCAATGTTGTAGGATCCACTATCAATATACAGAAATCAATTATATTTCTATATACCAACAAAGAACAATTCTTTTTGCAATAGCATCAAGAATAAAATAGGAATAAGCTTAACAAAAGAACAAGATTTTTACACTGCAAACTATAAAACTTGCTGAAAAAAATTAAAGACGACAAATGTTCATGGATTGGGAGGCTTAATATTAAGATGGTAATATTCTTCAAATTGGTCTACAGATTGAATACAATCCCTATTAAAATCCCATCTGCCTTTTGTGTGCACACACACACAAATGGACAAGCTGATCCTAAAATTCATATGGAAATGCAGGGGACCCAGAAGAGCCAAAAACAGCCTTCAGAAAACTCACAATTTACACTTTCAAAACTTCCTACAAAGTACAACAGTGTGGTACTGGCATTAAGAATAGGCTTATAGATCAATGTAGTACAAATGGACAGTCCAGAAAAAACCCCATATGTTTACAGTAAAGTGATTTTTGACAATTCAGTTGAAAAATTTTTTAGTAAATGGTGTGGGACACTGAACATCTACATATAGAAGAACAAAGACCCCCTCACTTGATACCACATACTAAAAATAAAATGGATCAAAGGCCTAAATGTAGGAACGAAAACTATAAAACTCTTAGAATTAGAAGAAAACATACCCATTAGTACCCGTTTTTGCTAGCTGAAAGAAATCCTAAGAGGATTTTAGTTTTTATGAAAAAAGCTGTTACTGTACTAATGTAGGTCTTTCAAAAAAGCCAAGTGGTGTAATGCAAATTTTTCAGAAAGTGGTAGATACTATGCTTTACATTATTTTGGCTTATGAAAGGTTTCATAGGAACACTCTACTTTCAGATAGTGGGGGAAACCTGTATCTGATAAGGGTCTAATATCCAACATATATAAAATCTCCTGCAAGTCAACAATAAAAAGATAAATGACCCAGCTGTGAAATGGTAAAAGGATGTGAACATTTTTTATACAAAGATCTACAAATGGCTAATCATATGAAAAGACAGTCACCAGGGAAATGCAAAATCTCAAAACCTAAGAGATACCACTTCATACATTAACCCAGATGGCTATAACCTAAGACGACAATAACGTGTTGAAGGTAGAAACTGGAACCCTCCTCCACTACTAGTGGGAAGGTAAAACAGTGGCACAGGCACTTTAGAATACGGTTAGGCATTTCCTCAAAAAATTAACCAGTTATCAGCATTTGCACTCCTAGAGAGAACTGAAAACATGTCCACACAGAAACCTGTACATCAATGTTCGCAGTAGCATTATGAATAGTCAAAAAGTGGAAACCGGGCCGGCTGAGTGGCATGTTGGTTAAGAGCTGGCTTGGGACGCCAGAGGGCCCCGGTTCAGATCCCACATATGAGGGCCAGTGACACTGCCCTCCACAGCTAAGATGCTGAACAACAGCTCAACCTGGAGCTGGGCTGCCGTGAGTCGCCAGCGACGGTGTAGGCTGCAGCCAGTGTGAGCGCCAGCAGCCTCAACGAGCAGCCATCCAGAAGCCGGCGACTGATCTGTCTCACCCGGGAAGAGCGCAATGATGGTGCCAACTTGGGCCAGTGAAGCAACGTCCTCCACAACTAGAATGAAGAACAAAAGAACAGCAACTTATCTGTTCCCCTTCCCCTAATTCCTCAATTAAAAAAAAAAAAAAGTGGAAACCACCCAAATGTCCCTTAACTGAGTGGATAAAACAAATGTAGTGTATCCATAAAATGGAATATTATTCAGCCTTGAAAAGGAATGAAGTACTGATACATAAAGATGAACCTTCAGAACCTTGAAAACATCATGCTAAGTGAAAGAAGCCAGACAGAAAAAGCCACATATTATATGATCGCATTTATATGAAATGTCCAGAATAGGCCAATCCAGAGATAGAAAGCAGATTCAGGAATACAGGAAAATAGGAAAAAGTAAACATTATTTCAAATTCCATCTAGTAGAGATTTCTAGTCTCCTCTACACTTACATATAAAATTGTTTGATGGAAATCATATGGTATACATGATTTTATATTTTTCATTACATTTTGAACATTTTCTATGTCATCAGCATGGACTGTCTGTTTCAATCTTGTGTTGTCAGGCATCTAGGATGCTGCCAACTCTTTATGCTCCTATTCTAAGTAATTCTGCATACAAATAAATTTTAAATCTATCAGAATTTCTAAGTTTTTTCATACGGAAAATTCTCAGAGGTGGAATTATAAAACTGAAAGAATATATTGGTGGTTTTTAATACATATACTTTTTGCTGTTAAACTGAGATGGTGAAAAAACAGAAGTTCATGTAATGGTTTTATTGCCCTGTACCAAGTAAAAAAAATACACATTACAGAAGTAGCAGCAACTTTAATTATAAGCAAAGGTTATGTCTACCCCCAAATGACTTGTTTTGGTATTAGCAAAGAATTTCAACTTCAAATAGTTATACTGAACATTTAAATTCACTGGTTAAAATTATGGCTTAAACAGTTGATATGTGAACCAAACAAGGTAAAATAAAAATACGAATTTTAAAAAATTAAAGCATATATAACAAATTACCAAAGAGAAATTTTCCTTAAACTTGCCTTTTTTTTCTTGGTCTTGGGGCCACCCATTCCAATTAGCTGAAAAACAAGTATTTTACAGAAGAAAAGATTCATTTATTGCATTAACCACAGGAATACAGTTAACTTACTTGGGGCCCTGCTTTGAAAGGTGCAAGATGAACTCAGCAGCACATTAGGATATTGGAAAAGATCACAGCTGTTTACAATGGTAAATCATTTTTATTGACTGAATATTCACACCAAACACAAAAGTAATGCTAGTTCTTCTCCTAATAGACTAGAACAGGAGAAGAAATTTCAGTTTAGTTTCTCACTGGCCTGCATGTACTCACATGGAAACATTTTCTAAAGATTTAGGAAAAGGGGGTTGAAAACAAAGCCTTAAATCAAAGTAGCACCAGGAAGACCAGGGACCCATAATCACATACTCCACCCACTCAGGAGTTTCAGTGTGTGAGTTTATTGCACTGCTAATGTAAAAAGTAAGTGATAGTAAATTACCAAACGCAATAATTTAAAACAGTTTGATGAATTTTGAACTAAGCAATTTCAAAATGATTTTCGTTTCCCTTCAAAGGAAACCTGGCTAGAACTAAATCTAGCCATTTACTTTAAAAAACAATGATAGAGGACCAAGTTTTATTTTTAAACTGTAATTGCACTATGAGAAGAGAGGCTGTTTTACATAGTGGTATGGATTTGGTCCGCATCAAATACATTGTTATAAAAATAAACAAGTTTGTTTTTGTAAAAAATAACATTGCATTCCTTTGTTCAAATTGCACAGTACAAACAAGCTATCTAAATTAATACTGTTATAAGGTAATTAGAAGTACATATGTGGATATGTGTTCAGTCTGAAGCAATTAAAGAGTATGTAGTTATGTTTCCATAATGTATGAAAACTAAAATTTAAGTCATATTTAGAAATACATAAAATACTTTAAAAGTTACAATGAAGAATGCATTCTTTACATACTAATTTTTAGTTAGCAGTGATAATACAGGATTCAGCAATCTATTTACATAAAACTCCATTTTTATTCAATTTACAAAAGCAATAAATAAGGAACTACATTAATTTGCACAAAACCTGTTTCATTTCATGATCAGTGTGATCATTTTTGTTCCTTTATGACCAAGCCAATAAACCTGTCTCCTTCCTCTATGAAGACTGCTCATATCTGGAAAGAAGGGTGAGCACTCTCTTTATTCCAAGAGTGAGTAAAGCCATGCAGAATCCAGCATAGAACCTTACAAATTATAATACAAGGCCTAAAAATACGAACAGTGCCTTTGAGTATATTTACACAAGAGTATTCACAAAAAGATAAAGTTCTTTGATACAAAATAGTTCAGTGGTATCTAACAGCATAATTCATAAGAACCCCTCAGACCATCGCCCATACTGACATACGAGGAATCAAGCTCGCACACCGACTCACAGGTAAATAGCTCCCATCAACTCAGGAGTGGGGCTTCACCGGCTAGAAAGCCAAGGAGCATGTCTCATCACCCTGGCATGTGCTGTGCCAGGGCAGGCATCTGTTCAGGAGGCCCAGTTGGAAGAGGCCAGCGCTCTTGATCAAAGGGGCCATTACAGGTAGCTCAGGTACCCGATGAGCGACAGCAAGCACCTTAGCATTTATTTTTGAAAAGCAGTCAGGACACAGGCTGAGCCAGAAAACATATATATAAGAAGCTATACGTAGTGAAAAAGCTCATTTGGGGCAAAACAATCCCTATGGTTTAAGAGCTACCAACCTTTAAGAAGAACACTAAAATATTCTCATGTACACCTGTACAATATTCTATATTACTTTCCACTGCAGCTTAAAAATTTTTTTTATGAAAGATGATTTATTGTGATATCACATTTTCTGGAGTCAGAGATTTCTTAAAGGAGAAAGAGTTAGTTAAAATTTAGTAACACCTTACCAGAGTATCTGAGTTCTCTCCCTGGTTAAATCATCCAACTAGGTTACAGTGTCCTCACAGCTGCATGCTGCTGCTGAGTTAATACTGCCCGTGGGGATAGTACCCCACTGCTGTTAGGACACAGAACAGTCATAAGTCCCATCCTGAAAAGGTTCCTCGTCCTCTGCTTGGGTCATGTCCTCCTCTTTCCGGCTGATCAGACTGCCACCTCCGAGCTCACCCTGAGGGACGCTTCCATGGCCCGAGGAGCCCCTGCTCTCCTCTGCCCGGGGGCTGGTCTGTTCAGGAGTCTTACCCACAGTTGCTGGCTGGAAGGCTTCAGGTTGGACCTTCTCTTCTGTTATCTCACTGAGCTTCTGTAGCTGTGGCTTAATGACGTTTAAAAATGGCTTATATCCAGGACTAAGGAGAGGAAGAAGGAAATTAGTTCTCACCTGCCATATTCAAAAGGCTCCTTCGTGTTATGGGTAAATTCCTACTAAACACTGATATAATAGGATCAACGACAGATTGTGGGGGGAAAGGAGGAGGCACAAGGAGGTACGGAGGGAAGGCTTCTGAGGTACCCTGGCCGGCACAGAGGGGGCTGCAGACAGCATTAGTGTGAATCTTAAATTTCTGAGCACTAGGAGCAAAGACTGACATTCTTTACCTAGTATTAAAATTAAAGATCATATTCTACAGTGTAAGAACCAATAAGACTTTAGACTTGAAAAAGAACCTTCAGAGAACCTAAATGAATCTGCCAATTAAGGAAAGTTAAACCCAAGCAAAGGAAGCCCCAAATCCACATAATAGGTGACAAAAGTCTAGAGCCTAAAGCTCTTAACTTCCATCTACTATTCTTAATTTGGGCTTGCTAATAAACTGCCATGGAATGTTAAATTCACATATACCTTAAATTTTTATTTTCACATAGACAGGTTATTATCTTCAATTCTACAGAACTACAAATCTGAAGTTCCAGTCTTAATTCTAAGATCATTTGTACTGCATCAATCTAAAGTCATTCCCATTATAAACTGACCAACACTATCTCATTGGACATTACTCATGTAAGTGGCTGGTATGGAATGGTAGCTAAAGAAAATAGCCTTGAAAATGAACGTATGAAAGCATTTTTATTGCAACCAACCTAAAAATCTTCAAATAAACAAACCAGAGCTAAGCCTTAATGTGAAAGGACAGGATTCACCAAAGGACAGCCAAGAAACAAGCCTAAGGAAACCCGCACTTACCAATCTGTAGAGGCCCATCGGTCCACTGCATGGAGCCCTGTCTTTATGTTCTGTAACATCTCTCCATCTACCTCTGAAGACTGGATAATAACCAAAATCTGGTTGATTATTGAGGATTCTCTAAGAATCAGGCCAATGACAATGCACCAGTCCAGACATCCTGCCTCCATGAAGATGTGTAGCAAATACCTACATATAAACAGAAACAAATAACTGAGAAGGAAATATGGAGCTCAGTAGACTCGACAGATGTTCAGAAGGGCGCATTATCAGGAAAGGAGCCCCTGTATCTTATTTGCCCAAATATCGTGAGTAGGCATTCTGTGCTTTCAAAATGCTGAGCAACTCACCGAAGCTGGACCTGAGATTTGTGAGGCCCTTTACTTGCCAACTCCATGGAGATGTGCTCTAGCTCAGACTGAGTTAAGCTGAGTGTGGAGAAATTTTCATCCACCATTGTCCAGTCCCCATCCACCATGGAGCTACTTTCAGTCAAGTCTGTGGCTGAGCCAATACTGCATTCATCACCTGATGAAGAGGTGCCAAAAGTTATAAACTAGCTTCACGTAGAAAATGTTTTCCTTTAATTTTAAATACTGGCTGTTTCTCAGATGTTGATTTGTCAAGATTTTGAAACCAAAACATTAAATCCACTGTTAAAATTCCCACATTATATAAACAGTAGATATTAAAAAAAATCATTAGATAACTAGGCATTATGTGTCTTCAGATGGAAAAACATGCTACTACCTATGAAGTAGTCTGGCCTGCCTAAAAAAAAGAAATCTAGCTATAATTTGATCAAGTCTTTAGAGTCAATTACCAATTTACAAGAGATACAGAGGAAACGTATACTAAATCATGAAGATGCAGTCGCCAAAATCTACATTATGAGAAAATCTACATTATGAGAAAAGTCACAGACATTTCTTCAATGAACAAACTGCAAGGAAAAAAAAAAAGGAGATGGAGAAGGGAACAATCCCTAAAAAGAGAATTAAAAAACATAACAATCATAATATAGGAACCTTATTTAGATCTTGAGTAAAGCCATAAAAAACAATTATGACATTATGAAACAATTAGAATTTGAATACTTATTGGATATTTGATGGTATTAAGGAATTATTGTTAAATTTTTAAGGGATGATAATGGCATTTTTTTTAAGTCCTTTTAGAGATACATATTGAAATATTCACAGATAAAATATAGCTTGTTTTGGATTTGGTTCGAAAACACAGGAGGAAGTTGAAGAAACAAATGTGATCCTGACTTGGTAATAACTGAAGCTGGATGATGGATACATGGGGGGAGGGTGGCCAGCACCATTATACTATTATCTCAACTTTTTAAATGTTTGAAATGATCTCTTTAAAAATGGTACCACCTCATGTCCATTAGGATGGCTAATATTAAAAAAACCCAAAACACAGTAAATAAGTGGCGGTGAGGATGTGGAGAAACTGGACCCCTTATCAGTACTGGTGGGAATGCAAACTGGTACAGCTGCTGTGGAAAATATGGTGGTTCCTCAAAAAAAAGTAAAAAGAGAATTACCATATGATCTGGCAATCCTACTTCTGGGTATATACCTCAAAGAATTGAAAGCAAAGTCTCAAAGAGATGTCTGTGCTCCCATGTTTACTGCAGTATCATTCAATAACCAAAAGGTGGAAGCAACCTAAGTGTACATCGATGGATGGATGGATGAACAAAATGTGGTATGTACACATCTGAACATTGTGAACAAAAGAAGGAAATTCCCATGTATGCTATAACAGGGATGAACTCTGACAGCATTATGCTAAGTGAAATAAGCCAGTTACAAAAAGACTAATACTGTATGACACCACTTACATATATATGAGGTATCTAAAGTAGCGGAATTCAGAGAGGCAGAAAACAGAATGGTGGTTGCCAGTAGTTGGGGCAGGAGGAATGGGGAGTTGTTGTTAAATAGGTATAGGGTTTTAATTTTACAAGATGAAAAGAGTTCTGGAGATTGGTTGCCTAACAATGTGAATATAAACACTACTGAACTGTATACTTAAAATATGGTTAAGATAGTAAATTTTATGTGTATTCTACCACAATTTAAAAAAAAAATTAATGGCAGCTATAAGCCTCTCCATAAAGGAGAAGCTCAGGTAACAGTGATGTCAGACTGAAAATCAAACTTCAGGTGAATACCTGGCCATTAAGAAAACTGCAGACCACTTGCTACTTAAGCTCCTATAATTATATAAATCTAAGCAACATAAATCACTTTAAAACTTCCTCAATCTGTAACTTATTCATTATTATAAAAGCAGAGGTTGGCACATATTTTTTGGTAAAGGACCAGATAGTAAATATTTTAGGTTTTGAAGGCTCAGAGGCAAAATTAAGGATACTATGTAGGAAATTAGAAGAGAAAAAGAAAATTCGCACAAATTTTTATCAATGAGATAAAAAAAGAAGGTAACTGGGTACAATTTTTACAATACAGGTATACTTATGAGAAGAATGGAATTTTTTATATGTGGATAACATTCTGCTTGAGGTTCAAAGTTAATGTTTCTGTATCATTAAAATTGATTGCAAAATCTTCTATTAGTGCTGACCTGTAATAAGATTTTATCTATTTCATTTTACCTAAAATAAATATGGCAAAGTACAGTCAAGGCTAATTTGGTCTTGTTCTAGTAACTATCCACCTCTCCAGCAGACACTAATGGATAATCCTCAAGAATGTATCTTGAGGGCCGGCCGAGTGGCGTGATGGTTAAGAACTGGCTTGGGATGCCAGAGGGCCCCGGTTCGGATCCCACATATGAGGTCCAGTGACACTGCCCTCTACAGCTAAGATGCTGAGCAACAGCTCAACCTGGAGCTGGGCTGCTGTGAGTCGCCTGTGACAGTGGGTTGCCATGGGCTACCACGTGTAGACAGCAGCCAGCATGAGCGGCCAGCAGCCGCAGTGAGCGGCCGTCCAGAAGCCGGCGACTGATCTGCCTCACCCAGGAGAGCGCAATGATGGTGCCAACTTGGGCTAGTGAAGCAACGTCCTCCATAACTAGACTGAAGAACAAAAGGACAGCAACTTGTCGGTTCCCCTTCCCCCAATTCCCCAGCACTGTTACCATCCCCGATTCCCCAATAAAAATCTTAAAAAAAAAAAAAATGTATCTTGAAAGAAAACAGTGAATGAAGCTCTATCTCTGAAGTGCTATAGCACATAAACGTTCTTCCAGAAGAACTGAAGGAGAGCTAGGATTTAAAATGACATTTACCTTTATTAGATAATGGTGACAGGAAAGCATCTTGCATTTGTGGTCCATGGGATGAGGCTGTGTCTATCTCATGATGGGTAGGACCAATGTTGCTGAGCCAGCTCTGACTTCGTTGAACATTAGAGACACCAGCATCTATCTCAAGGTTTAAAAAAGGGTCAGCTGACTGAGACTTTAACAGCTGCTCTCCCACTGCAAGGTATGTCCAAAAACAAAGAAATAAAATGGGAATTCAAGGTGCACATACTGTCATTTCCAATTCAGCTCTTTCAGCTTCTCTCCCCACTCTCCCAATACTAAAAGTTCAAAGCCAACTACTCTCCTACACTGTATCATCCACCCATAGCCCAGGGATGTGGGATTGTAACAAAATGGACTCACTATATAATACATAATGCCATCTAGCAGTCATCTTATATCATCATATATCTTATTAGAATGGAAAAATTTTACTCTGTTCATCTTTTCAGTGACTTTCCTCGGTTCTTTAGATGACATGAAGTTTCCAAATGCTATAATGAAAGGCTTTTGTTTGAATTTTCTTAAGTAATAATAATTAGAACAGTCTTCTTTAAAAGACCTGAACTAAAAAATTTTATCTTTTAATTTTTCTTCCATCAAATTCGGTTTTACTTTGTCTTCTCCTAGTTTACATGGGCTCTCTGCATTTCTCTGGAATGAATCCTGTCAGGTAAAGTCACAATTTAGCTTATATTTGAGGTCTAAGACTAACCAATTCCAAAGCTGCTTCCCACAATAAGGTAAGTGTGGTAGCTTCTACATCCAGCCAATTCTCAGTTTGCTGCTAGTCTGAGATAACAATGGTTAGATTTATTAATTAGACGTCAATGTCGTAAGTCTTCAAGACATAGGTTCTACTGTATTTACACCCTCAGTCAAATGGTGGATGATCCAACTGATGTACAAAAACGTCTCTGAATATCAGCTGATAGTGAAATGTGTCAATACTTGGAGCAAAATATAACTTTCTCCTTGTGCAACTGACACAAAGTCTGCAGCATTACCTGTACGGAATTTTCCATTCTTGAAAGGAGAACTGATGGAGGAGGCTGGGATGATGGGAAGTGGCCAAAGGAAATCTTTGTGGAGTCTCTTCAGGGCTATCACAAAGTTGTCCACCCGGGCAGCTCGGGTACGTTCCTTGCAGAGCCAACTGATTAGTTCAAAGCCCAGCTGGGCTGCAAAGCAACCGAGGTCCTTTAGCCGAACTTCTTCTAAGAGACGCCGAGCATGTCTCCAGAGCATCATGTCAATATACATGTTCTCCGCACAGTCGCTGTCTTTACTCCATCTATAAGTGGGAACACAAGAAAGCTACAGAAAAACCTTTACCAGAAGACTTCAGATACTTTTTATGCAGTAGCACTGATAATGCTGACAAGGACGTAAAAGATCCAAGATCTAATTCTGACTGAAGAGGAAGATAAAGTATCAGGTCTCCTCCTTCATGTGATACAATGACCTGCTGACCACTACCTGGAACACAGGAGGCTCTTAAAATGTATTTGTAGAATCAATACATGGAATAGGAAGAAACAGAAAACAAACAAACCCAAACAAGGAAGAGAGTGGTGACTGCTTGAAGGAAAGAAAGGGAGCCAATAAATGCTGTATTTGAAAAGTCCAATGAAAAGAGGGAAGCAGATCAGATCAAAGAAACTAAGGAGAAGAAAAATGAAATGAGATCACTCGATGTGAGGTACACAGACACAAAAGTAAAACCAACTTTGTAAAATGAATGACTTGGCTGAATTGTCTATGATCCCTCACTCAGTGGAGCTGATGTGGCTTCACTGGTTTGGTAACTGGGTGGGGTGGTGCTTTCAGCACTACGCAGGACTGCGGGGATGCAGATCTTGCGCTGTTACTCATTAGCTGTGTGAATATAACCCAGTTTACTTTCTGGGCCTCTGTTTCTTCACCCGTACAACGTGAATAACAACAGGATCTACCCTGATAGAACTGTAAGGATTACAAGACCATACATGTGAATGCTTAGAAGCGTGCCTGGCACAATAGTGAACACTTGATCTGTATTAAACTCAGGGTATGGCCAGAGAAGCTACTGTTTGCTTGGCAACTGTTTATAGTACTCCATGGTTGCATTTTACTTGTCTATAGCCTATGATGTGTGGATGTTGTGAGTGAGGGTGACGTTAATGGGTGAGGGGGATGTGATAAGAAAAAGCAGTCAAACATCACAATAAAAAATGTTCAGTAAGCTCTATGTGCCAGGCACTGTAGGAACCATACAAACTGAATATAAAAGGACAAAGGAAGAGAAAAAACAGGAGCCAAGAACACGCAACACAGGAAGGAATACAAGGACTTCACAAACCAGAGGAAACTGTTTTATAATGTTCAGTGTGAGTTCACAGTTAACCTCTCAGGATACAATAACCTTGCGACAGCGTAGGCTGC
Organism: Hipposideros armiger; assembly: GCF_001890085.2. NCBI lineage: Eukaryota > Metazoa > Chordata > Mammalia > Chiroptera > Hipposideridae > Hipposideros > Hipposideros armiger. The sequence goes on from NW_017731779.1 coordinate 1,234,373, forward strand.
AGCCCCTGTGGCAGTGGGTTGCCATGGGCTACCGTATGTAGCCAGCAGCCAGAGTGAGCGGCCAGCAGCCGCAGTGAGCGGCCGTCCAAAAGCCGGCGACTGATGTGCCTCGCCCGGGAAGAGCGCAATGATGGTGCCAACTTGGGCCAGTGAAGCAATGTCCTCTACAACTAGACTGAAGAACGAAACGACAGCAAATTGTCTGTTTGCCTTCCCTCAATTCCCCAGCACTGTTCCCATCCCAATTTCCCAATAAAAATCTTAAAAACAAACAAACAAACAAAACCTATCTATGGGCGATGTAGGTTTGTCCCCAGGATACACGTCCTCTTTGCTGTCCCACTGTTTAATGACTTCTCCAATCAAAAGTCACAGGAGAGTGAAGTACATGAGGACTAAATTTTTATTTTTTGTCAAGAGGAATAGTGGGAGAGAAGGATAAAACTGTTGACTGTAAGAGGCTTATGGATTATCTTCCTTTTTATTCTATTATCAGAGATGATTTAAAGTTAAGTGCATCCAGAATAGGTACATCAAGACCTACTCTAGTACAAGGAGCAGAAACTGTACAAAGAGTGAAGAAGTGAACTCTGGAGGAAGAAAAAAAAGAGCAGCCTTTTGTGTGTTCTCTAAGCTTATGGGGAATAAAAAAGGATGAGCAATGGGATCAAGGAGCTGTTTTCCTAAGACCTGATTTTACAAATGCCCTGAAATGCAATGTGTCAGAGAATGCCCTAAAAGCAGTGACTGTTTTTTATTCTCTTACCTTTTCCCAGAAGGACCAGATGGCATACTTAGTGTTTTCTGTAAGCTGAATTTACTAGCAGGAACATTTTCAGCTGACTGGGATAAACTGATGCTTCGATTCCTGAAGAACTCAAATCCACCACTTGAACTGGGTTCCTAGGATGACACCCAATGGGCAGTCAGTTAGAGAAAGATGTCACATAGGTGTGTGGCCCAGAGAAGCTGTGTGATTTTGCAACTAACCTGAGCTGTAGGTGTGGATGGGGGTGTCTCCGATTCTCCAGAGCCGATGGCTTTAAGAAATCGAATCATGTGTCGACATAAGTCCCACTTGCCTTGCTCCAGGGCTGTGTTGAACAGAAGGGTGGCATGTTGCCTACTTACTGCTGGGACTTCCATATTCTACAAAAACAACCAAGGAAGACAAGCATTCCTTTCATACTGCAAATGATTTGAGAAGATATGAGCAATTCTTTATCGCCAAGTTCCCTAAACCCAGGGAAGAAATGCAGCTGCAACACTATAGGGGCAGTTAAAGGAGCATTAAAAGGTACCATACATGAAAAAGTAAGGCAAATACTCTACTGGTGTAATGTAAATTATGATTTATTGAACTCCCATGACATACGGGATACCTTATGTGAACCTTTCATACATTCTTTCATTTCTTCTAGTGACTCTGCAAAATAGGTATAGGATTCATTTTTACAGATGAGAAAACCGAATTAAGTTACTTGCTCAAGATCAGCAAAAAAGCAAGAACATAAATCTAAGTTTGCCTGACTCCAAGAAAGCTCAGGTCCATCTCCTGTGACAGAGTTTTCTGAGGATGTGATTAAAAAAAAATCTTTGCTTTGGGCAACAGTACCGCTACATGGTCGCATCCTAAATAATTCTTTCACAAATATAACCTCACTGCTTGCCTTGACCTTCGTGGAAAGGTGCCAAACAGACAAGTTTAACTATAATTATTATCTGACAATCCATAGCAACTTAGGAATTCTGATAGAGAAAAAGTTTCCAATTCCATTGCTTGGGAGATCAGTGAAAGTCTAAGGAGTGACCTAAACCAAAAACAGCTGCATTAGCTTGTTTATATTTTTATGATTCTGTGGCTTTTTAAGACTAACCAAGGAATCACAGAATTTCATGGCTATCCAGCCTTTGCTTGAGTATCTCCTCTGGTTTCAACCAGTTGTGAGGAAGCAAATAAGTGGACAGGAAATCTGCTTTAGGCAGAGTTTCAAACCAGGTTTATGGCTAGCTTCTTACATCAATGAAAACAACTTTGCAGTAATTTGAAAGAACCTTTAAGTGTAACCTATCAAATCCGTATCAGACAGACAGGAGCAACAATCTAGCAAATGTATAATGAAGCTAATTTTCATGAGTCTCAAAGAACACATTATTTTGAGAAAAACTGCTGTGAGGGTAACTACTGTAGCAGGCCTGAGTCGTCTTACTCAGTATGAGGAGCCTAACGTAAGGTGCTCTGTTATGACCCATGTTCTAAGTCCCCTCACTAAGTCCACACTAGAAGGAAACAAATCTGTTACTGTGGGGAGCTCAGACAAACCTAGTAATATTCAAAATAATAATTATGTTTCTTATGTAATATTTCAATAATTTTATGCCAAAGTGCATGTTATAATACATTTCTTCAGTATTATTCAAAATACTGTAAACTCATTAATCTGTTTTAGGACTTTTTATGGACAAGCAGGATGAAGAAAAGAAAAATCCCTGCAGTGTTACTTTATGATATTCAAAGAAATTTTCTGCCATCATTTGATAAGACTAAATTCTTCAAGAGGAAAGATAAACTGAACAGAAACTGGAATATATTAATTCCTTATACACGATCACAGTGCCAAAACAGGACATTTCTTTCCTTATTTTCCTCCTAAGTTTAAGCTCATTAATTCTTGTATGTTTATAAGAAGAGAGCTGTTACCTGTAAGATAATAAGGTAAGAGGCAGCTGTGTCCAAATCCTGAGCCATCAAACATTCCTCAAACAAGTCCTTGGGGTTTCCAACGGCTGCAAAAAGGTAATTCCACAGGGCATATTCAGTCTTCCTGGCACAATGAACAACTGTCTGCAGGAAGAGGGGGAACTCGGTGATGAATTTCGCCACAGTGGGAAGCAGAGGATCGGGAATGGGCTCCCGTGAGGTAGCTTCTTCTTCCAGCACTTCATGGAGCATGAGCTCCAGCACGTGAGGGAAGTAAGGTAACGTGGAACAGGACTGGGCTAAAAGGAGGGCTTGCTCTCCAAGGTTCCTGAGCAGCAGCTGGCGTAGGATGTGGTGGAGGTAGATCTGAGAGGTTCTCTCCACAACACAGAAAGGGAAGAGCACCTCTAGCTGTTCCCTAGCACTGTTTCGAGCGTACAAAGAATCATAGAGTAAAGTGTCATTGACAGCACCCAAGACTAATGCATCTTCAAACAGAACAGCCAGGGGGTAAATGTTGATGTGGAAAGGCAGCATGATCCGCTGGGACAAGAAGGAATGGGGCTTGCGGCTATCCCTAGGGAAGAGAGGGAGCCAGACTTTCATCCCTGCACCTCCACAGCTCAGCCAGAGGGCCTCCAGAAGGTGACGCTTTTGTTTATTTGCTCTACACGTAGTCCAGACATTTTCAACAGACTGGGCTAGTACAACAGGAGGACAGAATGGCAGCTGAAAAAGGAGAGACAACAATCAATTTTTTCCTATTAAATTTGTAGGTTCCTAAATTCCTAGCTAGTAGTGTTTTAAAAACTTTTTCGGAAAATTAGGGTAATCTATTTAGAATTATAGTTAGTAATAGTACCCTGGTCTTTCAGAGTATGTATATTTAAATCTAAAAACAAAACAAAACCCTATGAATGTCACCAGTTAATCTTATTTTCCAATTAGAATTTGCAAATAATAATGCCTAAGGGATCACATCTGGAGCATGGAACATTTCATTATCATTTCAGGAGCTTATCCCTCACAAACAGTCTTATACCCAGAAACTTAAGATTACCTTTACATACTTTCTCAGTTTCCAAATCACAAGACAATATTCTCGTCTTAAATTCTTTTACTCCTTTATCCTAATCCCATACATTCTTAGTGTTTTAAATGACTTGCACTTTACTCACAAGTTTCCTTTGGTTAGGGTTATTGTCCTTCTCCCGGATCTGCGGGCCTGACCTGTCCCTCTGCATCATAATGAGCTGTCCTGCAAGGTTTAGCATAATGCTCTCTGCATCACGAGCCTGAAAGAAAAGTTAAAAAAATACTAATATATAGGTATGTTTTCAGCACTTCCCTCCCAATCCTTAAGGTTTACAGGTTAAATGACCAACAATATTTATTGAGTGTGTACTATACACAGCTCTTCTGTTAGGCTCTGTGGGAGTACAAGAAGCTTTCTGGCAAGGGTCGGAAAACCTTAACACAATGCAATTAATGAACAATACAAATGAATATAAAATGAGGGCTGAGTTGAATTATCCTGGAAAAACTAAGAGAACTTTAGAAGTCCATAAAAATGAGAGTTCACTTCAGTGATGTAGGTGACAAAGCTAATGAAGGCTGAAAGGATGAAGTAGTGCTTTAAGGATGAGGAAGACATACATGAGTAGATTGCAAATGGCAACTGGACATGGAGCTGAACTTGCATCCTCCACAACTAAGATTGAAGGACAACAACTTGACTTGGAGCTGATAGTCCTGGAAAAACTCAATGTTCCCCTTCCCTAATCCCCAATAAAAATCTTTAAAAAAAAAAAAAGAAATGGCAAAGTGTCCAGAGGATGCATGGACTCTGCCGTTCATTTTTGCTTTAGGCCACATCTGGGAAGGTAGTAAGTGTCATACGAACTGTTGTTAATTTACAAAGAAGTAGAAATAACAAAAATAAAAACCATAAAGTCTCTAAGTAATTGTCACAAAGCCCGAGAATTTCCCTTGGAAAGAAATCTTTAGTTCCCCATTAGCACATAATGACATGAAAACTAAAAATTTGATTATCTGTCCATAACACATGATAAGTAACAATTTGGAGGTAGAAGAAGGAAAAATGGAATTTAGGAGGTGTGTGGAACTGTAAGAGCTAGATGTGTGTGGCAAAAGAAAAACGAACATGCAAATATAAGAATCAGAACAGTATGGAGACTGACATAGGGACAAACACTTCAAGAGACCTAAGAGCATTTACTGCAATCCACTACAATATGACTAATGTTCCACTGACGACTTTTAAGTTGTAAAATGGTAAATTTTACCACTATATTTCACATTACCTCATTAAAAACCAAAAAAAAATTTTTTTTTCAGCTGTATCCATGCATTCAACATTTTCTGCCAATAATGTTTACAATATGTAAGAGAACAGATGACCACGACAGCATTCTCAGGCAACTTTAATGAACTTTTCAGAAACTTACTATAACATAAAGGCAGGGACTACCTGTATCCTCAAAATGCTAAATTTAAAGGAACCCAACACACCATCTCTTATCCTAAAAAGTCCTTGGCAGATGATTCTCATGGGGAGTTTCCGAGACAAGGAGCTCACTCTCATGAGGGAGGCCATCTTACTGTTGAACAGTTCTCGTTGTTAGTTTTATTTTTTTAATCTTTAATATTAAGACTTGCTTTGCTGTAGCAATCCCGTTCTTGCCTCTGTGCAAGATGTAATAATCTATTTCCTATTATATTTCAACTTCTTAATTTGCTCTTTACCAAGTTAGGTATCTCCTCTTAAAATGGGGCACTCAGTACTACTGATGACACTGATTGCCTATTTTATCTGTGATACAAGAGTCCCTTTTTCTTCTTAGTATGAAAACTTCAAATGTGATTAAAAGTATAGAGAACAATACAATGAACCCCTATATTTCCATCATCCAGATTCACAATTGTCAAGATTTTGCCACATTTGTTCCATTTATCCTTTTTCTTTTTATTTATTTTGCCAAAGTATTTTAAAGGAAGATAGCATGCCATTTTACCCATATACACTTAATCTACATCTCCAAAATATATGAAAATTTGCTTATATAATCACAATGCTAGTATCACAACTAATACATTTCACAATTATCCGTTAGTGTTATCTCAGTCCATATTTAATTACTTCTAATTGCTTAAAGAATGTCTTTTTATAGTCGGTTTGAATCAGGATACAAATCAACTTACACATTGCATTTGGTTGTTATGGCTCTAAAGTGTTATTTAGAAGTCTCCCCCCCCTCCCCCCGGTTATTGACTTATAGCTGTCCTATAGAATGTTCTACATTCTGCTTCCTTGTGGTGTTAAACTAAATCTCTATCCTTGTATTTCCTGTGAATAAAAGTTTGATTCAATTCAAGCTCAATGTTTTTGGTAGTAATTCTTTATGTGAACTTCATGTTGCATCACCCTGGGAAGCACATGCCACATCTGGTTCTCCCACTTCTACTGATGTTAAAATTTATTAATAAGGCTTGGGTATGACCATCTGATACCTTCACTGTAAAGTTTCCCACCAATCTTTCAACTGATGGTTTCATCTAATAATTGTTGCCTTAATCAGTCACTTCCTCAGGTGATTAATTCTTACATTCCTTCCACATTGTTTATACCTAGAGTTCTTCTGGAAGACAGAGCTTTCTCGTATCAACTAGGACTATCTGGTTATCATGAACTATATAGACTTGAACGAAATGGGACCTATATATATATATATTTTTTTTAAAGGTTTTTTTATTGGGGAATTAGGGGAAGGGGAACAGATAAGTTGCTGTCGTTTTGTTCTTCAGTCTAGTTGTGGAGGACGTTGCTTCACTGGCCCAAGTTGGCACCATCATTGCGCTCTTCCTGGGCGAGGCACATCAGTCGCCGGCTTTTGGACGGCCGCTCACGCAGGCTGCTGGCTACACACGGTAGCCCATGGCAACCCACTGCCACAGGGGCTGCAGCCTACGCCGTCCCCGGCGACTCACAGCAGCCCAGCTCCAGGTTGAGCTGTTGTTCAGCATCTTAGCTGCGGAGGGCAGTATCACTGGCCCTCATATGTGGGATCCAAACCGGGGTCCTCTGGCGTCACAAACCAGTTCTTAACCATCGCGCCGCTCGGCCGGCCCTGGGACCTATATTTTAAAAGAGTTTAATGGGGCCGGCCGAGCGGCGCGATGGTTAAGAACTGGTTTGTGACGCCAGAGGGCCCCGGTTCGGATCCCACATATGAGGGCCAGTGACACTGCCCTCCGCAGCTAAGATGCTGAACAACAGCTCAACCTGGAGCTGGGCTGCCGTGAGTCGCCGGCGATGGCGTAGGCTGCAGCCCCTGTGGCAGTGGGTTGCCATGGGCTACCGTGTGTAGCCAGCAGCCAGCGTGAGCGGCCAGCAGCCGCAGTGAGCGGCCGTCTAGAAGCCGGTGACTGATCTGCCTCACCCGGGAAAAGCGCAATGATGGTGCCAACTTGGGCCAGTGAAGCAACGTCCTCCACAACTAGACTGAAGAACAAAACGACAGCAACTTGTCTGTTCCCCTTCCCCCAATTCCCCAGCACTGTTCCCTTCCCCCCAATACCCCAATAAAAATCTTTTAAAAAAATAAAAAAGAGTTTAATGGAAGTGCCTTAATAGGCAGTAAAGGACAGACTGAGCAGACAGGGATGACAAATCTACATAGAATATTCCTTTGAAAATGGGTTCCACATTGAAATGAAGTTTGGAAACCACTGGTACAACGGAAGAGCCTTGGGATAGAAGTTATGTGACTTGGGTCCTGGTGGCACCATTACACTCTGTTACGTTAACCAGAAACTATGGCATTATCCTTTCTCTTTCCTCATAATGAACTATTCATGGAGGCTTCTATACTTTATATATATTGGGTTGTCGGAAAAGTCATGATGTATTTTTCTATGTTTTTCATTGCAAAAATGTGTCATGACTTTTCCGACAACCCAATACTCCACTTCTTTCCATCTTCTTTGTCACGGTTCAAGTTTGGGCCACTAACACAATTTACCTAAATCACTACAATGGCCTCCCAGTTACTCTCCCTATGTACAGTTTTGTTCCTATTCTGGTTCATTTTCCTCCTTACAGTTAAGGTAAATGTTACAAAGTTTAAAACTAGTAATAGCCATCTTAAAACACTTTAGACTTTAAGGTAAAGCCTAAAGTCCGTATTATCAGTAGAATCCATGTCGTCTCGGACATCCTATTCTATGCTCCAGTCACTCTGAAATTCTTCCAAATCCCTGTATATGTCATGCTCTCTTTATCTATGGACCTTTGCACTACTACTGTTCCTTCTGCCTGAAATTTCCCATCTTTTAGATAACCACCACTCATTCATTCTTCAGGTTTCAATTTAAATGATACAGAAATTTTCTTTGATTGTTTAGACTACTCCAGGTTTTTGTTATATAGTCTTAATCTGTATTACTTTTTTGTACACACATTGCAAAAAATTATGTATATAATTATTTATTTATTGAACAGAAACTATGCTTGTTTAGTTTGTCACTGTAACCCAACATTCACATACAAGGCACATTCTAGACATTTAGTATTTATTTACTGAATAAATAGTTCCCGATTATTAACTTAAAACATTAAAAACTGAGATGAAAACTCCAAAGAGCTCTGATAATAGAATAGTACCTGCTGTGGCATTTTCAAGTTGATTCCATTCTCTGTACTCACTGATGTCAGAGTGACAGATACCACCAGGAAAGGGTGAGGAATGTAGCGTGACATGGAGACTTCTTGAAGAACTTGAATACCAGCAGTAGTATTTGGACTGCAAAAGAAAAAAGAGAAGAAACCCATACACCTCAACAACAATGCTAACAAGGTTTTTTCCCCCCTTCTTTTATGCTACTAATACTATTGGATTTCATGCTTACAGAGGACCCAAATGCCTTCTACCTATTGTTCTCTCCTCCCCAAGTATCCTTCAAGCATAGACTGACAAGGTTGAGGCATACAAAGAACACATATGGAGATGGGGGAGAAAGAAAGGGAATATGATATAGAAGGAAAGGAAAAACTAAGGAAGAAGCTATAGAAATAGCTTGGTTGGTTGAGAAAGGACATGGGTTCTATCTGAGACTACTAAGATTTCTTAATTTTTATCTTTACATTACTGCTCAATCACTAAGCTAATTCAACAAATATACACTTCATGCCTGTTTAAGAAAAGAAACAAAAAACATCTGAGAGCAAAATAAAACTCAAGAAGCATTGTCTAACTGTTGAAAGCCAACCCGATGCCAAGAATAGAGGTGACACATAGCAACAGGACTGTTGGTTTCTCCTGCCCCAACTACAGCCACCTAGCTGGTGGAAAATGTGAGTATGGTAAGGACATGCTTCCAAAGGCCTTAAAGCTGTGGCACACCTTAACTGACCCAAGTGTCTGGAACATGGGTAGTTACTAACCACTTGTTTTCAAGGCTGTGAAAAAATTAGTACCTAATGGTTTACACCATCTCAAATTAGATTTTTTTTAATGAATCCAGTAAGACTAGCTGAAGAAGTTAGTGCAGGTTTATTTACTTAAAAAATAAGTAGCTAAAAAATAACTACTGTAAGAATATCACTAATTAAAATTACTTGCTTTTTTAACTCTTAAAACAAAGCAAACTAAATATAAAATTAGAGTAACTGTTTTTTTTTTTTTTAAAGATTTTATTGGGGAATTGGGGGAGGGTTAACAGACAAGTTGCTGTCCTTTTGTTCTTGTCTAGTTGTGGAGGACGTGGCTTCACTGGCCCATGTTGGTATTATCATTGCGCTCTTCCCGGGTGAGGCAGATCAGTCGCCGTCCACTGGACGGCTGCTCACGGAGGCTCTTGGCAGCTCACGCCGGCTGCCGACCTCTCACGCCTGCTGCCAGCCACTCACGGTAGCTTACGGCAGCCTGCTGCAGCCTCACTGCAGCTTACATCATTGCCAGCAACTCACGGCAGCCCAGCTCCAGGTTTAGCTATTGTTCACCATCTTAGCTGTAGAGAGTGCAGCGTAACTGGCCCTCATGTGGGATCTGAACCGGGGCCCTGATGCTCAGAGCTGGCATCCCAAGCCAACTCTTAACCAATGCGCCACTCGGCCAGCTCTAGAGTAACTATTTTGAGAAAATAAAAACTACAGAGGAAACATGATACACAGGAGCAAAAAGTGACTTGTCATATGCTACATACTTACCCATCAGACTTTCTTTCAATACTGTACAGGCATATTGAACAGTCTGCTCTAAATACTATTACCATGTCCCGGAAGACACTAAGCAGTAATGTTTCTGCTTGTGCTTTGGTGACATGAGCAAAGGCATTGTCCAGATTAGATGTTCGCAAGTAAACTCTGAGCTGAAGAAAACAAAAATAAAGAAAATTGTAAAAACAAGATGCCTACAATAGATGACTAAATCTATGTGTTCAGACATATTATTTTTTTCTTATCTGACTTTTTTCCAAGTAAGAGGAGTTAAAGGACTAATCTGAGCATTAATAATAATGTTTATATTTTGATAGGGAAGGATTGTTCTACAAATAAAAGATGAAGTGAACAAAACTGTGAATGTACTATCATGATATACCTTTCAGACCTGAATTTAGACCTGATTTAAGGACAACAGCAGTTTTGAATGTTTAACAGCTAAATATCATTAGAAAAAGTTATCTAGAAGTCCTGATTATCCCTTTAAATTTTTTAAAATAGTTAACCATTAACTAAAAATGACAAATTCTTGATTAAAAAATAAAGTTTTATTTTCCAATAACTTATATTTATATAAAACCAAATAGTGTTTAATATCTTTAAAATACAATAATCTGTTATTTTTGAGAGAAAAACTTACCTCTTCTTGATGGTCACTTATGTTATAACATGCAAGGACAACAAAATCCTTCCACCAGGCTAAGCCACCTGTCACAATCATATTTTGCTCCTTAAAAGAAAACCATAAAAAAAATTTACCTTTATGCTGCCAGAAATTATAATAAGTAATACACTTATAAAATATTCCTAAGCAGACAATGAAAGCTCAAATTATTTCTGCTCTAGTCTCTATCCCCCCAATTAAGCATTTCTCTTGGGCTTTTATTAATGATTCGTGCCCTATTTTGAAAAAAATAAACACTTCTGTAAGACAGGAAATACATCATTCAAAATAATTGGGTACCAAGTAGAATAATTATTCCCACATTCAAAAGACCTTGGTTTAAATTTTGGCTTTATCATTTATCAGCTGCTTGACTCTGAATCCTAGTTTCTCTTCTATAAAATGCCCAGTAATGCCCTCACTGGGTTGTTATGAAGATCAGTACAGTAACATATGAAAGCACCTTAAGGTGCCTAGTTCAGAGCAGGCACCCATTAAATGTTAATGTCCTTCTCTTTTCCTATTGATTAGTGCAAAATCCAACTGTGTATGTTTAGATGCTACCCAAATATTTATACCACAAACAGACAAACAGGGAAATGATCTCAAATTTTGTGGAAATTTATTCTGATCAAATCTGATTAACTCAACCTGGAACATCAGAGTAAAATCCTGAAGTTAAAAAATTATATAACGAGAATTAAAAACAAACCAACTATCTCAATACAAAACCCTTCATCAAATATCAAGTACTTTATCAGAACTGACTTAGATATACTCTACCATCATTTTTTAATATTTCATTTTCTTTATTTTTAGTAAGTAAGCAGTGGCTTATAGTTACTTCATATTGTAGTTCTTTTATATTTTGAGAAATCAGTTTTTAATTTCAAAAATACTAACCTGCGTAATGTTTCCAAAAAGCTTCCATTTTTTGGTGAGTAAAGAGTAATGTGCAAAACCAAACTTGCCAACCACAGCAATATTCTGTCCAAGCTTATCAATAGCTGAAAACTGATTAAAAAAAACAATTAAGAACTCTTTGTTGCAAATGTATACACTTTATTAGGTACAGAGAGCTTAGTATTGCATCAGGCAAATACTATTAATAAATGTTTGTTAATTGAATTAAATGTAAAATACAAATTAAAAAAAATCTGTTTATACATAAGTTACATTTGGCTAAATTATAGATGTTATACACTAACAATTTACAAGGTATCAAATATTAAAATTTTACTTTTATCAATGCACCCATTGAAAGGCTCAATTCCCAGAATGCCTCTTGCAGCAAATGCTATCCAATTTAAGTTAACACTAACAAAATAACAAATAACTCACCCGTATAGGCCAATTGCTCTCTAGATAGGTGCTGGAAATCTATAGAAAATACCACATCAGTTTGGTAAGAATTCTGAAATGTATTTAAACTTAAAGCATTAACATCACAATATGAGATTCATTTTCCTGAACAATAGTTGGTGTTCCCAAATAATGGGTGTTACTAGCAGATAATACTTGGAATTTAACATGTGTATACCAGCCAATATTTCACATCTCCTGTCTTAATCATTTCATTATAAGTTTCTAGACATCAGGTTTTTCTTTTTTCCTCTACACTGTTTTTTTTTGTTTTAAATACTGAACACTCAAAAAATACAAATTGACAAAAGATTTTTAGAGAAGCACCCATAAGGGCAACCAAGAATTGTGGAGATAAATAGTTTGGGTTTGCTGATCTGAACCATCCCAAGACAATCTTATTTAATAAAACTAGAGCCTCGGGCCGGCCGAGTGGCTCAGTTGGTTAAGAGCTCACTCAAGAGTTTGAGCTCTGAGCAACAGCGGTTCGAGTCCAGCCCGAGCTGAGCAGCCGCTGAGCTGCCAACAGGTAGCAGGATGGCTCAGCTAAAAAACAAACAAACAAACAAAAAACTAGAGCCTCAGCAAGAGTTCTATTTTTGCTTTTTATTGGGAATATCTTTCTTTTTACATTTTTCTGATTAAAAAAGCAATACATGCTTATAAAACTTAAACAATGTAAAAATGTACAAAGAGGACAAAATGGAATTCTGGGGTTACATCACTGCTCAGGGATAACCACTGGTTAGCTTTTACTCTCTCTAAATACACATCCATATATATGCAAGACTGTGTATAAGCTACTATTTTTTATTGGGGTGCTCAGCTTACTCATCTATGAAATTTTATGTATTTCAGATATTAACTCTTTATCGGCAACGTAAGTAGTAAAAATACCTTCTCATGTTGTCTTACATCTTTGTACACGGGGTTCTTGTATCACTAACAATTTTGAACTTAAAGAATTCTCTATGAGCTATCAATGTAGATTAAATAAATTCCAGCTTTACTGAGACTGTGGCCTCTCTGCTAGCCTATTGATTAAGTAGTTTTCATGAGGACAGGGTGAATGTGGGATGAAAATTAACAGAATGACAGAACAAAGGAAGAATCTTCTGTTCCTTGAATAAATTTATTCGAAAAAAAAGTATCACATATTTTTTAAAACGCCAAATTAAAAATCCAAGTATATGCAGTCAAATCCAGTAAGATTCTTTGTGTAATGTGAAGACAAAACAAATACCAAGTAAAAATAATATGCTGAAAACATATGCATTAATCTTGATAAATTTATACAACTATTTGTTACACTTGGCTTATTATCTAGTAAGCCCACCTAAATTCTAAGTAAATTAATAGCTTTTAGTATGTTAGGAAATTCTAAAATGCCAGTGTTGGTTTGTGGAAGGCTACCCTACAGAATTAAATATAACAGTGCCACAATATATGCTTGAAGAATGCTTATCTTGTATTTTAACAGATATGCTGTACCATTCAAGCAAATTAATAAAATTCACCATGACAGGTGAAATTAGTTCACAATAATGGCAATCTGAAGTGATGATCAGGTGGTAAAATAAAAGTTGAAAGTAGTTTTGTAGGAGGCTGTAAATGAAATTTTTGTTTTGGATGAAGAAAATAGTTGGAGAAGTATGTACCTGGAGTACAATTGAGCCAGTCACTCATGACACTAAAAAGAACCGCCTCTTTCCCCAAATCTTGGTGTGTCATAAGTATGTATGAAACATACATACTTATGTATGGATGGGTAATGTGTGAGGTGGGATCTCACTGCCAAAGTGAATTCCAACAAAAAGAGTTTCTAATCATGGGAACCTAGGTTAAATCTTATCAGATGATCACACTCTGATGAATACCCACAGGAAAAAAACAATTTATTCTTTCAATCTCCAAAAGTGTATGAGGTGCCACAAATGGCAAATGGTTTATTTTCAAAACTCAAAGTGTAAGTTTAAACTGCTTTATTACTCATGTAGTTTCACGTCTGAAGATGCGATAAGATGAGAATAAAAAGTTTTATTTCCTCATGAAGTCACCTTTATTGATCGGTGTCACCTAAACTTTGAGCTCTACCTCTAATACCAACCAGAAATGGCAAAAGTAAGGAAAGAGGCAGCTAATGAATAATGAAAAAACTCAGGTCAGGACTGCATTACTCAAGGCACCAGTCATACCACAGCACTAATAAACTCAGTGCTAAGGTATAAAATTTCTACCTCGTAACATCTTAGGATTCTTCAATCTCTCAAAGAACCTAATTTTTCCCCTTAAAGTCGTTCTGCTAAAACCCTACCTACTGCCTAGACTACTTCTGTCTGTAACTGGTTAGACTGTGAGAGTCCTTGTCCTAGCAGATTTGACCTATGCCAAATACCACACCTGGAACATTTGATACACATGGAAGGAATTAGAGTAAATTGTTTATAAATCAAATGGTCTTTTAAATTCTGTTAACTTCCCTAATGTAGCATCTGATACATTTTGTAGGTGTTTATCTCCCGCATTTTGTGAAGATTATTCTTTCCAAATAGTTAGCAAGATTAACTACAAAACCCACATTTCAGAACAGTGGATGCTAATGATTCATGCATGCACCTTTCAGAAATAAATGTTTATATTATACAAACACCAAGTACTGAAATAAATGGCAATCAAAGAAGGAATATACTCTAAAGCCATAAGGGTATTGTGGTTGTCTTTTTAAAAATTTCTATTAGTTGTGCTCTGTCAACAAACCACTTTCAAAATTTTAAAAATTTGTAGTTAGGAAAACTAAATTCAAACAACAACAATAACAACAACAACAACAACAACAACAACAACGAAAAGCACCATTTCTACCAGAAGCTACTAATCCTGTTTGTGACAAGTATGTATTTATGTTGTTTTAGTTAAAGGAAAAAACATAGTTAACAGAATCTTCTGATCAAGTAATAATGAATATAAGGTAGAAGGCTTAAACAAACAAAAAATTCAGTAATCCAGGTGAAGAAAAGACAGAGCAGCAGAATTAGTTGGAGCTCATTTGATGAACTCTAAGCTGTACAAAAAGCATACAAAGTGTGAATCACGCAAACAAAGCCACTTTGAGGAGTATGTGGGCACTTATCCTAGAAGGAGGAATATGTTGAAGGGGGAATTAAACAGGCACCCTTGCTTCTTCAGGGAATCATTACTAATGGCTAAAAAGCCCGCAAGGTAAAACATTAGCATATGGACACTGTAAACCACCCTACCAAAACACCACTATAACACTGCATTGACTCATGTGGCTGGAGTACCAGGAAACAAAGTATAGGGCAAATCTAAGTAAAAACACTACCAAATAGGCACATTCTAGGTTTTAGCTCAAGGTCAACAGCATATTATATGATTCCACAATTAGTACCTAGGTTTTAAAATAGGTTAGACTGTTACTATTACTTTAATTTATATTATGGTATGGATGAGTCTGTCACTACTCTGCTGTGTGACCTTGGGCAAGTTGCTTAACTTCCCTGAGCCTCAGTTTTCTCATGTATAAAATCCAGTTGGACTACATGATCTCTAAGGCCCTTCCAGCTCTAAAAATTCTGTGAGTCTATTATAACTTAATTGTTTTGAGAGTACAACTCTGGCATTAATTTTATTAGTTTTCAGGAAACTAAAAAAAATGAGGTAAAATTAGAGTTAAACACGTTCATCTTTATGAATATTTTAGATATCTGAAGAACAGAATATACATAGGAATCTTGCTAGTATCTACTTTGTCTAAAGTTTTAAAATCAGTGTTACATGGCTTCTAATATGGGACACTTCATAGATGGCTAAGAATCACAGAATCACTGAATTTTTGAGCTGGAAGGAAATTCAATTTTTGTTATTGCCTGATGGATTTTTGAGTTCCAGACCTACCTTCTTTGATCCTCTGCTCTACTTGGCTCTCTGGCAACACAGACCTGGCTAGGCAGAACTGGCATTGATGCTAGGTCAGTGTAGAATGAATAGTTCAAAGTATGGGGAAATGAAAATAGCAGAGAAATGGCTATAGGAGAGAAGGGAGCAGTGGAAAATTTTAGTCAAGGAAGTAGCTGATGCAAGTTTTATTTAAAAATTGTTACTAATTATAAAATGGTATGCACATTGTTTGATTTTATGAATTAATGTAAGTTAAATACATTTTATTTTAGTGTATACCACATGTCAATGTAGGAGATAGTCCTCCTTCAATTTTTCACATGATTATTCTTCTGTCTCTCATTATCTCCACTCAGAGTTAACTGAAAGTAACATGAGAGCTGAAATAAGCTAGTAAGGGTGAAAGTATAGAATGTAGAAGTAAGGTAAAGAATTGTGGAAACAGAAACTGACTAAAACAAACTGATGACACTTTGGTATTAAAAGGGGAAAGAAAACACTCAGGACTTTGAAACTGTGAGTGAAAGTTTCTTTCAAGAAACTTCAGTTTATTGATTTACCTAAATTAATTTTATTTGGTATCAAAATTCCGAATTAATTATGAAGCTATATGCCAATTTTTCAGAATTACTAAAAGAAACTGCTAATTTAAAGTTATATCAGAATAAGTAATTTGGAATAAGAATAAGCAATAAAATTAACAATAAGATTACAAGTCTGCAATTTAGGTTTAAAGCCAGGCAATTAACCTCAATATATCCCCATTAGGACTATAAGGTCAGCTGCTGCACAGGGTACTACTGTCTCAATATTACTTTCCCTGAAATTACTATATTTTTGCCTATGCAAATCCACAGAGCTAAACTTATACAAAACAAAAACTGTAAGTAAAATAAACAGTTTTGCTCAATAAAAGGGCAAAACATAAACTTCCAGTTTTTGAAACTGTTCACTACTAATGGACTAAAGCAAGTGAGGATACATTCTACATCAAATGGAAAGAGAGGAAGGAGACAAGAAGACAAGAACACAGAAAGGCAGGACAGGTGACAGTCAAAAAGGTTAAAAAGTTTCTCAGTTTTCTAAACAACAGAGGAAATATGTAAAAATCTGCTCCAGGTGCTATCTTACCAAGGACATAGTCAATAGTCACTGAAGACTTACTTGTACCACATGCCAATGCCGATGTCCAAGTAAAGTGCTTAAACCCTGAGACTCTAAACCAGTGTCTGCAAACAAGCTCTTTTCCTGGCTAGGCTGATGCTTCGAGTGTGCTGAAGTACTCCTGGGATTCTGAGTTTGTGAGGCCTCTCCACAGTTCAAGTACAATCGATCCTCCCCCTGAAGCAACACTTGTTCTTGGTTATTCTAGATGAGGGCAAAAGGAAGCAGAGGGGCAAAGAAGGGAAGCAAATAGAAACAACTCAATATTAAGATAGGGGAAGGTAAGTAACAGATCAATTTACAATAGTTTTATTATAGGAAATGCACCATGTATCTCAATGCTCCTTTTCCTCACAGAGGACAAGACTACAAAATGATCTCGTGCACTGGTATATTTAGAGGGAATGGGCAATATTTTAATGATTACTTCCCAGTGTGAATAAAATCTTCAAGTCGTTTTATCATATAGATTCTACAACATGCCCAGGTTTACACAGCAGTATCTTTTATCACTGCTCCAAAATGGCCAACCCATGAGAGATTTTCCATCTCAAAACTGAAAATAACTACTCATTATCTATAGTTTACAAATTAGTTTCACATAAAATACCTCAAGAATGGTGGTAAGAAAACATGTCTTGCCAAACAGTTTGAGATATATGCTCAATCATGTGCCCACATGGCAAGAAGGAGGGGGTGGATTAGGAACGAGGGTAACTGGATGATGGACGGTCTTTTAAACCACAGGGAGGAGAATGAAGAGGTGCCTAGGTGTGTGGTCCTGGTTCAGAACAATCCAATCATCACTTGGTAATGCTTGGTGAGTGCCCAGGCCTGTGCGAGGTTCTGAGGATATTTAGACCAATACGACAGTTTCTATTTTTAGTGATTAGGCTCTGGTTTTCAACTAGAAGGCCAAGTGTTCTCAAACCCGGGCAGATTCTTCACTGACTGTTCAGACAGATCCGCACCCCAGCCCCTCACCTTTTCATTGTAGTACAAATGTTGTCTTGACACAAAACTCAGAGATGCTTTTAAATTATTTGGGGTGTGGGAGGGGAGGAAGACATACTCTATTCTTGCTTTTCTGGGGATCCTTATTCTTCAACTATAGTAATGAGACCAGAGAACTAGGCTATTTCCATATTCTTTCTAAATGTGTTTTAAGTTTTAATTGTACCAAATATTAAAAAACCCATTGGTGGCAGATATTAAGATATGCACTCCTAACATGTAACATATACTATTATTACATATTAACAATATATAATATTAATGTTATTTCAGATTGATAAAACATGAGGCATTTACATGATAATGTGGGGCAGTGTTTCCCAAAGCAGGTTCCTAGACATATTTTATTCAAGGTGTTCCTTAAACATTCGTAGTTAAATAACCTTGGGAAACACTGCTTTTTATATCCCAACTCCTGGATTTTCATAATGCACATCTTAAAGACCCTGGAGTCCTACAATAAAGAAATCACTACAGCTTTGTTTAACTCCATTATTTTACACTTACATGACAACAGAACTTTTTCTTATCCTGTGCCATTGCTATTGATATTTCTCGTAAGTAGTGTTTAGTGGAACACACTTTGGGAAATGGTATTCAGATAAAGGCTAAATTTTATTCAAGTTATTCAAGTAAATCTGTAAACACTGCTTTCCCTCAAGTTGCTTGTGATCCTATTAAAACAAACAAACAAACAAACAAAAACAAAACCTGCTCAGAAATAAAATTTTGGTGTCAATGTAATAGAAAAATCACAGAAAATGTAAAAAAAAAAAAAGAAAATGTGCCAATTTTAGGAGTATACTCAACATATCTGTGCTATAAGGCAGAGTCTGATACTCTAAAGAAAACCACTAAAAAACCCCCAAACCATTTTAATTAAATAAACTTACCATACAAGGGTTTACGGTGAGTACACTCTTGATAAACTGAAATAGCAGAATGCCAGGCTGTTTAACTATACTCTTGGGGTCAGACTCAATTTCAGCATTTTGAGAACCAAATCCGCTGATTACCCATAGGTGATAGCCTTCTGCACCCCAGCTCTTGGAGAGAGAAGGAGCGGGAAAGAGGAAAAGGGGGAGGGAAATCAAAGCAATAAGAAGTTTGTTATCCTTTTCTAGCTTCAAATATACAAATTGTGAAATAACCAACAACAGCACTCATTATTAATAACTTCTGAAGCTTAAGAAACTGAAAACACAGACAAGAATCACACTTACACTTACTACATCTTTGCTATCTCCAGTGAAGATAGCAGTGACCTTTACCTAGAACAGTGAAAACACTATATATCAATCTTGACTTCAAACCCTAAGAAATGCTTACTGCTCTTTGTAACTTCTCCATTAATTTTACTGACTCTCAAATACAAAGAAATTCCTTACAGGGGAAGATCTATGTCAAGCTGAAGCTTGACAAAGAAGCACCTAAAACAGATGGAGTTTGGTTTGTGACTGAATGCTTAGATTTTTAGTCTGTGACTGAAACATCAACTTGGTGAGGCTGGTAACGCTGGTTGTTGTATGCCATTCAGAAGCACTGATCAGCAGTTACAGAAATGGTATTTGTTTGAAACTTATTTTAAAATATGGAGGTGGGAGACTATAAATAGGGTCCTTGGTAGTGAAAGGTTGGGAACCACTACTATTCAAAGTAATCATGGTGGTTTTAATTCTTTAAGACTGGAGAGCAGAAAATTCCCTCCTCTGTAGAGCACTCATAAACATTAATTTCACAAAGATGGTACACAGAGGGTATAGTAAGAAAATGTTTTTATGTAAAGACAGAGGTTACACTCCACTGTTTCCTATGAAACTCATGAAAATAGGTAATAAATAAAAATATTGTTATGAGAGTAACTATAACTCTCTTGATATACATCTACGGAAAGTTATAAAAATATGCTCAATAATGTACAAGTGCATGTCCTCCAGGAAGAAACAGCCAATGAGCATTTCACTTTATGTTAAAAGAGGAGTTCATGAGAAGTGGGTGCTGGTGAGTCACACAGAAAATGGAGGTACGCTTAGGAAACACAAGGGCCTGATTTTACCATGGCACTGTGTTCACAAAGATGACAGGGGCTTGCTGGACACGTCAAAATCAAATACTGAAAACTGAACAGCAGGAGGCTGTTTTTAAAAAAATTCTTTTATCAAAGCAAGAACTGCATAAGAAGATTATGTTGAGACTAAAATAGTTCTGTAATTTTATCAGACCAACATGAGAAAAAAAAATTTCCAAGTTTTCCACACTATAGCAATATTTCATAGAAAGTACTTACCATAGAGCTGATCTTAAGGGGGTCTTTTTTGGTACCATCAGACCTATAACTAAAACAGGAGAGAAACTTAAGGAGTCTTCTAATTACAAATAATATTTACCTTTACTTTTAAAAAAAATCAAATTGATTTTGTTCTTTCAAAACAGAAATACATAATGCATGAAATATGAGACTGCTGGCTAATATACCTAGGTGTATCACTGAGACATAGTCTTCCAGGTCCTAAGTAACTCATGACAGTGTCATGCAATTTGGGAACATGTGTTCATTTTGTCAGGACTGAGGTTCAGAGTAGTATATAAGGTGGGCGGAGATATCAACCCATTCCTACCAACAGTGGGTTGACTGTTGGGTTAACTACATTAACCCAAGAAGATAATGAAATTTTCCATTTCCTACTAGTTACTTATATAAATGGCTTACCACTCTTATTAGATAATAAGCTATTTGAAGGTAGAACCATATCTTATTTAGCCTTGAATCTAACATGCTATCATATATACAACAGGGGTTCAATAAAGAAATGCATTTTTATTAAATGAATAGTAAGCTTTTAAGAGGATGGATGCTTTGAGAATCAATACATCCTGAACAAATTAATTCTCAACCTTACAAATTGCTTTGGGGTAAGAGTCAAATAAGGCAAACGGGTAGCTGTATGACACAAAGTTTCTGCATGTATATTGTCTGAAAAATAATAGATATTTTATCTAAAATTTGTCTTTATTGACTCACGCAAAATCTCCTCCAAGTGTACAGATCAGCTGGGCTCCAAATACACTCCATAAAGAAAGGCCTCCGTATTCCCAGGTCACTATTACAACACTATT
This sequence comes from Hipposideros armiger, assembly GCF_001890085.2. Classification (NCBI taxonomy): domain Eukaryota; kingdom Metazoa; phylum Chordata; class Mammalia; order Chiroptera; family Hipposideridae; genus Hipposideros; species Hipposideros armiger. The sequence continues at coordinate 1,255,553 of NW_017731779.1, forward strand.
GTCAGGAGACCATCTGACCAATTTAACAGCTCCAGTTTTGTTCCAAATGTCTGTTAAGAAATTGCGAGAAGAGTTAAAAATAAACAACAGCTTCAGAAATACTTTTTTTTACAATGTATATTTGCAAGTTGAAACAAGCAAAAAGGTATGTCTGCTTCAAATAATGAGAGGAAGCCTGCTGATTTGGGGTTATTTAAAAACAGTAAGGACCTGATCTAAGCAAAACAAACTCAGTGCCCAAGTAATTTATAAGATGTGAAAGCTGTTTTTGGCCACTTGAATAACTACAACTGTGTAGTCTTAAAAGTCTTTAGCTTTGGGCAAATCAGTTTCTGTAAAATGGAGGATAATACCTCCCTTGAGTGATTCCATACTGAATGTTAAAGTACTTTACAAAGTATAAGGGGTTTTAAAATATAAAATGGTATTTTACCACTATCTTCATGCTTCATCGGCAATATCAGAGGCATCCAAGTTAAAATAAACTGAAGTTTCATCTTATATTACGATTAAGTAAGTAACTCCAGGTTGAGCACTCCAGTTGCTCATATCTTCTTTTAACTAACAATTGTTCTTTCAACCCCACATATAATTACTAAAGGAGAAAACTTCATTGTGTAGTAAATCCAAGTTTCTTTACTATAGAGTTAGATGAAACATGCCAGCATTTCCATCAGCAATTAAAAAAAGATCTATAGTATCACTCTCTTTAAAATTAAAATTCTTTCCATGTGCAGTATTAATACATTTTTGCTATAAGTACATTTGCTACAAAGGGGAGGTATATAGATTTTAGCCTACAGAAGATAGGCTTGGTTAACAGGCTAAGAACTTTTCTCCTCTGCCTAGCAATTCCCAACAGAATTCATGAATATGCATGAATATGAATAACTGTTATTTATGTAGATAAAAAAACAAATGGGAACATACATAAAAAACATATCATATTTGTATACTTTATACTTGTCCAGGAGAAATTTAAAACCAAACCAAAAAGAAACATATAAAATTGAACCGGCTCTTCCCGAAAGCGGCCTGAGGTGACCTCTCAAAATGGTTCGCTATTCTCTTGACCCGGAGAACCCCACAAAATCATGTAAATCGAGAGGTTTGAATCTATGGGTTCATTTTAAGAACACTCGTGAAACTGCCCAGGCCATCAAGGGTATGCATATCCGAAAAGCCACCAAGTATCTAAAGGATGTCACATTACAAAAACAACGTGTGCCCTTCAGTCGTTACAATGGTGGAGTTGAGAGGTGTGCCCAGGCCAAACAGTGGGGTTGGACGCAGGGTCGGTGGCCCAAAAAGAGTGCAGAATTTTTACTGCACATGCTTAAAAATGCAGAGAGTCATGCTGAACTTAAGGGTTTAGATGTAGACTCTCTAGTCATAGAGCACATCCAAGTCACTAAAGCTCCCAAGATGCGGTGCAGAACTTACAGAGCTCATGGACGGATCAACCCCTACATGAGCCCTCCCTGCCACACTGAGATGATCCTAACTGAAAAGGAACAAATTGTTCCTAAACCAGAAGAGGAGGTTGCACAGAAGAAAAAGATCTCGCAGAAGAAACTGAAGAAACAAAAACTTATGGCCCGGGAGTAAATTCAACATCAAATAAATGCTAATAAAAGTAAAAAGAAAAAAAAAATTGAACTGAAGTTTACAAAATGAAAGTAATTCCATGTGCAAGAAAAAAAAAAGGTTTAGATATATATTTACTGTAATGAAAAGATGTTAATGGTCACTGAAAAAGGCAGGTTAAAAAAAAAGTATTCTATTATTCCACATAAAAAAAATGTACATATGTACATAATATGCTTATCTATTTTCCAAGCATTGTACACATATTAAAATCCAGTTATAGATATATACAATAAAATGTTAATGGTGGCTAACCCAGTTTTTAGGTAGTAGGATTATGGGGAATTTATCTAGCTGATAACCTACAATAAACATAGATTACGATAATCTGCATGAGGAAAAATTTGAGAGTAATCCAAAGACTTTCTGTTATAGAGCTGAACTGCCAAGATGAAAGGAAGATCTTCAGGGGCCAACAGAAAAAAGTGAAAGCGAGACTGGTTAGTGCTTGATCTAAGGCAGCCTAGGATGGGGGTGGAAGAAGGTGGGGAGAAAGGTTGGAAATACAGGAATAGAAGATTGGGATGAGACCTAGTAATGTCCAGGGAGTTGGGGTTTCACATCCCAAACACAAAAACAAAAAAGGGGTCTCAGGCCAGCATGAGTCTGGGAATCAGAATGGAAGCCACTGCATCATGTAAGGACTCCTGAAGCATTGCAACCTGTACAATCAGCTAATGGAGTCAGAACAACCAAACAAACAAGGAAGCTTGTCTCTGTTCAAGATGTAGAAGGACAATACAAGTCTTCAAGCAGGCTTATAGACTAAAGTTATATAACTCATGGAGGCAGAATTCTCGCACAACAAAGACCCCAAGAGTGAGAGTCCCAGGGAGAACTGGCATTCCAAAAACTTGAGTAAACAGATCAATCTGAAAACCTCATTACAGTGCTGTCTAACAGAAGCAATCAACAGAACTTACAGCAATGATGTAAATGTTCTGTATTTGCTTGGTCTAATAGCCACTGGCTACATGTGGCTATTGAACATTTAGATGTGACTATGCAACTGAGGAAATAAAAGTTTTAATTTTCTTTAATTTCAATTAGTTTAATTTAAATAACCACATTTGGCTGGCAGCTACTGTATTCGACAGCACAACGTAAGTATGGCTAAAAAAAATAAGCAAATAAAAGGGCCAGAAACCAGAATCAAAACACACATTACTCTATTCTTATAGGCTGCAGCATAAACTGTCCTTAGAGAAAAATACTATATGCAGAAACTTTAAAGACTACACAATAAGAATGATGAAAACTTAAGGAGCAATGCGGCACAGGAGGGAATGGCATTCTATCTAGTTAATTAAAAAAAAAAAAGAAAGGAAAAAAGAAAAGAAGATTTCACTTGAGCTGTATCTTAAAAGATGAACATGCCCTCCATCTAGAAATACGGGTCATTTCAGGTAGAGAACAGTGTGAGACAAAGACTGACTTTCAATGGCCTGCAGGTAGTTTGGCAGGTAAGTAAAGTGTAAGACTGCAGTTCCCAGCCTGTGTGCCAAGGTATCCTATGGCACTGAAAAAAAACTCACAGGGGTGTCCCTGAGATAACTTTCAAAAGAAATACAGTGATATATAGTATCTGTTGGAAACAATGTAAACTATTGGCTTCAGGTAATTCACTGTTGCAACATTAGGTTGTGTTACATTTATTTTGATGTTGTTACATATGTAGATGAGCTATGAAGAAGTTACTGTGAAAAAAGCGTTGTCTGAAAATCAATGTGGAACAGGAAATGCCACGGGTGATTGTACCCAATCTGATTCCAAGGTTTGAGAAACTGTACAGTATCCAACAAGAACAGACATCCTATTAGTAAAAAATAGTGTTGAAGAATAAAATTAAAATGTTTTCTTTCCATTTATGTGTATTATTTTTTGAAAATGCTACTAGGTCGCTGGGATATAGATACCTATTAAGTTATTTAGCCCTAACTATTTAATAAACAGAGCTTTTTGTATTTTTTTTAGACCAGCCGTTTAATTAGGTGCTTCGTAATAAATTTAAAACACGAGTTTGTGAGGATAAGCCCCATTTGTGAGGGCCAACACAGAGCGGAGGTAGCCCTGGAGCTGAGGAACAGCTTTGATTTTTGGCAGAATTTGCGAGTCCACGGCTTTCTGATCAATTTTCCTCGGCTCTGCAATCTCGTATTTCTCTTTCTCTGTGTCGAAGATCTCCGCCTCCTGGTGTCGCAGCTTCCGCAGCTTCTTCTTGAAGTAAGCATCGGTGAGATGTTTGGGGATTTTCGTACCACTGATATCGATTTTGGTGGAGGTGGCAATGACAAATTTCTGGTGTGTTCTACGCAGAGGAACTCGACTGAGGGACAGAGGTCCAGTCACAAGTAGCAAGCCACTGCTCAGCTGCTTCAGGAAAACCACCCTCTCGCCTCTACGGCGCCCAGTGAGGATGATGAGAATGGTCCCGGGAGTGATGCTGGCCCGGAGTTTCCTCACGTGCTGACTGAAGGGTTTCTTGCCGTGGCTCAGCAGCTTCCGAGGCGCATCTTCAGGAGGATAGTATGTAGGCATTTTGCGAAGTTTAACCACTCGGGTACCACCATTCTTGTCGCCACCAACTGGTTTTGTGACAGTAGCAAGAAGCTTCTCCTTTTTCTTTTCAATCCTGGATTTCGCTGCTGAATACTTCCTCTTGTACATGGCCTTTCGGGAATACATAGCCGATGGGGAATACCTGACGATTCCTCGGACCAGGACAGGGTTTCGGCTGCAGTGGGGCTTCCCCTTCTTAGGCGTCTTGGCCTTGAGGTTACCCTTCTTAACCTTGCCACCAGCATCAGCCTTCTTGGCTTCAGGTTTCTTCTCTTTAGTGTCTGGCTTTTCAGCTTTTTCACCCGCCATCTTGCAAGATGGGAAAGAGAACTAAGTTCCCGGCTTCCGGTCTATAAGCCTTGTATTTCTTTTAACATTGGTGTACTGTGGTAAAATTATGGAGACACAGACTAAGGCCAGGCAGAGTGAACCAAGGAATAATACCAGAGAAATTTGGCAAAAGATCTTACATGCCACATATGTGGTAGGCATTGCTGGTTGGTTAATCCAACATCTATTCCCATCCTTGTCCTCCCTCACCCACTTCTGCTGTAAGGGCTTGTTTCTAAGGCAGCTGTGTGACGTAACTGCGGCCAATTAGATGTGACTGGAAGATAGTTGGGGCAGGTAGGAGATGGGGATGCTTCTAGGAAAGATTTTGCTTTCTTAATCAAAACGAACAAACAAACAAACAAACAAAAGGATCTTGTTTCCTCCTTTCTTATTGACTCAAATGCAGAAGTAATACATGGAGTTCAGGGGCTACCTTGTGACTTTGTGAAGAAAAGGCCAAATGAATGCCAGCAGCAGCTTACCTCTGCATTTCTTGCTATTTGAGAAAAATAAATCCTACTTGTTTTAGCCACAGTAAGCTGGGTTTTCTGTTAGTTTCTATCAAAAGCATTTCCAATGACACAGACATTAGACTTAATCCTGTGGACAGGATTCACTAGAGTCACTAAGGGGTTCAGAAAGAGGCTTTTATTTTGTTTATTGTTGTGGATCCAGAATTTAGAATATTGTCTGCTGTATAGCGGGCACTCAGTAAGTACTTGTTGAATGATACACTGAATTGGAAGGTGTAAAATAACAGAAGCAATGAAATCAGGTAAGACACTAGAGCAAAGTCCAGACAAAGAATATAGGGGCTAAAACTAAGTGTGGATAGATAGGACTAAAAGAAAGGATAAAAGAAGTATCTCAGGAGCCTCTCTAGCTGCAGGGAAATCCTTGGGTCACACAGAATATTGTTATAATACATATTTTAACAACATCTGATCTACAGCATTCATCATTTAAAAATCAGCATTCACTACACATACCTATACATTAAAACTGTTAAAATAAATGTTAAAATAAGAAGAAGAAAAAAAGAGGACTCACCAGGATATTGTTTTGCTGTTAGCTCTAGTTTATGAGACAGCAGCATGGCTCCAGTGGTGTTATCTATTGTATAAACCTGTACAGAACCACTGTGAAAAACAAACAAACTTTAAGCAAAAATAAAAAACCAAAACACCCAACTAACAAAGATAAGAAGCATTATTATGAGAACTATTATATTTTGCTGGTAGGAATGTAAACAAGAAAAAAAACCATTTTGTAAATGATTTGCAGTCATCTCATAAACTTGACCAAATGTGTATTCTGTAATCCAGCAATTTCACCTCTAGACATAGCTCACAAATATCTTTATCATATATAATGTTCATTATAGTATTGTGTAGAAGTGTAAAAAAATGAAACAATCTGAGTGTTCAGCAATATGGGAAAGGAAAAATAAACTATGGTATATTCATATAGTAATATATAGCACTGAAAATGAATTAACTTTCGTCACATGCATTACTTATATATGCATGTATATATATACATTATAATGTATATGAGATGTAGTATAAGTCTGTCTCTATACAGTAAAAAAACATTCAAAACATAGTTGTGGTAAAAATGCAAAAGAGCAAAGAGCAAATGTATACAAATTGCAGATCTGTGATTTCAACATTAACCTTTTCTTCTGCGGTGTTTGATTTGGGTCTTCTTTATAACTTTCACCTTTCAGTTTAAGACTCAAAAGGGACCCTCTAGAGATCTCTGGAATTCTCTTTGTGCCCTTCTCACTCTGGTGTCTTTCCTGTGAGCCCTAGCTGCTTTGGTCTCCCCAGACTCTCATGTCCATGTACTCAACTCAGTGACTCTGCCAGGCAGTCTCCCCAACCTCATGCTGTGACCTGGAAACTCTCTCAAAGTAATTAAAACTGGGGCATTTGTAGAATTTTCTTATTTTATTTCTCATCATTCAGGGATCAGTGTCCTTTGTTGCCTGATGTCTTGAATTCAAAACACCTGTTTCACATTTTTGTCCATTTTCTTGTTTTTTGTTTGTTTGTTTTTTAACGTGGGAGTGATAATCTGATCTATATTCCATCTTAGTCAAAGGACAAATGCCTTAGAACAGATATCTTTCCAGACTACCTGCTCAAAAATCTTGCTGAAACACAGTACTAAGTGGCTAACAGGTCTTTGCTTGGTATGTGACAAACTGTCAAGTGCTAACTCTGGGTTGCTGAACTCTAACAAGTCAGTGAGAAGTCCAAATATTTCTAATACGAGAAGTAGGTGCTAAGTGAATGCTTACAAAGACTGACAACCCTTAAAGTATTCTATAATGCCTATATTCTTTAAATTATTTTTCTTTCCATTTCTTATCAGTCCATTGTTAGAGAAAAAATTTTCATTAAAAGATACTACTTAATAACTCAAAGCAAAAATTATATCTCTACATGGCTATTATTACTGTAAGTGATCAAATTTAGCATCACTAGTACTGAGACAACTTGACATTATTGCTACATAATGCCACAGGAAATACGAATCATATAAGACAAAAATGTTTAACCAGTATCTAAACAAACCTTTAAATATAAAGGGTAAGAGTTAGGTTGTAAGACTGATTCCCTGCAAACTGGCATCCTAAAAGAAAGGTGGCTTCTTATAGAACTCGAAGGACACCAACTACAGCCCAGTGTTCAAAGCAATTAATCCTGGTAAGTGCTGGCAGTTCAGGGCTAGAATCCACTAGTCTGGTGTGTCACACAGCTACAATCACCAGCTTTCATCCCAACCCATGATCATGACAAAAGGGCTGGTACTCTCCCAACCAATGAAAACTGAAGATGACTGAAAAGCTGAAGGCCAAGGCTCTGCTTTCATTATCCTGGGGAAAGGGTACCTCTCCTGGATTCTCACATCTGGCCTTGCTATGCCCCTGGATACTAGCCCTGAGTGTGGGCAATGTGAAACTGTACACATGCTATCATGTGTACATGATGTGAATTCCCTTTAAATTCTGATGTGCGAGCTTTCTAGTCATTGACTGTATTGGCTCAGCAAGAATCAGCTTCAAGGTTCCAGTCATCAAAGGTGTAAGAAAAATTAATTAAATGCTATTATGAGGAAAGAAGAGAAATTTAGAATGTAGGACATTTTATAAACTGACTTGAACTCTTAAAAAAGTTAATGTCGGGCCGGCCGAGTGGCGCGATGGTTAAGAACTCGCTTGGGATGCCAGAGGGCCCCGGTTCGGATCCCACATATGAGGGCCAGTGACACTGCCCTCTACAGCTAAGATGCTGAGCAACAGCTCAACCTGGAGCTGGGCTGCCGTGAGTCGCCGGCGACGGCGTGGGCTGCAGTCCCTGTGGCAGTGGATTGCCATGGGCTACCGTGTGTGGCCAGCAGCCATCGTGAGCGGCCAGCAGCCGCAGTGAGCGGCCGTCCAGAAGCCGGTGACTGATCTGCCTCGCCAGAGAAGAGCGCAATGATGGTGCCAACTTGGGCCAGTGAAGCAACATCCTCCACAACTAGATTGAAGAACAAAACGACAGCAACTTGTCTGTTCCCCTTCCCCCAATTCCCCAGCACTGTTCCCATCCCCCCAATTCCCCAATAAAAATCTTTAAAAAAAAAAAAAAGTTAATGTCTTAAAAATAAGAAATAAGGTGTAAGGATTGTTATAGGCAAAAGGTAATTAAAGAGAATAACCAAATGCAATTCCTTAATTTTAAACAAAGGAGCCATAAAAGAAAGTTTGGTTAATTTGAATATGAATTGAGAATTAGGTCTCAGTAGGGATTTAACATTATTTCTCTCCTGTGTGATAAAGATATATTGGGTTTTTACAAGAGAATGTCTCTTTTTTTGGGAAACCAAGAAATAATGTAAATGTCCGTTAACAACAAATCAGATAAACTATGGTATATTCACACAGTGGAACACTACTTATAAATCAATCAAAAAAGTGATTTCAGCTACTGACAAACAACACTGATGAATTTCACAATGTTGACTGAAAGAAGCAAGATAATGTTAACAGAATATGGTTCTATTCATATAAAGTTCAAAATCAGGTAAAACTAAATTATGCTCTTTAGGAATGCATACATAGGTGGTAAAACTACTAAGACAAGGAAATGACCATCACAAAAGAGAAAACTGGTTACCTTTAATGAGTCTGGAAAGGGAGGGAAACTGTGATTAGGAAGTAGCAGGGGTTAAAACTTACACAGGCTGGCAATGTTCTATTTCTTGACCCAGTTATGAACAGGTGGGTTTTTGTGTTATAATCACTTTTAAAACTGTGACTATTTAGATTATGCTCTTTCCTGTATGTTTTTGTTTTATAATATGAAAGTTAAAAAGGATATTATAAATTTTATGCTAATAAATGACAGTATATATGAAAAAAAAACAATTCCTAGAAAAACGTAACTTGCCAAAATGACTTAGGGAGAGAGAAAATCTGAATCTTCTTACATCTATTTGTATTGGGTTGTCGGAAAAGTCATGACGCATGTTTGCGACAGATGGCACTAGTTCATTTTTGAAAGTACTAGTCATTCGCATCTATGTTATTGCTATGTCATTTGACAGCTGACAGTTTTAGCTTTATTCTAAAACAAAACTGAGCGATTTGGTTGAGTTTTGGAAATTTTACGACAAGTTGAAGATGGAAGACCAAACTGTGCATTTTTGCCGTATTTTACTGTTTTACTTCCCTAAAGGGAAGAACGTGTGTCAAGCTTGTGAAAAGTTGCATCAAGTTTACAGTGACAGTGCTCTACAAGAACGTCAGCGCCAATGATGGTTCAAAAATTCTGTGAAAAGTTGCATCAAGTTTACAGTGACAATACTCTATAAGAACGTCAGCGCCAACGATGGTTCACAAAATTCTGTGCTGGTGATTTTGATCTCCACCACGTTCCTTGGTCAGGGAGGCCCGCTGAGGTTGATGATGATGAAATAAAGGCATTGATCCAGTCAAACCCGCGTTATGCGACATGAGAGATTGCAGAAACACTGAACATCCATCATTCAAGCATTCACGACCACCTGAAGCTGGGATAGGTAAGCAAGCTCGATATTTGGGTTCTGCATGAACTCAATGAAGTTCATTTGACAGTGCGTATAAATATCTGCAATATGCTCATTAAACATGAGGAAAATGATCCTTTTTTGAAGCGACTGATAACTGGTGATGAGAAGTGGATTGTTTACAACAATGTGGTGCACAAACGGTCTTGGTCCCGACGTGATGATTCGCCTCAAACCACATCGAAAGCAGACATTCATCAGAGGAAGGTTATGCTCTCAGTGTGGTGGGATTTTAAAGGTGTCATGTTTTTCGAGCTCCTACCAAGGAACCAATCAATCAATTCGAATGTGTACTGTCGGCAATTGGACAGTTTGAACGAATCCATCATCCAGAAATGTCCAGAGCTCGTTAACTGTAAAGGAGTTGTGTTCCATCGTGACAAGACCACACACAAGTTTGATCACCTGTCAAAAATTATTGGAGCTTGGATGGAATGCCCACCATACTCGCCTGACCTTGTGCCATCAGACTTCCACTTGTTTCGCTCTCTTCAAAACTCCTTGCATGGTATATAACGTTCAATTCAGATGAGGCTGTAAATCAGCACCTTGTTCAATTTTTCGCAAATATAGACAGGTCCTTCTATGAATGAGGAATTATGAAGCTCACTGAAAGATGGCAAAAGGTTATCGAACAAAACGGGCAATATATCATTGATTGATCTTTGTTCTTTATATAAATAAATGACCTTTGAAAAATACAGACAAAATACGTCATAACTTTTCCAACAACCCAATAAAATTGAATCGAATCAGAATTACAAAAAATTCCCACAAAGAAAATTCTAGCTTCAGACGGCTTCAATAACAAATTTGACCACACATTCAAAGATGAAGACAGGAAGGAGGAACGAATCCTTCTTCAACTTGCTTTATGTGACAGAGAGAGTTAGATACGAGGAGTAAGAAAAAGAAAAATTATAGGTAAAATGTACTCATGAACAGAGATTTAATAATCCTAAACAGAATGTGACCAAATCAAATCCATGAATATTTAAAAAATACATGCTTTTTCTTTTCTTTCACTAAGTTAAATTTATATTTCTACATTTACCTCCTCAGTGAGAAGCAGTGTGATGAGGATAAAGATTCCCCACTTTACAAAGAAATTATTGAGAATGTAACGAAGACGGTGATTTATAACATGCATTATTTATACTAAAAAATACTCTGATACTTAATTTGTAGCTGGAGATTATACTAGATGTATGCGCTGTAGAATCACTAAGTCTCATTTTGAGGATAAAATGGAATTTTATATTTAAGAGTTTTAAAGACTAAAAACCACTATAAACACTGTTAAGGCAATATTACTGTAAATATCTGATATAATCTTTTTACTTGAGCTAAAATATAAGATTGACAGTCAGGTATCTTTGCTGTTTCCTATTATATCCCAAGTACTTATAATTGTTCCAGGCACATGGCAGATATTTGTTGAATGAATAATTTGTATTCAATTTTAAATTTGTTCTAAAACCTACATTATTTGAATTAAAGCAAGAAACTGATTTTATGCATGAGCTTTAAATTTGCTCGTTAACTAAGGCACATCCACTAATTCAAGTCAATGTCAACACTGATGTCTTAAAAAGAATTACTTAAAAAAAGAAAAATAAAATACCTTTCTGATCTTCTGTTAAACAATAAAGAACCTAAATTTTAACTAATTTAATTTTTTAAACTTGTAACTCAACTTCCTACCACTGAAGCAGAGCTCACTTTTACAAATTAAAATATGCAATCTCCAAAATTTGCCCTTTAGATTTGCTTCAATCTAATAAAAGACTTTTAGATTTTATATTAAGGCTGATTCATAAATTATAATAGGCAAGACAAAGTTTATAAGTGTATTAAGAATATCTAATGTTTAAAAAAACATTTTTGACAATAACTCTTAAAATGCAGACGTCTATATCAATTACCTCGCACAACCAAATGCCATTAGTCGATACTTGTTATTTACTGCTACACAAGTTCCGTCAACAACATCTTGTGGCCAAACTCCATGAAGCTGCTATAATAAAGGGAAACAGTTAAGGTTTAAAAAGCGTTCTCAAAAAAATAGTGTAATCAAAATATCATCAATATAATTCTTCAATAAATACACAATTTCATAGGCTTTACTTGGTTTCATCTGGATAGAAAAATATTCCATCAGGACTTCTATATAAATTTTCTCCCTTAAAACATCAATTTCATTGATTGGTTCAATAAATATTGCCCAAATGAGCTCATCCAGTACTAATCTATTTATAAAACACTAAATAATGGATAGTTGATCTCCAAATTCAAATTAAAGGAAGATGAATTTCCTGTTAGGATGTAAACCTCCTGATAGCACAAACTGCATGCATCTAACTTGCTCAGTATTATTATTCTCGTAGTCACCTAGCAAACAGTATTCAAATTCTCAATCAGTGGAAAATAGTCAATTTTATTTGGTGTATCCTTCAGAAGTAATTAATGATTTGTCAATTGCTTACTATTCTCTATTATTACTTTGCTTTATATAATAGTATAATGGTTAATCGCATGGTATCTGGCAGCCTGACATAACATCATCTCAGGTCTTGCTGAAATGATTACTTCACCATTTCAAGCTTCAGTTTCTTATCTGTAGAATACCTACCTCTTAGAGTGTTTTGAAGATTAAATGAGTAATACATACATGTAAACCACTTAATACAATGCCTAGCATTCAACAAGTTAAGCATTCAATAAATGAATGACACTATTAAGCTTATATAATATTTAATTCTCAATACACAGAACAGACTCAGCTCCATTGTCTGTTTTTGTGAAATCAAGGACATCCTAGATTATAAATTCTAAGGCAAAGGTCATCATGACAGTTTAGTGAACATAAAAATAGCACACTACAACATAGTACTTTATTTTTAGATGATCCCAATAGTAAACATTAGAAGATCCAATATAATTACAATCTTTTTGAAATATAATACTTTAGACTTTATTTAATTACCAAATGAACTATATAATCTACTATCTCAAACATAGAATATTTGCTTCTTTTTTTGTAGGAATCTTATTTAGTTTTCAATTTTAATTATAAAACTAGACATTATTTTAGATAACAAAAAATACTAAAGATAGCATTGAGCATTATTTCTTTGGATCACTGCTTAACTGAAATTTATTCCTATAACAAATATTATTCAGGCCCCCAATATTCACTAGGCACTGCTCTAAGTGCTGAGGATATGACAAGTATTCAAACACACCCAAATCCCCACCTATATCTCTGCCTTACATTTGTTAAAAGGCTGATTAAAAAAAAAAATCCAGTATATTGGAGGTTGGTAAATGCTATAGGAAAAAAATAATAAAGCAATTATGGAGAAGAGGGAATACAGGGGAAGGAAGTAATACTAAACAGTTTTCCCTATGATGTTATGTTCTGAAGAGGTACTGAAGGAGACATAGCAAGTATAAAGGCCCTATTACAGCATTTCTGACCTGTTTAAAGATACAAGAGGCGTGTGCAGATGGGAGTGGAATGGGGGGAAGGAGAAGTATCAGATGAGGTTAACAGATGAAATAGGAGGCCAGACTTATAGGGCTTTGAAAGCCACTATAAGAACTTCTGCGTTTCTCCAATTTATATATTCAAAGTCATTGGAGTGCCTTTATATTTTTTAACCTTTTCTGTTATGAATTATAATACATTAGAGAAAAATACACAAAACCAAAGTCTCAATAACATCACAAAGTAAACACTTGTAGAATTACCACTCCGGCCAACAATTATAAGTACCCAAAAGTATACCAACAGTGTCCCTCCAAATCAATACACTCTCACCTCTACCATAAAAGTAACCAATATCTAGACTTACATGGCAATCACTTCCTTCCTTTCCTTTAAACCAGTGCCACTTAAATATGCATCCACCTAAACTCTAATCTAGAACTGCCTATGTTTTTATTTTTCCTTTAATTCTACACAAAATAGAATTATATACGTATCCTTTTGTGTCTAGCTGCTTTCACTCAACATGTTTGTGAGATCCATCCATGTTGTCCCATACAGTCTTGTTTGTTCATGCTCATTGTAGCTCAAACACTGGGCTTAGCTCACTGGGCCTCTGGCTTCCTCTAGCTTGGTAATTCTTCACTGTCTTGTTAGCTCTCTAAAAACTTTAAGCACATTAAAAAAATTTATTTTCTCTCCAGCTTTTCTAGTTGTCCTTAGCAGGTTTTGTCCAGAGCAGAGGAGTGGTATAATGAGACATATTTTAATTCATCTGTTAAACACTAGGTTGTTGAAAAAGCCATGATGTATTTTTTTCTATGTTTTTCATTGCAAAAATGCGTCATAACTTTTCCGACAACCCAATATATTAAATAATACCAAACAAAATTTTTATAAAGCAATTAAATAATGCCTAATATTAAGATGCCATTAGTGTTTCCCAACTACCAGTAATACATACGTATTGTTTTCTTGTAACTTAATTTTTCTATTTATAGCATTTAATAATGTCCATCTACTTTTCATTATTTTTTTACCCCTTAATTTACTGGAAAATTTTCTTTAACAACATACTAATAAAACTGATACTCAGAAAAGAGTCAACCACTTTTCAGCTCTAATATTTCTGTTTTCAGTAAAAACATTTACATCTCAAACATAATTACAAACATACATATGTACCTTGTAAAAAAATTAGGTTCTTCAAAAGACTATTTTTATTTTTATTTATATATTGACTTGTTATCACAAATGTTTTATTTAGTACCTATTTAAATAAAGTTCGTAATGGAAAATAGTTATTAAGTATATTAAAGCTCATACCACATAGAAAGAATACGCCCTTAAAAACTTAAAACTCTTTCCAGTTAAAAAAAGCAAACTGAACATGATAGCATTCCTATTTAGCTTCTCTTTTATTTTTTTTTTAAAGATTTTTATTGGAGAATTGGGGGGATGGGAACAGCGCTAGGGAATTGGGGGAAGGGGAACAGAAAAGTTGCTGTCGTTTTGTTCTTCAGTCTAGTTGTGGAGGACGTTGCTTCATTGGCCCAAGTTGGCACCATCACTGTGCTCTTCCCGGTCGAGGCAGATCAGTCGCCGGCATCTGGATGGCCGCTCACGCTGGCTGCTGGCTCCATACAGTAGCCCATGGCAACCCAGTGCCACAGGGGCTGCAGCCTATGCCGTCGCGGGTGACTCAGGGCAGCCCAGCTCCAGGTCAAGCTGTTGTTCAGCATCTTAGCTGTGGAGGGCAGTGTCACTGGCCCTCATATGTGGGATCCGAACCGGGTCCCTCTGGCGTCACAAACCAGCTCTTAACCATCGCGCCACTCGGCCCCAGCTTCTCTGACTCTTAAAACCACAACTTTTAGAAGAGAAAAGATTTTTTTCAAAAAGCATAAATTGGCAAGGGCAAAGAATGGGAGAGGAGGTATTATCAGAAAATTTTGGATACTGGGGGCCAGCCGAGTGGCATGATGGTTAAGAGCTGGCTTGGGATGCCAGAGGGCCCCGGTTCGGATCCCACATGAGGGCCAGTGACACTGCCCTCCACAGCTAAGATGCAGGCGACGGCATAGGCTGCAGCCCCTGTGGCAGTGGGTTGCCATGGGCTACCGTATGTAGCCAGCAGCCACAGTGAGTGGCCATACAGAAGCCGGCGATTGATCTGCCTCACCCAGGAAGAGCGCAATGATGGTGCCAACTTGGGCCAGTGAAGCAACCTCCTCCACAACTAGATTGAAGAACAAAACGACAGCAACTTGTCTGTTCCCCTTCCCCCAATTCCCCAGTACTGTTCCCATCCCCCCAATTCTCCAATAAAAATCTTTAAAAAAAGAAAATTTTGGATACTGGGAAGTATACGGATGAGTAAATCTCTTACTGGAAGTGAAGAATGTTGAGGAACAGCTAATTTTACATTCCAGGGTACACAAAGAAGCTTGGGATTTAAATGTCTGTGAAAGGCTGCTAAAAAGTAGAACTGGTTCAAAGCATATTTAGGCAGCAGCTGGGTCTTCCCAGAGTACCTTCCCAGTCAAAGCTGCTAAGAACCAGCTCATCTCCACTTCAATAGAAAATTAGAACTTTTTCTTTGGAGGAAAACAAAACAACAAAAAACCCCAGTGGTCTCTGGACTACACTGAATACAGGAATAAATACAAGTTTACATCCTAAATTTGGACCCTCTAATCTTACTCTTTCATAACTCAAATCCCAGAATATAAAGCCAGCCAAATAGCTATTCTCTGGAAAGGACTGCAGGACTCTCCTCCAATTAACTTTGGAAACAGAGAGGATAGGAAAGGAAATAATCTAATTAGCTCACCCTGTGGTGAAGATCATAGCCAACCAAACCCACCAGAACCCACACAGCTATTAATGAATCCAAGTTTTTATTTTGGGTCTCTGTCACAGAAACCAAATTCATACATTAAATAATTATATATGAATTAACCATTAATTGTTAAATGATCACATACAAATAAAGGAGTAGAGGAAATTCTCAGGAAGATGATGGAGAGCCCAAAAATACAATTGTGTTAAAGGTATGTATTGAGAACAAGCAGTTCAGTTTGGCGCAGGCCAGAAGGCTCCAAGAGAAATTTCTTCAACAAGATGAAACGGATACAACACCTATGAGTTTGAAGGAAGTGAGAGGCTATTTACTTACACAATTAGCAAAGAGTTTGAGGTTGAGTTAGTGGTAAGTACATAGAAACTAAGCAAATGTAAAGAACAAAATTATTAATTCCCAGTGGGAGAGAAAATCTTTGGGAAAGGAAAACTAATCACAGGGTACTAATAGGGTTTACAAATAACAATATAAGCAATGAATAGCAATCTAATCAAAATCACAATAGCTGTATGGGGAAGTATGTGGTGGGTACAGGGAAGAGGGAAATAAATGGTCATTTTCCACAGAGGGAAGTATATAAACACAACCTTGATACTAAAAATTAAACGAAATATTCAGAGTACTGAAGATAAATAGCAAAATAACCAGTAATAGGAATAGAACATAGATGCCTTAAAAAATGGAAACTGGGTGTAAAGAGAGTAGGGAGGAGATCAGGAAATACCACTTTTCTTCAACATGTCTAACAGAGTTATTGGTCTACTTATACTATTTATATGTATAGTTTTGATTTTAAAAATTAACAACCCCTAAAATCATAAATAAAAAAAGTGGGGAGGATTTAATAACAAAGACTAAAATTAATAAATGCAACATAAAGAAAATAACATCCAAAGTAAATAAGTCATACCTCTGCAGTAAATCTACTGGATACTGGTGTAATAAATCCAACTTTACCATCATTAAACACAACAGCAAATCCATCAAGTGTGGCACAGTATTCCATGTCTCTGATATACACATCTGCAAAGCCCAGGAATGAACCTGCTGATGAAAAAATAAGTACATGAAATATGCATATAAATATAGTAAATAATTCCCTCACATTTTTACTTACAAACCCTGTAAGGACAGTTCAAAGGGCACAACAATGATCTAAAAACATTAAACAAAATACTTCTCTTTCTTTCTCCCTCTCCCTCTCTCCACCCCCCCCGCTCCTCCCTTGCATAATTAATGCCAAAGTATAAAATCAATGTTCTTCCATAAAAAATGTCTACCAAGATTATACCAAATGTTAAACACCTGGCTCTACCCCATGCAGAAAGTGTAACTACCTCTAGATGACTGCAGGTCTACTGAAAAGGGTACTGTGCAAAGATTAATAGCTTTTCTTCCATTTGTCATTCCTTCCCAGTGAATAAGATGAAGAAGTCCATCAGAAGTAGCAACCAGGAGATCTTCCAGCACAGACTGCAAACTGTAGGGAAGGATGCGATTTATAATCAATTGACTTAAGAGAGCATACTTGGAAAGCACACACAAAACCACATAAATATACTCTAAGTTATGTCCTCAGAGAGCCTCTCCAATCATTGACTTCAGGGGCTTTATAATAGCTATCTGTTATCCCTGAGATGTTTTTTTAAAAAATACAATTCATAATGACCAATTCTCAAATATGTAAATATATTTAATACCTAACTAATGTTAAATACTACATACTACATAGGGCTTTCCTAAGTGACTGGGATGGAGCAAGATATAGAATAAACTGTGGTATTTATTACGTAGCAGTAGTTAAAAATACACTAAGAGTTTTAATTATGAGTTATATTAGTACGTTTTACCTTCTAAACATTCTCTATCCTCAATTATAACAAAGGTTGGATGCTTAACATTAATCCTTTTTGAATCAAAATTAAAAGATGGCAGTACTCTAGCCATCTTATGCCTCTAAGCAAAACGTAACCATCATCCCTAACTTTATATAACTTGTATTTTTGGTAGTGGGAGGGAAAATAGTTGGTTATAAAGTCCAAGTTTCACATCTTCTCATTCAATTCAAAATCATATAGGAAATCTCTAATATCCAGCAACTATGTGCTACAGGTGCTAATAATACCAATTATTTCACTGAAGTTTTGAGAGAAACCTTAGAGATTTCTCATCACATACATTTGTAAATTAAAAATAGCACCTGACAAGTTTAACTTGTACAAGATGGCAGGAATACTTTGTTTAAAGGCTCTTTCCTATCCCATTTCCATGAACCACCATGTTTACCACCAGGTGGAGGTAGAAAGCCATGCTTGTACAGTTCCACCTAGCGTGGTACACACAAACATTCAAAATTCCTATGCAACAAGTTACATTCTTAAAAAGAGTCTCTAAGCTGAAATATAAAATCTGAAGTAAAGAGTAACTTTCTGATCAAGGTGATGAGTAACCTGAACTCAATCTTTTGTAACCGTGATCACATTTAAGCAAACAACAAAAAGCATTCTTTTTCTACGAGGAGCATATATTAATATAAAAAGATAGATTAAAAGAAAGTAGCCAGCCACTTGCATACAATTTTATTTAACATGTACCAGTATCTGTAGGGTATTTCTAACAAAAAAACAAAGGAAAAGGTAAAAGAAGCCTTTTATTAAAATTGTGAGTCAGAAGAATTTTAAAAACATAAGTATTACATTCATACAGTTCAATATATTCACACATCACTTCATATAGTTCAATATTTAGTAAGAGTACATAGTAAAAATAAAAAGTCTTTTCCCTAAACCTGTCCCTTAGCCACTCAGTTCTCATGCCGTTTCTTGTATATTCTTTCAGAACAATATAATAGTCCAAGGCTACCAGCTCCCTTTAAAAAGCAAATAGTAGCATTATTATGTAGAGTACACCTTGATTTTTTTCACCCAACAACATATTTGGGAAGTTTTCTTCAGTTAAGAGTGTCCTCATTGTTTTTACCAATGCATATTATTCCCATTGTATAGATGTAAGAAAATTTATCAGCTTCCTATTGATGGGCACTTAGGTGATTTTCAATCTTTTACTACTGTAAACAATGTACAATGAAAAACCCTGTAAGCATATAATTTCCAATATGTATTATTATATTTGCAGGATTAATTCGTAGAAGTAGATAGACATGTTGGACAAAGGTCATGAACATTTGAATCTTTGACAGATAATGCTTAATCAATTTCCATATATATGGTATCAATTTATATTCCCACCACTAATGTATAAAGTTCTCATTTCCCCACCCCCTCCCCAAGACAGCATGTTACCTAATTGTTTATATGTATAAGAGTCATTTATTAAATGTGCTAATGGAAATCTATTAAGTAATGTACCAACTGGAATACAGAAAATAAAAACATTGTTTACATGCTTTGTCCATTTGTTCTTATTGTGTCTTCTTGTTATAGGAACTCTTTGTGTATTATGGAAATTGGCCTTTTATAACATTCACTGTTAAGTATAGTCGCTTGTTTTCACAATTTGTGTTGTCTTTTGTGCTTATTTATGGTGTTTTCTTTCTCAGATTTTTTTTTTAACTTTTATATAGTCTAATTTATCAATGTTTGCTTTCATAAGAGTTTATTTGCAGACATTTTGACAGGAAGGTTTTAATGATTCAATAAAATAAATTTTGAATAATATTTATTTTACTTATTTCTCTCATCTTTTTCTTACAGCAAGTCTGAGCAACAGAGATAAGAGCTGTTGGCCATTTTGATGCATAGAATGTTGGAATATTACCACAATAATTTCATGATTGTACATGACTGGGCTCAATAACAGCAAAAGGTTCTTGGGGGTTCAATTTTAACTCTGGATTCAGTTAAAAATAACTTTAAAAAAAAATGAAACAAAAATAAATAATGTAGTAAAAACTTGAAGTTAAAAACACACTTTGACAAGACCAACATAGCAGAGACAAGTAAAATACCAAGTGCAAAGCAATTAAGGAAATAAACCAAATTATAGGTACAGTCATTTACTGTTTCTACCAGTGGCTGTAAAAATAATTTTTGGTATTTTGGTATCCTGGCCATCATATCACAAAACCTTTATTAACACTTGGCTCTAAAAGTTCAACTTTCTTCCAAGTGTACATACATATATATTTCCCCCAAACTTATCAAAAGCTATGGAAAAGAAGGCACTTTCTCTTTCTCTCAAATTGTGTGATTTCTTTTTTTATCAGTATCTTTTTTAAGTATCATGGACTATGTTGTATCATTCAAATAATTCAAGATCTTACCAAAAAAATATAAATTTCTAAAATAAAATTACAGTTGGTATATCCAGTTTATAGGCTTTATTATAATAATTTAAGATAATGTATCTGTAAAATTTCACATTTTTCTAAAGGTTAATCAAACATTTCATTTCGAGGGCTAAAAATAATTATCTTCAATGGAATGAAATCAACTTTCTTATTGGTCATAATGCATATTGTCATCACAAATGTTATATTTAACCAAAATACAGTACCTCATGATGGGTGCTTGCAAATCCAGTATTTTCCTCATCTCTAAATTTAATGCTGGAGCACACTGTTCTTCCTTAAAATGGGGTGTCCCCTTCATCTGTGGGCTTCCTCTAAAAAAAAAAAAAAAAGCAAATATACAGGATTACAGAGCAAGAAATTGAATTCTCATTTACTCTGTGACTAATATAGTCCCAATTAAATAAAATAAACTTAATCAGACCTACAAATCAGGTGTTGATCCTTTAGGTTCTCAAATGAAAAACACACCTAAATTTCATTACAGCAGACATATCTATTTATCAATCAGAAATAAATGTGTTTGACCAACGTAACTTGTGCTGGGGAGGTGGGAGTGAAGGGAGAAGAGCAAAGGATCTTAGGAAAAAACACTTAAGATAAACGTGAACTCTCAAAGAGAACCAAAAGACATTTTATTTAAATTGACTGGCAGGCCTTCTAGAGTTGGGCAACAATGGAAGATATATACCATTCTATATAGTGCATGTCTGAAGTGATCCAAATCCTCACCTCATCTTACCTTACTCTGCACCTACTTCATCCTTCATTTCTATCCTTTGGGTATGTATCAAATTAAGGTCAGATTCAGGGATGCAAGTAGGAGATGTTTACATAAAAATTGGTAATAAATAGCAAAATGGCTAACTTTGAAAACTCCGTGGTACTAAATATTGGGTTGTCAGAAAAGTCATCACACATTTTTGCAATGAAAAACATAGAAAAAAATACGTCATGACTTTTCCGACAACCCAATAGCTACAACTAGAGTGGCTATGTCAGTAACTAAGCTGTCACATGTAGCCACTTAAAAGGACTATACAGCTGTTCTGGAATCTTTATCTCCACGTGGTATAGGACCATCTTTCTCAATGCCTGTGTTGGAATTTAATAACTGTCTCTTCTCTTACCATCAGATATCACTTACTCTTGGCAACAATTAGTCTGCCTACATCATCTCTACCCCTCCAGTCACCTACAATCCCAGAAAACAGTTTGTCAATACTATTAAAATTATGTACAAAGAATCCAACAAGAGCAATAGTTTTTGAAGTTATTGCTTTGTGAAAATTATTTATTTTTTGAAAGACTTTTATTGGGGAATTGGGGGATGGGACCAGCCCTGGGGAATTGGAAAACAGACAAGTTGCAGTCTTTTTGTTCTTCAGTCTAGTTGTGGAGGACGTTGCTTCACTGGCCCAAGTTGGCACCATCATTGCGCTCTTCCCGGGTGAGGCAGATCAGTTGCCAGCTTCTGGACGGCCGCTTACGGTGGTTGCTGGCCGCTCACGTTGGCTGCTGGCTACACACGGTAGCCCATGGCAGCCCACTTCAGCAGGGGGTGCAGCCTATGCTGTCGCCAGCGACTCATGGCAGCCCAGCTCCAGGTTGAGCTGTTGTTCAGCATCTTAGCTGTAGAGGGCAGTGTCACCGGCCCTTATATGTGGGATCTGAACCAGGGCCCTCTGGCGTCCCAAGACAACTCCTAACCAACGTGCCACTAGGCTGGCCCAGAAGTTCTCCATTTTTGTCCTCTGCGTCTAGAACTCCTACTGAGCTAGCTATTAAAACTTAACTTTCCCTTTTCTCTTGTACTTTGTTCGTATATCCTGGGAGAGTTCCTCAACTGTGTCTTCCAATGCTTTTATTTCTGTTATCATACTTTTCATTCCAGGAACTTTACACCCATCTCTCCTTTTTTCTAATAGCACCTGTGGGGTTTTTATTGTTGTTTTAATTAGACAACATCTGTCTGAGATTGTTAATTATCATTTCCTCAGAGTATTTTTGTTCCCCACATTTCCTTTGAGTTTCCTTTTTTTTCTGTTGTGTCTTTTACATTGGTAACTTTCCTAAGATGGCTAACAATCCTTGGCTGTTTGGTCATAAAGTTTAACAGGTTAACAAGGGCTTGTCAACTGGTGAAATTCAGGGTAGTAGTTGGCATTTTTGTTGAGGTCTTAAAATATTAGGACCCTTTGAGTCATTTTTCTGGAGTGGTTTAACTTCCCCAAAAAGGATTCCTCAATCCTGCCTGGAATATCTAAGCATAGAATCCAAGTCTGAAGCCCAGCAGGGGAAAAAGGCTTGACATGCTACGGTTCAGTGTTACAACTTTCACTTAATCCCCATCTTTAGTCTAGCGTCTCACCCTTGTCCTGCTCTATGTCTGAAATCCCTCTGGATTAATTATACATTTCCTGTCTCCTGTGATGTGGGAACAAGAAATCCTTATTCAGAGTTTCAAATAATCTCCGCTTATGGCCTCTGGCTCACCCTATATTCTGTCTATATTCTGTGGTATTGATGCATTTAATTCCTGAGTCTTTCCATGGTTTTGCAGCTCAAACAAGTTGCTTTTCATCAGTACCATGTAATACCTTAGGCTCTGAGGTTTGATATTCTTCCTAAGTTATTTATTCTTTCTTTCTCATCCAATTTTTAGCTCAAGGATTAGATACCCCTAGCTTTCATTAAAAATGGAAACAGTATTTCAATGTTTTGTTGTTAGTTATTTTCAAGAGAAAGGATGGAAACCTCATTACACAACTGAAAACCCTCTATTTCCCTTTACAGAAATGCTCTCATTTATTACAGCTAAAATAAAGTATTATAAGAATTTTAAAGCAAATCCTGACTTTCTAATGACTTCCATTATAAAATCAGAGATAAATTGCACAGGTAAGTTTCCATCCCTTCTTCCAAACATATTAAAATACAGTAAACTGTTAAACATTACATTAATAAAAAACCTACCTTTCTGATAAAGAAAATATTACTACTTGTATTTGAGAGTATAGCATCAGATTTTTGGAAGGGGGTCATAGAAGATGGGGCTGGAAGTATGAATTAAACCCAGGTTATGAAGAGTAAAACAAAACTCTCAGACTGCCTTAATTATATGTTTCCTACTTTCTCATGACATTAGACTTGATATTACTATCTAAATAAATATACAGTAGTTTAAGAGATGTGGAGAAGAGTATGGCATTTGAAATTAGAGATACCTGGGTCCCAATCCAGGTTCTACTTTTTATTAGCAGTGACTTTGGAAAAACTGCTTTCTGAGTTACTTTCTAAGCTTTTGTATATCTATAAAATGAGAAAATGAGTTAGCAGGCTCTTAGTAAGCTGCAGTTGTTATTGTTGTTTAGGTTGCGTTTTTTTTGTTTTTTTTTTTTAAAGGTTTTATTGGGGAGGGCTGGCCGAGTGGCACGTTGGTTAAGAGCTGGTTTGGGACGCCAGAGGGCCTCGGTTCGGATCCGACATGGGGGCCAGTGACACTGCCCTCTACGGCTAAGATGCTGAACAACAGGTCAACCTGGAGCTGGGCTGCCGTGAATCGCCGGCGACGGTTTAGGCTGCAGCCCCTGCTGCAGTGGGCTGCCATGGGCTACCGAGTGTAGCCAGCAGCCAGCGTGAGCAGCCATCCAGAAGCTGGCGACTGATCTGCCTCGACCAGGGAAAAGTGCAATGATGGTGCCAACTTGGGCCAGTGAAGCAACGTCCTCCACAACTAGACTGAAGAACAAAAAGACAGCAACTTATTTGTTCCCATCCCCCCAATTCCCCAATAAAAATCTTAAAAAACAAAAACAAAAAGCAATGTAATAATTTATTTAAAAAAAAAAAGAGGTTTTATTGGGGAATTGGGGGAGGGGAACAGCGTTGGGTAATTGGGGAAGGGGAACAGACAGGTAGACAAATTGCTGTTTTGTTCTTCAGTCTAGTTGTGTAGGACGTCGCTTCACTGGACCATGTTGGTATGATCATTGTGCTCTTCACGGGTGAGGCAATCAATTGCTGGTCATGGTCAGCCGCTCACAGCGGCTCCCAGTAGCTCACACTGGCTACCAGCCGCTCACGCTAGCTGTCAGCCACTCACGTAGCTCACGCAGCCCACCCCTGCTGCAGCCTACGGCGACTCACAGCAGCCCACCTCCAGGTCGAGCTGTTGTTCATCATCTTAGCTGTAGAGGGCGAGTGTCACTGGCCCTCAATGTGGGATCCAAACTGCAGCTCTTAACCAGCTGAGCCACTCGGGCCAGCCCTAGGTTGCATTTTGAATGATTAAACATAATCTGTGTCTTCAGAAAAGTGGGGAATACAAGAAATTGTAGGTTCACTGTGTTACAGAAGGGGGAAAGTAGGTTCTAAATGCCAGGCCAGGGCTCTTGGACTTCATTTTGTGGGGACTAGAAAGCAACCAAAGTTTATTAGACAAGGAATTAATATCCTGAATATACGGAGAACTCCAAAAACTAACAACAAAAAACAAAACAACCTGATTCAAAAGTGGCAAAGGACTCAAACAGACATATCTCCAAAGATGTACAGATGACCAATAAGCACAAAAAGACACTCAACATCATCGATCACTGAGGAAATGCAAATCAAAACTAAGAAATACCACCTCACACAACACTAGAACGGCTACTACAAAAAACCCCACAAAAACAACCACCAACCTCCCCTCCCCCCAAAAAAACAAAAAACCCCAGAAAATAACAGAAGTTGGCAAGGACATGGAGAAATCAGAGCCCTTGTGCACTATTGCTGGGCAATATGGTACAGCAGCTGAGGAAAACAATATGGCAATTCCTCAAAAAATCTAAAATAGAATTACCATATGATATAGCAATTCCATTGTGGGTATAAACCCAAAGGAACTGAAATCAGGGTTTCAAAGACACATCTGAATACCTATGTTCATAGCAATTTTATTCACTATTGTGAATAAAATTGTGATAAAATGTGGAAGCAACCCATGTGTCCATCAACAGATGAATGGATAAGCATAATATAGTATGTACAACGAAGTATTATTGAGGTTTAAAAAGGAAGGAAATTCGGACATATGCTACAAAATAGGTGAACTTTGAGGACATTATGCTAAGTGACATAACCTAGTCACAAAAAGATGAACGCTGTATGATTCCATTTAAATGAAGTATAACTGTACACCTCAAAAATGGTTATAATGAGAACCATTTTATAAAGTTATGTTATTTTACCATAATTTAAAAAATGGAAATAGAAAAGTTTACTGTTGGGGTCTTTCTGAAATAATATTATTCTAGAAAGTACTGATGTATAATGTTAGTGTTTTTATATATTTAGAGTCCAGGTGTTAAATGAGTTAGAATAAAACTAATTCAGACTTAAATTTCTGAGACAAGAATCACATCATCAAGTCTGTTTTGAAAAATAAATCTGGTATCAATACAAAGGATAGATTTCAGTATATAGGAGTAAGAGACTAGAGTAAGAGAAAGAGTTAGTAAATAACCTTTTTAACACTTTGTAAGTGGGCATTTTTCTCTATACGACGAGTTTACGTGTTAATAGCCAAGGAGAGGCCATTAAAGCGCCTAATAAGACAAGTGAGAATAAAACAGAGATAGGCAACTTCTAGAGATACTGCAAAGTTGTAACAATACGACTTGATTACTGAACAAATATGAGAAGTGAAGAAATAAATTGTAAGGTTTTCACACTCATACACTGTATAAAAGATCATGGTAACTACAATAAATTTTAGAAAAGCAATAGCATGTGTGGGTTGGTAGGGAAGGAATGAGTTAGGTTTAGACACGATGAATTTAAGGCTGCCTCTAGGAACATCTAAATGAATGAATCCTGGAGAGGGGGGCCTGAAGCTCAAGAAAAGGGGTTCTACATTAAGGAAACAGATCTGAACCCCATCCACATATACTGAATAATTAAAACACAGAATAGAACTCAGAACGAAACTCTAGGGAACACCGAAGCATTATTTTAGGTGCTACATAGTAATTTCAGAAGTTGATTTAAACCTAATGACATTTTTTATGAAGTAGACGGTATTAACTCTATTTTTTTCAGATCAGGGATCAGCAAACTTTTGAGACGGAATGTACCCAAAGAGCCGCATGTGGCTCGTGAGCCGCAGTTTGCCGACCCATTTCATATGAGTAAAATAAAACTAAAAAAAAAAAAAAAAGCAACATGATTAATCCTGAAAGCTAAGGAAAGCCACTAAAAAATTTTATGTAGGGAAATAGCATGTAAATTTTGTTAGAAAATTCATTTAAACAAAATCGTAAAATATGTTTAAGAAGATATTACAATAATCCAGGAGAAAAAGTGACAAAACCCAAACTAGTGTTGCTAGGAATTAGGTAGAAGGCAAAGGCATGAGGGATACATACAAGGTAGGATACACAGAATATACAGAAGCTAGAATATAGTGGAGTTGACAGGCTGGCTGTTGGATTTACTAAGCAGGAAGAGCAAATAATCTCAAAGTAAATGATGATGTCATTTACAGAAAAAGGGAATTAGCCATTGGTGTTCCCAGGATCAAGTTACTTAAAAATAAGAACGTTAATTTTTCATCTTTACATTTAAAAAAAATTTCTCTCTTCTGGCTTTTTAACTATATTAGATAGGACCTACAATTTATTACAATATTATCTTCTTAACTTTCTTACCTGCTAAATCTCACCAATCAAAAATGCTCTTCCCCAGGTGTATGTTTTGTTTCCATATCTCTGAGATCTTTTCAAATGTCATCTTCTCAGTGAAGACCCTGAGCACTCTATTTCAAGTTGTGTCCCCACTCCCTATACCTTTTCCCTGCTTTATTTTTCTCCATAGAATGTTATCTCCTAATTTGTAGTGTATTTTGCTTATTTATCACTGTCTATACTAGAAGAACACAAGCTCTATGGGTTGTTTTTTTTCCCCTTTTTCCCATTGCTTCATCTTCAACATCTACCACAATCCTGAAGTTTGAGAAAATCTGACACTTAA
This sequence comes from Hipposideros armiger, assembly GCF_001890085.2. NCBI lineage: Eukaryota > Metazoa > Chordata > Mammalia > Chiroptera > Hipposideridae > Hipposideros > Hipposideros armiger. Next base: position 1,282,868 of record NW_017731779.1, read on the forward strand.
ATGGACAGATGGATAGATAAAAATAATTTTTCAGAAGAGTTCTCTAGAGGAGGAGTACCCTTATCACCAGACCTTTTATATTTGTTTAAAAAAAAGCTTTTTGTTTACATTATCACACATCCAGGCAGCCTTCAGTCTGATAAGAACAATATGTAGAACTCTCTGAATTGGTCAGATATTTTAACACTTCTATCATTCTTTGGATTCAGGTGCCAGTCTTAATTTAAGTGTGGTCAACAGGGAAGTAGTTTCACTGCCCAGAATTTATATAATTACATTCCTAATAATCTTATTTATGAGTGCTCATGGAATTATGATGTAAGACAATGGATACATAAAATATACAAAGTTCAACAGCTAAAGGTTACACATGTACATTTACAGAATATATATATATATATGTATATATATATATATATATATATATAGAAATCATAAGACCAAGGAAATAAAAAATGTTAGAAATAACTTTCTAAATCCATAATAGAAAAGAAAAGCAGTTAAAGTTTATTCTCCAGGAAACTAACACTCAAAACTTACTAGCAAACAATAAAAAAAATAAATAATTGAGGGAAACCTGCACATCTGTAACTAATTCAAACTTTTCTCCTCTACATTTGATGTAATTTAGTAAATGTCCCTGGAGTTATGAAAGGGTAAGTAGGTTGAGGTTAGGAACTGGAAACCTCAATTAATTATTCTTCTCTTGCTTCCCACCTAGCACTAATTCATTTACAACCTGCTAAAGTCTCACAATCTAATGAAATCTGTTGGGAGTGGGGGGCGGGCACGAGGAGTGGGAGTTTTGTTTTGATAGCTGTTCTGGGGCTATTTTTTTCAGTGGAGATAATATCTGTACCTTTAATACTTGATAATCAAATGTACTAAATTTTAGTAAAATAACTTTTTTTTGGATAGCAATAAGCTGGTCTCTGACAAAAAATAGATTAACAGTAGGAGTGGAAATATAGAAATAAGGGGGGAAAAACTTTGGTTTCAAAAAATACAAATTATGATGACGTATTTGTTGAAATTATTTTCATCATGATAAAATATGAGTTGCAGTTTCAAGATCTACTAAACTCATATTTAAATATAAACACATGAGCACATTCTAAAGTTAAACACAAATTATTTCTGATTTACCCGACAGCTTCCTCATTAATTTCACTGCAAGTTCCAAGACACAAAATAAAAAAGCCAAGACGACCTTCAGTGGACAAGTCTGTCCACTGGTCTATGTAACTAATATGAAGGGATAGTTTAATACAGAGTGGAATTTATGAAGACACAAAAGATAAAAGTGACACATTTATTCATCAAAGAATAAATGAATTTTGAGGCATAAAAAGTCATTTAATGAGACTGCCATCATTATTGAAAGCTGACTCCCAACATTAACAGGCAGGATGTTGGAAACACCATGTGGAAACTATGGAAGATCATGGGGCATCTGACCTGTTCTCAGATGGAGAGTAATGGAAAACGATATGCAGTCTGAGCTTAAGATACTGTCACATAATACAGGGCAGTTGAGATACTCTAGAAAAGCTCCTGTGATGAACTCATAAGATTTAAAGTATAGAAACAAGAGACAACAGAGTTTCCATAATTGAGAAGAGGACTACTGGCCTCAATTATGATGCCTCTATTCTTTAGGACTATTATAAACCACTCCAGGTCATTTCTCCTTTTTTTTTGATTCCCTATTCCCCAAATAAATCCCAAAGTAGTAGCTAGCTAGATGGGCATAAATAGAGTTGAGGCAATATAGTGTTGGTGGTTAAGAGCACAAACTTTGAAGCTACAGTGCTTAAGACTGAATCCTGGCTATGCCACTGACTCTCAATGAGTTACTTGGCCTGGCCTCTCTGTGCTGCAGTTTGTACAATAATTGTACCTAACTACTTCACAGGGTTGCCACAGGGTTTGAATGAGTTTGAAAAAGTGCTTATGGAGACACCAGGATTAATAATGCAATTTTTGATTTTGAAAAAAAAATGCTTAGAACAGTATCTTGAACTGCATAAATGTTTACAATGACACAGATGATGATACACTGTCAAAACTAAACATTTTTAAAAACTCTCCTCAAACCCATATATAAGCCACTATTTTCCAGGTTTTAAAAACTTGAACTCATATAATTCTCCAAATAATTGAAGAAGAAATATTTTTATTTCAATTTTATAGAAAAACTAAGAAACTTACTGGACTACTAACCCAACTAGAAAGTAGTCCAGCACACAAATACACAACAGGCTGACTCTAATCTACTCTGTAAAACTGTTTCCCTATAAGATATTTGTTTTAAATGTAACAGTCAGTAGAAGTTGAACTCTGGGAAAAAAGCACATTATCAAGTCAAATATAAAAAACTAAAAATCACTTAATGTATAATATGTACATAATTTCTATAACATGCAAACTCACTTTATATATATAAAATCACTTAAAATATTAGAAATGAAATAAAAATTTGGTGAAGGAAAAAATACATTAATGAAAACAGCTGTCCTTTATTAATTTTCCCATGAGCTAGGCACTTAGCTAAACATTTCATATGCATGATATTTAATCCTATGACATAATTAGTACTGTTATCTCATTCTATAGAAGAAACAGGTTTTGGAGGTATTAAATAACAACAGAAATCATACAGCTGAAAAGAGGCAGAGCTGATATTCAATTCCAGGTCTCTCTGATGCAAAAGCCTATTCCTTTAACCATTATTCATGATGCTCTAAGGTTATACACATTTTATTGAGCTCATGTATTAAAATCCAAATCTTCAATAAAATATATGGAAGAACACTCAAACTAAAAATAAAAACAATGTTCTGTATGAGTTCTTTAGCCTAACATACACAGTCGAAAACAGCAAAGTTCATCAACTGCCAGGACTACTACTTAGTTAAGTTGCATGCCCTGGAGTCTTAGAATCAGAAGGCAAGAAACTCTTTTTTAAAACTTTTCTGAAACACAAAAAGTGATTCTCAAAATACTAATCCAAAACACTGTAAACATGTAAATCATGTTAGTTGAGTTAAAATACAGAAAATAGTATTTTTCACGGTTTCAAGAGATGTTATTTTCCTACCCAGCCTACCTATAGTAAATTAATCCAGTTAGGTTCAGATGATCCTGATTATTGCTTTTTATTTACAGGAGTATGCCTAAATTGAGCAATTTAATGGGTTTATATGTAGTTTGAAATGCACAAGTAAATGATATTTTAGACAATGATTACAACAGTTCTTCAAAAGGCTCACAAAATTATCACACAGAATGAAATAAATAATAAGCTTTATATTACCCATAAAACTGAATTTAAAATTTCTAAATACATCAACTTCCTATCACAATATCCATACCACTTTTACAGTACAATTTATATGCCAAAAGAGTTTTTGCATTAAAGACTTTTGCTGAAAAACAGTCAAATTAAATTCTATCATCAAAAGAATTTCTGTACTTTACAAAAGATTTCCAAAACTCAGGACTAACACCTCAATTAACACTATATTTATTATAAAATGAAATGACTATGTCCTCAAGAAAATCTATTATTTCCCTAAAATCTATGATAAAGGGATCTGAGCTACAACCTACATGGAGAACATTAGCCTTCCCAAAGTGTATTCTCAAGAATATTAGCAAGAGTTATTTAAAGAAACTTTCATAATGCCATTTTTAAATAAAATTGTGGAATTTTGTTTTAGATTTTTCAAATACATGGATTTTTTTTTTTTACCACAGTAAATATAATGTATGCATAGCAAAGATTTTGGAAAATTCAAGAGTCAAAAGATGATGAAAAACACTACAGTTCAACCATTTCAGAGCAATTACTATAAATATTTATATATAAATATATTTATATATTTCTTGTTTTTTTCCTTTAGATTATTTTTGTTTTGTTTTACAAAGTTGTGGTCCTATTACATATATAATTTTGTGTGACTTGTTTCTTCACTATGCATTATAATATGATCAGATTCTCAAGTTTATAAAATTTTGTGACATTATATTTAATGACTGCTTATTATTTGAGAATACACTACAGTTGACTTACAAACCAATTCTCTATTATCATACCTTTGTGTAAGTCTACTAGCAGAATTGTACTCGAAAATATTTTACTATTCCTCCACTAGCACTAATAATTTTAAAAAACGCTATTTTTATATACTGGAATGTGTAGGTTTTAAAAAAATTTTTTCTATTTAATGTTTTGAGTAACTAATGTTTAGTTTGAGTTACTAATTAACAAGTTTCTCGTGTTGTTATTATATTTCCTCTTACAAGTTTGCTTTTACCTATTTATCTTTTGAAATCTTTGTATTTCTTAGCAATTCATGTATGATTCCTTTATAAAAAATAGTAAGCCTTGTTCCTAGACGCTGCAAAATTTTTCCTTGGTTTGTTCCTTGCCCTTAATGTTGTTCTTTTTTTTCCTGTTAATTCTCAGAAATTTAAATTTTCATATAATGAAATCTTATTTTCCCTTTAATTTCTTAGAGACCTATAAACATTGGCTATTTTCCCCCATCTAAAAATGTAATATTCATTATGTTTTCATACAGCTTTAATGGTTTGATCTTTTTAAAAAAAGATGTTATGCTTTGAAATATATGTTCTTTTATTTCAAAAGTTCTTTCAATAAAATGTGCCTTTATTTCAAAAGTAAGGAAAAAAACAGTGAAAAATATACAGAATAACAAAGTTTATAGATCAAAGTCCATGTTCCCTCAAATTTTAACCACTGCTTGGGGTATATACTTGTTCTATCCATATACAAAAAAATATACAAGAAAAAGTGCCCTTTTAGCTTACTGACATTTCACCTCTTCTCTTCATGATCTCTTAGGTCCTCTATGACAAGGACTTAAGAATGCTAGATCTGGAATATTTTAACAATAATTATGAATGTGCAAGAAGGAATATAGTACATTCATTCAAGAGTCTCAGACTTACTTAGTTACAGAATTCTTTATACAAGTAATGACAATTCAAAGACCTGGCAATTTTCGAAACACTATTTTGGAAATGCTGGCTTAGATTATTTTAATCACTTCAGACAACCCAGAACTGTAATGTTTTTGTGAATATAAAGTATGCAAACAAAATATTAAAAGAATGAAAGACAAACTTACTTGGGATACACTGGTTCATAAAGGTACTTGTCCCCTCTTGTAGATGTAATATGAAAAAACAAGATGTAGCCATTTGCTGTCTGAAAGATAAATTTTATTTACCATAAATTAAAGGGTAAGGCTATGACTGCAACCCTAAATTTTAATTATATATAGTCTTACTTTGAAAACACTTCATTTTTAAGAACCCTCTTTTGAAGAGCGATAGTCTAATTATACAAATAAAAAAATGACTTCGTTTTAATATAACTCATCTTGTTTAATAATCCACAGAGGGTTTTATTTCAGCCATGTCATTGAAATCAATAGTTCATATTATATTGTAAAACTTAATATTCTAAAATAATTGTATTATTCAATAATAGGTGATTATTTTGCAAAATACACATAACTTCTGGAACTGTGCAATATGACAAATAATTTTCCAAGTTTTTAAAGCGACAATGTTGCCAAACAGTAACAGTATGATGAAATTCTTGACTCTACTCAAAGTTTATATAACTTCAGAATAACACAACAGTTATGTATTTCAAAATCAATTAATTGATCTCTGACCTACTACAAAATATACCCTGAGAGACAGTAGGAAAACACAAACCTTCAATTTTCAAACTTTTGAACATCAGTTAGTTTATTTCTCTAAGTTAACAAAATGTTTTTAAATCATAAATTGTATTAAAACAAATAGTGCCATTATATGATCATTGCATATATTTGTGACTCTGAAGCTCAATCATTTTACATTTATATAAATACAGAAAATATTTATCTATTTCTAACCAAACATTTTCACACATAACAGAGTGAAGTGACAAATATTTTGCCCAAACTGCTTTATACTAATACTGAATTCTTATCATTTTAGAAGCAGGTGGGTTTTTGCCCAGAGTAGAACCAAAGAAAACTGAAAAATCTATTCAAGGTTTCTAATTTCTTTCAAGTACTGGCTTTGTTTTTTTACTTAAAGGAATGCCAGGGGAAAAACACTCAATTTCTTTAGCAAAGACAGTTTTTGGTTTTTTTTTAAGCTATAAACTTTACTATTTCACAATGTATTCCAAAACACTAGTTCAACATATTGCGATACAAAAGAAAAAATGGTATAAGATTCCTTCAAGTAAGATGATCATTCTAATTCCTCATGTGCAATTTTATATTCTTCTAATGTGGAGAATATGGGATCAAAAGAAAACAAATTCACTTCAAACCGTATCAAGTTTCACAGAAATCATAACCCCTAAACAGATTAATGACTATTTAAAACTTGTAAACTCTACTACTGTTATATAGGCTAGAAAAGTAAAATAATATATTCTAGTACTTAGACGAATAACATACAAATGCTGTCTGGAATATCAGTCACTCAAGGTCAAAAGTTCAACATTTCAGAACATCAAATGCTAATAATACACTTGGAATTTTAGCAAGTGCTTAGAAGACTGTAATGCCAGGAAAAATATAGTATCATTTTGCACCAACATTTACAAATTTTATATACACACGATACTAGATGAAATTACAAATAATGGCTTGATTTACTATTTCAATATTCTGTATCAATCAAATTTACTAAGTATCTATGGTTTTTCATGTATGCTATATATTTCCAGGTCCCAATGACATATATCATTTACATGTTCATACACAGTCCTCCTGCCTTAGAATAATCTTAAAAGTTTTGGTAATAAACAATCAATCACCCTTAAAAAACAGCATCTTATAACTATACAAAACCTGTTATGATGCAGTGTTATGATGGCCCATCTCTCCCTATCCCAAAATACTGAAAATATGCATGAAACTATTGCTTAATCTGTAGGCAACACTCCCAGTATTCTTCTTGTATGCATACACACAGACAAATCCAAACTATTTTTTTCTAAGTAAATGAATAAAACAAAGAGTCTTTCCTGTTATCATTCCATATCTTTATTTTTTTTTCCTGTTTTTAAGGCATACTACTAGATTATGTGCCTTTAATCACAGAGGCCCAACAATTTCTTTAGGCGACTTAAATAAGAAGTCTCATGTCCCTTTCTTTTGTATATCCATGAATTAGGGTCATAAATACAGAAGGATAAAGGCTACATAGAGGATAAAAGACGGAAATCACTACTTAAATAGAGGATGGTACAGATAGACTTGTCTCTAAATGCGACTTAGAAGAAAAAGAACTACAAATAATACTTTAAAAAATTTTTTTTTATTTTTTAGCTGAGCCATCCTGCCACCTGTTGGCAGCTCAGCGGCTGCTCAGCTCGGGCCGGGACTTAAACTGCTGTTGCTCAGAGCTCAAACTCTTGAGCTAGTTCTTAACCAACTGAGCCACTTGGCTGGCCCTACAAACAATACTTTAAAAGGACATTAATAATTTATAGAAATTCAGTCAGAGAAGTATGAATATTAAAGTTTAACATTTTTTTGAATTGCAAATCTAGCAATCAAGATTTGAAAAACCAGGCCAACAACCTCAGCTAATTCCACATTTTAAAAAGAAGAGTTTGAAATCTGGGGTGGGGGCAGGGGCGGGTGGTGTTAATGTTATTATTAGTAATTGTTTGTTTGTATTATGCTTTGGTGGTCATTTGGGAAGTTTCCCCTTGCTACCCAAAATTAAATATATTTTAAATGTTACTTTATGATCGATGCATGACATATATACTATAAATAGTAATTTTCTGTAAACACGGAGAATTTAAATCCCACTGTGTCATGAGGCAAATCAACAACTGTTAAATATAACTAAAGCTTAACTTGTAGGCAGCAATCCCAATACCATCCAATGGTTGTATGTACATGAATTCACCAGATACTTCAGAATTTCAACTCATAATGCATTTCTCCTTTATGATATACCATTTGAATTATAAAGAATAGTACAGATTTATGCATCTGGCTCCAATTACCTAAATGATGCATCACAGAGATTTCTGTAATAATTTACAAGATAAGGACTTGTTTTCGAGGTGTATCTTCTATCCTAACATACTGTCATGTCAGACTTCACATAAGGCTGAAATAACAGACTAGTACTTTTTAGTTCTTTACACTGGTTTGTAAATGGTGGTTTCTGTTTTCAGCTTTATTTATTATACATGTTCAAATACATAAAATTAATCACCCCAATTCATACAATAAGATAATGATCTAATATTTTTGTATAATCTTTCAGACTTTGTATATTCACATATGAATGTATTTAAGTGGAAAATGATAAAATCAGTTGTAAATCACATACACTCTCAAAAATAGGTGATGAATATCTTCTGACATTACTCACCAAAATTATTATCCCTAATATTATCACATTGTTTTATACCAGAGGACTAATTAAAAAACAAAAGAAAAACAAAACTTGATAGTAGTGGGGATTAATTAGCTCTAGATTGAGTGCTATTCCAAACCTGCAATACAAAGCACAAAACAAGACATGAACATATCAAACTGTTTCCCAGTAACATAACTACATCCCAGAACAAAACTCAAGATTAATAGGATCACAAAAATATTCAGCATACAACAAAGTAAAATCACAATGTCTGGCAACCAATTAAAGATTACCACACATGAAGACAGGCAAAAAAACACAAGACACAATAAGGAAAAAAATCGACCAACCAAAAATGATCCAGAAATCTATCAGATGTTAGAATTAGCACAAAAGGGCATTGGGACAGTTATAACTGTATTCCATATGGTCAAAAGGTTAGGGAATATAGAAAACCTAAACCAAACTCGAGATAAAAACTAAAATATATGAGATAAAAAATACACTGGGTGCGATTAATGGCAGATTAGACACTGCAAAAGAAAAGCTTACTGGTCATGAAAGCATACCAATAAAGATTATTCATAATGAAATACAAAAAAAGAACAAAACAAAACTGAAAGAACATCAGTGAATTATGGACAATACCAAGTGGCCTCTCTCTCTCTCTCTCTCTCCCCCCCCCCAAAGGATAGGGGTAGGAGTAAGAAAAAAATAGTTGCATTAAATTTAATCCAAATTTAATTTCCTTCACTGAAATTGCTTTAAAAGATAACTGACTTTTAAAACTAGAATAATAGTAGGGCCAGCCAAGTGGCTCAGTTGGTTAAGAGCTTGCTCAAGAGTGTGAGCGCTAAGCAACAGGGTCGCCGGTTCAATTCCTGGCCCGAGCTGAGCTGCTGAGCTGACAACAGGTGGCAGGATGGCTCAGCTAAAAAAAACACAAAAAACAAAAAACTAGAATAATAGCAATGTATGCTGGGGTTTTACCATACAAAAAATAAAATGTCTACAATATATGTTCCTTTACTCTAGTAGAATTAAATGAGAAAATATTGGATTGTCAGAAAAGTCATGATGTATTTTTCTGTTTTTCATTGCAAAAATGTGTCATGACTTTTCTGACAACCCAGTAGATAACAGAAGATTCCTGGAAAACCCTAAAGTATTTTGAAACTAAAGAATATGCTTTTAAATAACACTTGGATGAAAGAAGAAATCAAAAGGGAAACTTAAAAAAATATGGCAGAGTAAAATTTGTGGGATTTGCTAGAACAGTACTGAAAGGGAATTTTATAGTTTTAAATGCCTGTATTAGAAGAAAAAAACCAAATCAATGACTTTGTCTTCCATCTTAAATTACAAACAGATGAGCAAATGAAACCCAAAGTAAGCAAATTTTAAAAAAAAATAGGGGAAATAATAGAGAGCAGAGGGAAATCAATGAAATAGAAAACAAAACAAAACAAAATCAATGAAATTTAAATATGAATTTAAATAAAAAATATATCACTAAAATTGATACACCTCTAGTTATACTGACCAGGAAATAAGGGAAAAAAAAATAACCACTATAAGAAATAAGAGAGGTGACATCACTACAGATTCTACAGATATCAAAAGAATAATAAAGGAGTACTATGAATAACTTTATGACAGTAAGTTTGCAACTTGAACGAAATGGACAAATTCCTTGAAAGACACAAACTAACACAGCTCACTGAAAATAAATAAGTATCTTGCATAAGTCTGTTATCTTTTAAAGAAATTGAGGGCCGGCCGAGTGGCACGTTGGTTAAGAGCTGGCTTGGGAAGCCAGAGAGCCCTGGTTCAGATCCCACATATGAGGGCCAGTGACACTGCCCTCCACAGCTAAGATGCTGAACAACAGCTCAACCTGGAGCTGGGCTGCCATGAGTCGCCTGCGACGGCGTAGGCTGCAGCCCCTGTGGCAGTGGGTTGCCATGGGCTACCATGTGCAGCCAGCAGCCGCTGTGAGTGGACATCCAGAAGCTGGCAACTGATCTGCCTCATCCCGGAAGAGCGCAATGATGGTGCCAACTTGGGCAGTGAAGCAACATCCTCCACAACTAGACTGAAGAACAAAAGGATAGCAACTTGTCTGTTCCCCTTCCCCGAATTCCCCAATAAAAATCTCAAAAAAAAAAAGGAAATAAAATAATGGAAAAAAAAAAAGAAATTGAAATTTCAATTAAAATCCTTCCCATGAAGAAAACTCTAGGCTCAGATGGTATCACTGGCTAATTCTACCAAATATTTCAAAAAGAAATAATACTGATTCAACAAAACTCTTCTAGAAAACAAAAGTGAGGGAATAATTCCCACCTCATTTTATGAGACCAGTATTACTCTCATACCAAAACTAGACAAAGACATAAGAAAAAAAAACTACAGGCCAATCCCTTATTAACAAAGATGTCAATGTCTAAACAAAATTTTAGCAAATTAAAATCTAATGATATATTATCAGGATAATAAATCATAAGTAAATGGGGTTTAGCCAGTAATGCAGGGTTAACATTCAAACATCAATAAATGGAATTATTTATATTAATAAGCTAAAAGAAAAACAATATGATAGTCTCAATAAATGTAGAAAAGGCACTGACACAATCCAATATAACATTCCTGATTAAAAACTGTCAGCAAATGAGCAAGAGGGGAAACTTCCATAATTTGAAAAAGGGACCTATAAAATACTTATAACAACATCATTCTTAATAATAAAAGACTGAATGCTTTCCTCCTATCCAACATTGTACTGGACAGTTAAACTAGTACAATCAGGCAAGTAAAATTAATAAAAGGTATCCAGATTGAAAAGGAAAAAGTCAAACTGTCTTTTGCCATCATTGTCTATGCAGAAAATCTGATGAAATCTACAAAAAAAACCACCACAAAACAAAACAGCTAGAATAAGTGAGTTTAGCATGGTTTCAATATACAAGATCAATACAGAAAAACCAATCACATTTCTATAGACTAGTAATGAACAATCAGAAAATTAGTTTTCAATATCAAAAATATGAAAGTTAGAAATAAATCTGGCAAAAGATATGAAATGCCTATATAATAACAAAACAATGCTTAAGTTTAAAATATCTAAATAAATGAAGAAATATATCTTGTTTATAGGTCCGAAGATTCAATATTGCTAATATGACAACTCTCCCCAAATGGACCCATAGATTCAATGCAATCCCAATCAAAATCTCAGTAGGCATTTCTGTTGAAACCGACAAAGTGATTCTAAAATTAATACAGAAATAAAAGGTCCTACAATAGTGAAAGCAACTTTGAAAACAAAGAAAAAGTTGGAAAACTAAGTAGTTTCAAAATTACAAAGCTACAGTAATCAAAATGATGCTGTATTGACATATAGATAGACAAATACATCATGAAACAGAATACAGAATACAGACAAAAATGGACATTTTTGTAGACAATTGATTTATGCCAAAGATGCCAAAGAAATGCAGCATAGCAGGGATAGCCTTTTCAACGAACTGTGCTGAAACAATTGGATAGAAATATACAAAAAATGAACATGGATCCAATCTTGCACCATATACAAAAATTAACTCAAAATACATCATTGACCTAAATATAAAACCTAAACCATAAAACTGCTCAAAGAAAACATAGGAAAAAGATATGAACCATAAAAGAACAAACTGATGAACTGGGCTTCATCAAAATGAAGTACTTCATTCATTTAAAAAAACACTGTTAAGAGAATGAAAGGATTAGTCATACATAGTAGGAGAAATTCTTTGTAAAGCATATATGTAATAAAGGAATTCAAAATATATTAAGAACTCTAGTAATCCAGCAATAAAAAAGCAAAGGACCCAAAAAATAAAAAGGGCAACTAATTTGAACACTTTATCAAAGATACACATGGCAAATAAACAAATGAAAGATGTTCAATACCCAATATTGTTAGTGATTAGAGAAATGCAAATTAAAACTATAATGAGATACGACTACATATCTGTTAGAAGGGCTAAATTCAAAAGGCATAACATACCATATGTTGACCAAGAGGAATCAGAACTCTCATACACTGCTTGTAGGAATGGAAAATGGCATAAACACTTTGAAAACAGTTTGACATTTTTAAAAAGTTAAACATGCACCTAACCTTATGATTTAGCTGTTTCACTCTTGGGTATTATACCCAACAGAAAATAAAATGTATGTCTATATAAGGATTTGTACATGAATGTTCACAGTTTTTTGGAATAGCCAAAAACTAGAAACAACTCAAATGCCCTCAACAGACGAATGGATAAATCACTTGTAAGATGGAATACTACTCAGAAGGCTACTGATTCATGACAATATGCATGAAACTCAAAATAATTATGCTGAAAGAAACCAGAAATAAGAGTACACACTGTATGATTCCATTTATATAAAACTCTGGAAAGTGCAACCTAACCTGTAGTACAGAAAGCAAACCAGTGGTAGGTTTTGGAGGGAGATGGATCATAGCAGGAGGGAGGAATTACAAAAGAGCACAAGGAAACTTATAAGAATCATGGATCTGTTCACCATCTTGATTATAGCAATGGTTTCAAAACTTATCAAATGGTACACTTCAAATATCTGCAGTTTATTGTATATCAATTACATGTCAATAAAGCTATTTAGAAAAAAAATGGAAGTCATGATTGGCCTTATAAACTTTTGCTCTCTTGAAAAGCTTCTACCATCACACAAAAAAGCCTCATCTAGCTAACCGGAGAATAAGAGGTCACAAAGAAAACCAAAGTGGACTGCTCCAGCTATATGACTGAGGGCATCCTGGACTATCAAGCACCAGTGGAGCTGTCAGATGGCAGCAACAACATCAGTGATTGCAGATGAGAACAGGGGAAAAACTGCTTGACCAAACCCAGGGCAAATCACAGAATGAGAGCACACATTTTTTTTTTGGTGTGTAAGCCAGTAAGATTTGAAGATAATGATTGAATAAATAATAAATGTGAAAAACAGCAATCCTAACAAAAATAGTATAATCTAAGGAAAGATTAAGGATGCAAAGTTATGGAGACGAGCAAAATTCAGAGATCCAGAAGAATCACAACAGCATTTCTAAAACAGGGTTTGGACACATCAAGATAAACTGAAACAATAGGATGAGTGGGTGCTATGTGTAATACTGCATTCCTCTGCAACTTGCTATATTTCACTGTATTAGAATACTCTGCTTTTGGCTGTTATATGGCTATTCAATACATTAACATGCTAGAAGGAAAAAAATCACAATGAAACAACAGGAATTCTAAATCAACCTGACACCTTTCCCTTATTCCCAAATAAATTACGTCCTAATTCAAGTTACAGCAACTCTCAGATTGCGGCAGGACAGGCTATATTTCAATTTAGCTGGGTGTGAAAAGGATGATTAAAAGGTAGCAGTGGGTGGACCAGCCGAGTGGCTCATTGGTTAAGAGTTGGCTTGGGAGCGCGACCTCTGAGCAGTAGGGACGTTGGTTTGAATCCCACATGGGCCAGTGACGCTGCGCCCTCTACAGCTAAGATGGTGAACAATAGCTTGACCTGGAGCTGGGTTGCCGGGAGTCGCCAGCTACGGTGTAGGCTGCAGTGGAGCTGTAGTGGGCTGCCGTAAGCTACCATGAGTGGTTGGCCATAAGCTACCGTGAGTGGCCAGCAGTCAGCGTGAGCGGCTGGCAGCCAGTGTGAGCTGCCGTGAGCCACCGTCCAGTGGCTGGAGAGTGACTGCCTCATCCGGGAAGAACACAATAATACCAACATGGGCCAGTGAAGCGACGTCCTCCACAACTAGACAGAAGAACAAAAGGACAGTATCTTGTCTGTTCCCCTTCCCCAATTCCCCAACACTGTTCCCTCCCCATTTTCCCCAATTAAGAAAAAAAAAAAAAGTAGCTGTGGGAAATAAGAGTTGGAATGGCAGGTTGGTGACAGATCACAGCCCTGAATACTATAAGGCCAAGCAGTTTGAAACACATTTTATATGCAATAGGAAGCCAATGAAAGGTTTGAAAATAAGAATAAGAGCTATGACTTAGCTATGCACAATTAAGCTGCATTTCAAGTGGGAAAAAAAAAAGGCTAAAAGTTTTATATTCTAGGCAATCTAGACAAAATATATAAAGGCCTGTACTAAGGTAATGGCAATGAGAATAAAAGGAAGAGGATAGCAATAAACTAGAGACAGGACTTAGCAACATATTGGTGATGAGATGGGAATGGAGAATCAAAGGACTCCAGAGTTTTTTTCCTATTATAAGCAAGATTACAAAAAAAAAAAAATACACATGTACCTAAATACAATGATATAGTCCTAAAAATGAGACAGTACTTAAAATTCATTTTAATGCTTCTTGTGCCTGGATATCTATTCATTGTCTAAAATTTAGAAAAACCTGGACCGGCTGAGTGAATCAGTTGGTTAAGAGCTCGCTCAAGAGTGCGAGTTCTGAGCAACAGGGTTGCTGGTTCGATTCCCAGCCCAAGCTGAGCTGCCGCTTAGCTGCCAACAGATGCAGGCAGGATGACTCAGCTAAAAAAAAAAAAAAATTAAAAAAAAATTAAATTTAGAAAAACTCTAGGGATAATTATGATCTGGCATCGTATCTACAAAAATGATATTCTACTTCTGATATGCAGAGAAAACATTCTCCCGAACACTATGAACAAATTCTTAAAATGGTAAAGGATTTTTTCTCCACACCCCATTAAAAAAGTGTCAGTTAGGTTTCTTTTTAAGGTACAAGTCGATAAGGAGGTGACTATGGTTTCGTTAGTGATACAGAAATAGAATTCTGGTTGTAAGCTGACATGTCAGAGCACACAATGAGGATACCTGGGTGGCGGAGGTCACATAGTAAGAAAATTACCGTATTTGCTGGCGTATAAGACGACTGGGCGTATAAGACGACCCCCTAACATTTCCACTCAAAATACAGAGTTTGTTATATACTCGCCGT
>NW_017731779.1:1299268-1353929 GCF_001890085.2 Hipposideros armiger
AAAATCGTCTTATACGCCGGCAAATACAGTACATGGGATAGCTGCTTTTGCTTTAACTTAACTTGCAGAAAGAGTTATGCTGTATTTCAACAGGTCATACAACTGTATGTCCTTGCCTATACATTCATTCTATCAATGACTTTATAAAAGGAAGTTTTGAAGGATCTCCTAGATTCAGCATTATTCCACAATAGCGAGTAGGATAAAACAATCATGCTAATAGTAAAAAGCAGTAAAGCAGGATTATTAAGACTAAAACTCTGGAACGAGGCTTCATGGATTAAAATTCTATTATCAGCAATGTGATCTTAGGTACACAGTATCTATGTAGTCCTGGGCAGGTTACTTAACCTCTGTACCTCTGCTCAGCTGTATGACTGGAATAATATAATCAACTACATTGAGGAGTGTTACAAAGAGTAAATTAATTTTAATACACATAAAGCATTTATTGGGTTGTCAGAAAAGTCATGACGTATTTTTTCTGTTTTTCATTGCAAAAATGCGTCATGACTTTTCCAAAACCCAATACAATAGTGCCTAGCACATAGTAGACACCCCCAAAATTTGCTACCATAACTCTGAATCCTCAAGTAAATAGTTAATTCATAATCAATACATTTCATGTAAGAGGCTAAGAAAATATACAATACATTTGAGGAAAAGGACCATCCAAATGAGTAAAGCTTCAGAATTCAAAGCTTTGGTTACCAAGAGAGTTTCCTTATCCAGTACCGATTTCATAATATACACTTCCTTACCGTTATTTTAGAATACACCTTGATAGACTGTCTTTTAGTATAAATGGTTATTTGAAAAGAGTGCCTTTCTGAACAGGTAATACAAAAATTACCAGTGACCTTTCTAAATTATTACTATACGTATATTAGTCTATTTATAATGTAAGAAATGAAATAAAAAAATAACCTTTGCAGGCAGAGGCAAATAAAAAGTTGAACAGGTAGAAATGGCTTACTTGTGGTTAGCTTCTGGATTCTGGTAAGATGGAAAGACTGAGCCCACATTCCAAACCTTCTCCTCAGAATACAATTACCAAAAAAACCCCAAAAAACAGAAAACAAAAACATGTGCTGGATAAGCCTGGGGGATGCTGCCAGTCATCAAGATCTCCTGAGTTCTCTTGGGAGAGAATAGGTGCTGAGGGACCAGGCAGAGGACAAGTTTTGCTTTGCCACTCCTTGTGGCTCTGGGCTAAGACCTGGGATTTCACAGTTCTCTAAGTAAGCTTTAAAAGCAGAAGCCCACGGCTTCTCAGAAAAGGGCTGAGTGTGACTGATCCCAGAAGTGGACATTGAGAGTACTGTCCACGTGATCATGATGACTTCAGCAAGCTTAGAATTGAGGTTGCACTGGTGAACTGAATTGCTCTCAGAAATCATGATCTGGAGAAGCCTTCAGCTTAAGGTGCTTCCACGTGGAGAAAATACCTGAGAGTAGAGGAGCCTTATCCTAAGCTTCAACAGAGGACAAGAGTTTGTGAGCTGTCTGCCTCGGCAAACTGCTATTTGAGCTAACGTGCTCATTTGCATTGCCAGAGACCCATGTGAAAGCCTGACCTCTAAGGGTGGCTAACAGAACACACAAAGAAAAATACCACTTACATGGAAGCTCAGTAATTTTATAATGAAAGACCAAACTGAACAGCTAAAATATATGGATCCTACTAATGAGCCACAGAGATGAGAGAAGAGTGCAAGTAAATTAAGGAAAAAATATTTAGGACTTTCAGGAGATACTATTTAAACATAAATAACTTTTCAGAGCTAAATATTTCCTAATAGAAAAATCCAACAGATGAACTGATAAAGGATAATCATTTATGGGAGGTGAACCTTTTATTCGGAAGATTAAATGGCAACAATCTCATGATGCAGAACATACAGAAATAAAATCATTATTGAAAAATAAAAAAGATTGGGAGGACAAATTCAGGAGGTTTGCAAATAATGAGTGAAAGAACAAAAATGAATACAGGACAAGTCCTGTTCTATTCTTCTATTATTTAGGAAGTAACAGAAAAAAATTTCACTGGTTGCAGAAACGTTTGAGTCTTCATATTGAAAGGGCTGAGATTTGGGTTCAAATGGGTGTGGGACTGGGGATATAAGGCAGAGGGAAATTATTTAATGAAAAACTACATATGTATCTAGGGATAATAAGCAGAAATGACTAAATTTCAATAATAAAAAGAAAAATCAGAGGAGGAAAAGAACATCTTGCCAGCAAAGGCATCAGATTAGTACTAGGCTTCTCATCATTAACACTAGAAACCAAAGGACAGTAGAACAATATCGCACGGCTGGGGGAAAAAAAGGAATCTTGGTCTAAGAATCCTATACCTAGACAGGATATCCTTTACCATAAAGAATGGTATGTTTAGGGCTGGCCGAGTGGCTCATTGGTTAAGAGTTGGCTTGGGAGCGTGAGCTCTGAGCAGCAGGGCCACTGGTTCAGATCCCACATGGGCCAGTGACACTACGCCCTCTACAGCTAAGATGGTGAACAGCTCGACCTGGAGCTGGGCTGCTGAGAGTTGCCAGCAATGGTGTAGGCTGCAGTGGGGCTACAGTGGGCTGCCATAAGCTACCGTGAGCGGCCGGAAGCCAGTGTGAGCAGCTGGGAGCTGGCGTGAGCTGCCATGAGCCGCCGTGAGCGGCCGTTGGGTCGGTGACCGATCTGCCTCAGCCGGGAAGAGTGCAATGATCACAATACCAACATGGGCCAGGGAAGCGACGTCCTCCACAACTAGACTGAGGAACCAAAGGACAGCAACTTGTCTGTTCCCCTTTCCCAATTCCCAAACACTGTTACCTCCCCCAATTCCCTAATAAAATCTTTAAAAAAACAATGGAATTTTCAGATGTTACTTATTTCATTTAACATATGAATTCCTACCATGTGCAAAAAATGCTCTTTGCACTGTAACTACAGTGAAGAATGACATGGAACTAGATTTGAAAAATGGACAAATACAGGCAACTTGCAGAACTGCAAAGGGCCAATAAACATATGAAAAGATGCCAAACCTCACTAGAAATGACAAAAATGCAAATTAAAATGACAAGACTGTTTTTCATCAATCTAATGCAGGCATAAATGCAGGCAAATAAGAAGAATCGTAAGAACACGTAGGAGTAACTCTGGAACTGATACAATTTTATTGAAAAATAATTTGGCAATATTTATTAAAAAGAATATACATATATACTTTGGCACAGCAATACTACATAAAGTGCCCTAAAGAAATAAATGCACCTATACAAAGGATAGATGTATAATAATGTTTACTGTAACACTGTAGTTGCCAAAGGTCCATCAAGAAAAAAAAAAAGGGTAAATAAGAAACTTCTATACTATGGAATATTATACAAAGACTAAATTTAATAAGTTAGAAATATATATTAATCTGGAAGTATAGCCATAATACATACAAAATGAGAAAAATAATATTGCAGAGTAATGTGTAAGTTAAGATCTCAATTTTGTGGGAAAATGATGAAAATTCCAGTATCTATTTATCAATTAAAAAATACAATTATCTGTAAGTTAGAATCCTATGCAGACATTCAAAATCAAATGACAGAAGAATGCTGAAGTGAGACAATGTCCATGATATAATACGTCAAAAATGCAGGTTATGAAACTTTATAGTAGCTTTCTATAAAGGAAAAAGACTGTTTCAGATAATCCTCTACTTATGAAATGCACAGATTTATCAAATCTGCTCCCCATCATCAAGTGACATTAGCAGTAACTTATAGTAATATCACTTTGGATTTAAAAACAAATAGGCTTCAAAAGCCTTTCAAAACCTATATGGTATTAAGTATAAGAGCATCTACAAATATCCATGAAAAATATATAAAGATACAAATAAAAATTAATGATTATCTGTAAATGGTGGAATTATTAGTAATTTTTTTTGTTTCTGTGTTTCTCAGGTTTTCTTCATCAAACATGCATCACCCTTATAACTTAAAAATTAAAACTTTAAAAAAATCCAATTCTTATAACTTTAAAACTCCCAGAAGATAACATAACAGAAAATCAAGATAACCTTGGGTTTGACAATTACTTTCAGAAATAACAGCAAAGGCATGATCTATGAAAGAAAGAACTGATAAGCTGGACTTGATTAAAATAAAAACTTCTGCTCTGTGAAAAAAATCTGCTGAAAGAATGACTATTCAAACCACAGACTGGGAGAAAATATTTTCAAAAGACATATCTGATAAAGGACTGTTATCCAAAATAAACAAAGAATCTTAAAATTCAACAAGAAAAACAAACAAGCCAATAAAAAAACAGGCCAAAGACTCTAACACATACTTCATCAAAGATATACGAATGGCAAATAAGCATATGAAAAAATGCTCCACAACATATGTCATCAGGAAAATGGAAATTAAAACAAGATATCACCATATACCTATTAGAATGGCCAAAATCCAAACACTGACAACACCAAACGCCGAAGATGTGGAACAACATGAACTCTCACTGCTGCTGGGAATACAAGATGGTACAGCCACTTTGGAAGAGTTTGGCAGTTTCTTTCAAAACTAAACATAGTCTTGGGCAGGCTGAGTGGCTCAGTTGGTTAAGAGCTCGCTCAAGAGTGTGAGCTCTGAGCAACAGTGTTGCCGGTTCGACTCCCAGCCTGAGCTGAGCTGCCGCTGAGCAGCCAACAGGTGGCAGGATCGCTCAGCTAACATAAAAAAGAAAACTAAACATAGTCTTACCATAAGATCAAGCAATTATGCTTAGTGGTACTTGTCCAAAGGAGTTAAAATCTGCATCCATACAAAAACCTGCACATGGATGTTTATAGCTGCTTTATTCGTAACTGCCAAAGCTTGGAAGCAACCAAGATATTCCTCAGTAGATGAATGGATCAACAAACTATGGTATATCCAAACAAAAGAATATTATTATTCAGTTCTAAAAAGAAACGAACTATCAAGTCATGAACAGACATGGAGGAACCTTAAATACTATTACTAAGTGAAAGAAGCCAATCTGAAAAGCCTACAAACTGTATTAATTCCAATTATATGACATTCTGGAAAAGGCAAAACTATGAAGACAATAAAAAAGATCATTGTTGCCAGGGGTTGTGAGAGAGGAAGCGATAAACAGGCGGAGCACAGTGAAACTGCTCTGTGTATACTATAATGGTGAATCCATGTCATAAATTTGTCCAAACTCACAGAATGTACACCACCAAGAGTGATATAACAACACTGTAATATAAACTGTGGACTCTGGGTAACAAAGATGTGTGGATGTAGGTTCATCAATTGTAACAAATGTACCACTCTGGTAGGTAATGTTGATAATGGGGGAGGCTATGCACGTGTTGGGGATGGGAGTATAAGGGAAATCTCTACACCTTTCCCTCAATTTTGCTGAGAACACAAAGCTGTTCTTAAAAAGAGTCTATTTTTCATAAAGTCCACTTATAATCCTATATGTATATTAAAATTTGTATCAGCTAAAACATTAATTCACGTTTTAAATTATACAAATAGACATGAATTTACTTAAATCATTTGAATCCAGTCAGCATTTACTCAGTATATTTAATATGAGCCAGGCTACAATAGCTAAAATTCTATTGATCATGACATCTCCACAAAGTTCTAGATAAATATTATAAGCAATAAGTAGGTGAAATAAAAATCAGATTTTCAATAGTCAAAACAGTAAATTGGTTTTGTTATCTTCTCTTATATATGCATTTTATCTTCCCAACTTGAGGACAGAATTTCTTCTAACTTCTTTGTTTTCTTAATATTGAGTAGAGTGCTAAAGGATAATAAATTAATGTGAAATTATTTCTGCTCTAAAAAGAAAGCTAATAAACTGTTTCTCCATTACTTGGGTGTAGGGGCTGTCTCTAGTTATTTGGTTCCTGGCCCTGAGGTGATTAGGGCAGGGGAATAGTGGCCCAGAGTGTAAGAGCTCTATAAAGGAGGTAGTTGGGGGTTTAGGTTATGGATTGGTTGGTTTGCTTATGAAAGGTGTACTAGCAGATGAATCCTTTACTATCCCTAGGAATTGGCTAGCCATGGGAGGAACAGTCTCTCTAGGGTCAGGAAGGCCTAAGAGGTCAAAGCATCAGAAATACAGAAGAGGGGCGGCCGGGTGGCTCAGTTAGTTAGAGTGCAAACTCTGAGCAACAGGGTTGCCGGTTCAATTCCCACATGAGCCAGTGAGCTGCGCCTACCGCAACTAGATTGACGACAATGACTTGAGCTGAGCTGCTGCTGAGCTCCCGGTGGGTGGCCAGCTGGCTCAGTTGATTAGAGCCTTTGTTCTTTTTTTTTTTTTTTTAAGATTTTTATTGGGGAATTGGGAGAAGGGGAACAGACAAGTTGCTGTTGTTTTGTTCTTCAGTCTAGTTGTGGTGGACATTGCTTCACTGGCCCAATTTGGCACCATCATTGCGCTCTTCCCGGGCGAGGCAGATCAGTCGCTGGCTTCTGGACGGCCACTCACTGCGGCTGCTGGCCACTCACGCTGTAGAGCCTGTGTTCTTAACAACAAGGTTGCCGATATGGCTCCCGCATGGGATGGTTTGCTGCACCCTCCCACAACTAGATTGAAAAAAACAGCGACTGGACTTGGAGCTGAGCTGCGCCCTCCACAACTAAGATTAAAAGACAACAACTTGACTTGGAGCTGATGGGTCCTGGAAAAAACACACTGTTCCCCAACAAAGTTTAAATAAATAAATAAATAAATAAAAATTTAAGGGTAAGAATAAGACTTAAAAAAATACAGAAAAATAAAAAGGAATACTAGAGAGAAAACCAATTTTCATAAATTTCATTGTTATAAAATTCTAAATATAATAGTAACAAACACTGAGTACAATTTTTCTTTGTACTGTCCAATGACTAAAGAGAATGAAATTCTTTTTAAGGGGATAACATTTTTGCTTAATTGGGGCTTACAGTTAGTGTTCCCTGTCATCAAAATCGACTGCAAAATTTCCTCTATTAACGCTGGTTCATAATGCGATTTTACATACTTCATATTTGAAAATGCCTTTTCACACAAGTACTGCCAAATACTAATATTAATCCATGAGCATACAATTTTAGTTGAATATATGCAGCATTTGGGTGGCAATTATAAAAGTCTACTAGAGGGCCGGCTGAGTGGCTCAGTTGGTTAAGAGCTCGCTCAAGAGTTTGAGCTCTGAGCAACAGTGGTTCGAGTCAGCCCGAGCTGAGCAGCCGTGAGCTGCCAACAGGTGGCGGGATGGCTCAGCTAAAAATAAAAAAAAAATAAAATAAAAAAAAAAATAAAAAATAAAAGTCTACTAGATTCTTCTCCTGATACTGCCTTTTAATATGGCCTTACATTATAGATTAATCTCTTCCAACTGATGATTAGGTGGAATGTTCCTCATTTGCACAATTAAATGGATTTTGAAATATGGAAACTGTCTTTGCAATTGCATCAAAGTCTGAAAAATGGTATGGTTTGAGCTCAGGAAATATATATACTGCTAATTTTTGTTGGAAATAGAGATTGTATACATGTTTTGTCTTAACTTTTGACAGCAGTGCAAGTATAAAAAGCAGCCTGGCATTACTAGTGATTTAAACATTAACTATCATCAAAATGACTTTACCATATATAAATTTCACATATAAGCACTGTTTTGCTTTGTGGTTTTGGAATGAATTCATTAGGCAACAATACTAAGTATGCAGCAAGTGCTACCTTTCAAAGGCATTCAGTGGCTGAAGGTGGTTCTTCGAGTTTAAAAACTTTCTATCTCAGCTCTGAGCTAAAAAAATTCACAATAAACCTTTATCACTGACTGCTAAGCCACCAAATAGCTGTGGGTTTGGGCAAGTCAGGATATTCAGCTTCTATTTCTGAGAAAAACTTAAAGTAACCATAGGCTTTAAATGCTTACATGTGCACAAGCTTTGTAAATTTGTCCAACTAAATAATAAATAAGCCTTTTTCTGTTCTACATGTTTTTACCATGATCAGTTAAAACACACCTTAGTGGATTCTACTTCAGGTTGTACCGGGTTAGTGTTTTCTCAACTTCTTTGACACCTGAAATTATTCCACACATCCTATAATATTCATACGGAGTAATTCTCAGTCATTTCACACTCTGCATTGATTATTCAAATAAAAAACTGAGTAATACTGTATCTATAATAACATTTGTCAATTCATCAAGAACCTAGCAAACTTACTTTGGTTATACCTTCATTTTCATTATTATTTTTGTGAAGAAATTCTAGTATGATGACATATTCCCTTTAAATTTTCTATTTTTTCAACTACTAATTTCAGTGAGTTGGGAATAGTGATGAGTACTTAACTAAGTAAGTACTAAGTTGAACAACGTCAACTTATATCACATTCTTTTGATTTCCTGTAGTGTCATTGCATAATAAACACAATATTTTGCCATCAATAAGATAATCCACACTCCAATGTGCTTGAAAAGCATGATATGCAAAATCTATGGTTCTCTTCTTTGTTCTCTTGACATAATAGGTATGCGCTAGTAATAAAAATAATATAAAATGTCACGGTATGGAGATACGGCACTTGAAACACTGAATTTATAAATGTTACTCTAATTTACACTGTACTGAGCAAGAGAACAAAGAGTGGAAGTGCCACATATGGTCACTGGCAGGGCTACTCAAGTCAGCTGTTGCAGGTTGAAAGTAGCCATAGACAATATCTATGTAAATTAGCATTTTCATGCTCCAAAAAAAGTTATTTTGGACGATGAAATTTAAATTTCATACAATTTTCAAGTGTCAAAAATATTGTTCCTCTTTGATTTTTTTTCAATCATTTAAATATATAAGACTATTCTTAGTTCATGGTCATTACACAAACAGGCAGCAGAGTAGATCTAGTATATAGTTGGTAGTCTGCAAGACTCCTGGCTGTGGGAAGTGAGAAACGACTCAATATTTTTGACCATGTGGAAAATTTTTAGATGATTAACCCAGTCAGCATTATATAGGATGGATTAGAAAAGGACAGAAAACAGGTAAGTTAATGCAGTACTTAAGAGTACAGTAAGTGGAATCTAAGTACCCAAGTTTAAATCCTTTCTCTTCGATATAAACTATTTGTATGACTTTGGATAAAACTTAATTTCTCAGAGCCTCAATATACTCATCTCTATGAAGGATAATGGTATCTACTTCAAAATGTTGCTTTAAAGATTAAATGAAATGATCCACTAAACTAGTTATAAAACTACTTAGGGGGCCGGCCGAGTGGCGCGATGGTTAAGAACTCGCTTGGGATGCCAGAGGGCCCCGGTTCGGATCCCACATATGAGGGCCAGTGACACTGCCCTCCACAGCTAAGATGCTGAACAACAGCTCAACCTGGAGCTGGGCTGCCATGAGTCGCCGGCGACGGCGTGGGCTGCAGTCCCTGTGGCAGTGGGTTGCCATATGTAGCCAGCAGCCAGCGTGAGCGGCCAGCAGCCGCAGTGAGCGGCCGTCCAGAAACCGGCGACTGATCTGCCTTGCCAGAGAAGAGCGCAATGATGGTGCCAACTTGGGCCAGTGAAGCAACATCCTCCACAACTAGATTGAAGAACAAAATGACAGCAACTTGTCTGTTCCCCTTTCCCCAATTCCCCAATAAAAAAATCTTTAAAAAAAAAAAAAAAAAACCTACTTAGGTAGGAGGTGCTCAATAAATGTTAACCATTATATATTATTGCTAATTCAAATTAGGTGATGACAGTTCAAGAAATGACAGTGACAAAACATAAATTGAAAAGTAAAATTAACCTGGTCTAAGCATATTAATGGGACACAGAAGAAATGCAGAAACAGATCCAAATGCAGATGAGAATTTAGTATGACATAAACATATAAAGTTTATCATTTTTGTGAGACATCCTTGGGAATAAGGGAAAGACTTAAAATATAAATTTGGGAGGACCGTGTGAATATAGAGGAAAGGTTTAAAAAAATCTAGATTAGAATGAATTCAAAGACAAAACAGGAAAATAAGAACAAACAGGAAAGGATACAGGCACTACATTTAGAAATGGGAGGAAGAATCAAGAAAGATATAACCTGAATAGAAGATTTAGTATAGCAATTCCTATCACCAAAGATAAATGCTAATGGGTGTGCAAGATTGAAGGGAAGTCCTCTAAGAGACTCAAGTTTAAATGCAATTATAGTTGAAAAATCTACTTACTGACACAGCTATCATTGTACTATCTGGCCTCCATTCAGCTTGCTTGTAGGGTCCAAACTGAGATGATGATTTTGGAGATTCCTTGTAGGTTACGATTAACACACTAGGCTGGAAGGAAACAGTGTGTTTTATTAGTATCTCATAAGAATATATACAAATTTAAGATAACTTATCATGGAATACTCTGAAAACATTGCAATAATCCTAAAAGTGTAATAAAAAATAACAATATTAAATTATCAGGTTTAATTGGTCCAAGCAAATCAACTAAAAAAACCCAAAAAGATAGCCTGAATAGGCCTATATCTATTAAAGAAATCGAATCAATAATTAATATCCATCAAAAACCAGAAAGTGGCCCAGAAGGGTTTACTGGTGAATTCTACCAATTAAGGAAGAAATTATACAAACTCTCTACAATATCTTCCAGAAGACAGAAGCAGAAAGAATACCTCCTAACTCTTTCTATGAGGCCAGCATCACCCAATTACTAAAACCAGACAAAGACATTACAAGAAAATAAAACAGTCCAATCTCTCATGAACACAGGCACAAAAATTCTCAAAAAAACCTAGTAAATCTAATCCAACAATGTATAAAACAGTTATACAATACAACCAAGTGGGATTTATTCTAGGCATGCATGGCTGGATCAGCATTCAAATATCAATTAATGTAATCCATCATATCAACAGGCTAAATTTAAAAATCACATCATCCTATCAATAGATGTAAAATTGGACAAAATTCAACACCCATTCATAATAAAAATTCTCAGGAAAGTAGGAATAGCGGGGAATTTTCTCAACCTGACAAATACATCTACAAAAAACCTACAGCTAATATCATACTCACTTGTAAGAAACTAGCCTTCCTGCTACGATCAGAACAAATTAAGGTCATCCTCTCTCACCACTCCTTTTCAAAATCACACTGAAAATCCTAGCTATTGCAATAAGACAAAAAAAGGAAATAAAAGATATATACACTGGAAAGAAAGAAATACAATTATCTTTGTTCACAGATGACATGACTGCCTACATAAAGAATATGAAAGAACCAACTAAAAAAAACTTGTGGAAATAAGTGATTATAACAATGTTGCACGATACAATGTTAATATATAAAAATCAATTGCTTTCCTACATACTAGCAATGAACAAGTGGAATATGAAATTAGAAACACAATACCAACTGCATCAGCCACAAAAAAAATAAAATTTAGGTATAAATCTAACAAAATATGCACAAGATCTATATGAGGAAAACTACTAAATTTTGATGAACAAACTAAAAAAAGAACTAAATAAATATTTAGAAAGGTATTCCAAGTTCATGAATGGGAAGACTCAACACTGTCAATATGTCAGTTCTTCCCAACTTGATCTACAGATTCAACACAATCCCAACCAAAATCACAGCAAGTTATTTTAGAAATATCAGCAGATTGATTCTAAAGTTTATATACAGAGGTGAAATACCCAGAATGGCCAACTCGCTACTGAAGAACTCAGTCAGAGAACCGACATTACCCAATTTCAAGACTTATTATAAAGATACATTAACAGGGCCGGCCGAGTGGCTCAGTTGGTTAAGAGTTTGCTCAAGAATGTGAGCTCTGAGCAACAGCGGTTCGAGTCCTGGCCCGAGCTGAGCTGCTGCTGAGCCACCAACAGGTGGCAGGATGGCTAAGCTAAAAAAAAAAAAAAAGATACATTAATGAAGATAGAGTGGTATTGGTAAAAGAATATAAAACAGATCAATAAAAAAGTAGAGAGTCCAGAAATACACCCACATAAACATAATCAACTGACCTTTAACAAAGTAACAAAGGCAATGCAATGGAAAAATAGATGTTTTTTTTCAACAAATGTGCTGGAATAACTGGACATCCACTTTCTGGCACTACAAGGTCCATGGGGCCATCTTGTACTTTCTCTGCCCGTGTCCTAGAACTTATTTTTCTAAGGACTCCCATCTCTTTTTATTAGAGAATTTACTATTTATTAGAAAATCTAGTATTTAGGAAAACAAGACCTGGAAACAAAATGCTAATGGGGTGTCACCGCTTGTAGGTCCCCTGAGCAAAAATATTGGGAAACATATGTACCAATACTAACTCAGATTACGCATACCTATCTCTATATATTTTCTTTCTATATATGCATGTTTTTATTATATACAGAAACATATGATTATAATCAAGCACAATCAAATGTGAATTCTAGCTAGTTCACTCTAGTCTTCTCCCTTACTTAACTTTTTTTCTGACAGTGAGAAACCTGATTATCATTTCATACAATTAATTCAGTTCTTTGTTCAATCATACTATATACATACATAGAATAGTTTGGAACTGCTAACTATATCCCTATAATAAAATAATTTACCAACTAGAATACAGTTTTTATGGATGGCTTCTTTTACTTTAGCTTTAGAATAACCATTTAAAGCACTGCCAAAGTTATATAGGCCATCCCATTAAAATCTTTCTTTAGGGCCGGCCAAGTGGTGCATTGGTTAGGAGTTGGCTTGGGACGCCAGCTCTGAGCAGCAGGTCCCCGGTTCGGATCCCAATATGAGGGCCAGTGACCCTCTACAGCTAAGATGGTGAACAACAGCTCAACCTGGAGCTTGGCTGCTGTGAGCCACTGTGAGCGGCCATCCAATGGCCAGGGAGAGACTCCCTCACCCAGAAAGAGCACAATTATAATACCAACATGGGCCAGTGAAGCAACGTCCTCCACAACTAGACTAAAGAACAAAAGGACAGCAACTTGTCTGTTCCCCTTCCCCGATTCCCTAATGCTGTTCCCCTCCCCCAATAAAATCTCCAAAAAAAAAAAAATCTTTCTTTAATCTCTAAAAGTGAAATCCAAAAGTTTCTAAGAAGCTAAAAATGCTCCAAACTGCTAAGCATTAGTTGTTCATACTCATGTATCAATTAAAAGTTAAAAACAAGTACATTGGAAGTAGTGATATTAGCAAGCCGGTAGAATAGGAAGACCTTTACCCCCCTTTTCTCCTCCCCATCCCCACCCCTGGAACACATACATTCAGCAACAATTCATGAGGGGAAAAAAAAAAAAGCCTGTTTGGGAGCAATCCAGAAACTAATTCAAAGGCACCTGAATGGTGGATGAACGTGAAATTAGGCTCATCAGAGATGATAGGAAGATTGAGGACATCCTCTCGTCAGAATTCTTACCCCTAACACAGAGCCATAAAATAAGGATAAAATCCTCCAGCTACCAGCTAATCTTTGAGGAGGAAAAGAGGTGGTCTGCATGTCCAATGCCTCAACTTTTCTGCAGAGGTTCCCCAGAGGACTGGCTTCTGTCTTGCCAGTCTTGGAAGACTGACAGAACCAGCATAATCTCACCACCTGGGGGAGCACAGAGACAATAGCTTGGACTGGTAGTCACCATAGCTCCTCCCCACAGCTCAGCACAGAGTGAGCAGAGGAAAAATTCCAGGTCACAGCTTTTTCCTGAGAAAAGAAAAAGTTGGTCCACTGTGTCCAATGCACCAACTTTTATGGGAGTTACCCAAAGGGATAGCTTCCGTCTTGCCAGTTCTCAGAATGCTGGGGATCTAGAAAAATCTAGCTTACTAGGGGCTAGTGAAAATAGAAACAGAGATTTAGGCAGGCAGTTACCATAGCCCCTCCCCCTGGCTTAGCACAGAGAAAGTGGACAATCAATCCCAGATTCCAATTTATGCGTGGGGTGGGAAGGAGTTAGTCCATACCTCCAATGCCCAAACTTTTCTCAGGACTGCCCAAAGGAGGCATTCTGCCTTGCATTTTATGGAGTACTGATGAGACCTGGCGAAATCTAGCCACCGGAGAGCTAGTGAAAACAGAGAGAAAGGTTTGGTTTGGCAGTTGCCACAGCCCCTCCCCTGGCTCAGCACAGAGAAAGTAGACAAAAAAACCAAGTTCCCAGTTTATCGCTAAGGAGGGAAAGAGATGGGCCCAACTTTTCAAGGGGCTGCCTGATGAATTACTTCAGTCTCACTAATGGAAGTGCACAGAGGGAGTTCAGCATACCCTAGAAACCTAGGGGATGCAAAGAACAAAGAAAACATTGTTGTACTAGCATGAGGTCTGAGAGGCCACCAGATATATCTGGCTGGACTGACTGGTGGGGGTCTTCTAATATCTGAGGCCAGTCCATAAAGACTACAAGAGGTGGCTGCTTTCTCTAACGCACAGTCGCCAACACAGAGAGTTAATGAAAATGAAAAAACAAGCAAATATTCCCAAAGAAAGAAAGAAGATAACTCTCCAGAAAACAGACCCTAATAAAATACGCATGATTTGCCAGACAGATAATTTAAAATAACCATCAGAAAGATGCTCACATCATTGGTCAGGAGAACAATGGATGAACAAAGTGAGAATTTCAACAAAGAGATAGAAAATATAAAAAAGTACCAAACCGAAAACATGGAGCTAAAGAAAAACTGAAAATAATTCACTAGAGGGGGTCAACAAAAGATTAGATCAAGCAGAAGAAAAAAATCAGCAAACTCTAAGGTGGTCACTAGAAATCATTCAATTACAAGAGTAAAAAAAAAAAAGGGTAACGAAAACTTAAAGAACTATGAGACAACAATAAGCAGACCAATATACACACAGAAGAGAAGAGTGAAATGACCAGAAAGCTTATTCAGAGAAATAATGCCTGAAAACTTCCAAAATCTGAAGAAGGAAATGAACATCCAGATCCAAGAAGCCTAAAGAACCTCAAAGAAAAGGAACTCAGGAAACCACAATGAGAGAAATTATCATCAAACTGTCAAAAGTAAAAGCAAAGAGAATATTCTAAAAGTTGAAGAAAAAAGCAACTTGTCAGGTGCAAGACTATTAAGTGGATTTCTCAGCAGAAATCTTGAAGCCCAGAAAGGAGTGGAATGATATACTGGGTTGTCGGAAAAGTCATGATGCATTATTGCAATGAAAAACATAGAAAAAATATGCCATGACTTTTCCAACAACCCAATATTTAAACTGCTGAAAGAAAAAGGCTGCCAACCAAGAATATTATATCTGACAAAACTGTCCTTCAAAAATGAAAGAAAGATAAAGCATTTCCTAAACAAACAAAAGCTGAGGAAGTTCAGCACCACTAAACCTACTTACCCAAAATACTAAAGGAAATTCTTTACATTGAAATGAAAGGTCGCTACACAGCAACACAATAGCATAAAAAAGTATAAAACTGGTTAGTATAGATAAATACACAGAAAAATACAGACTACTGTAACACTGTAAAGGTGGTGGGTAAATCCCTCTTAATTCAAGCATAAAAGTTAAAAGACAAAAGTATTAAAATAATTATACCTAAAAACATGTTAACAGATGCACAACATATATGTTTGTACATTGTGACAATAATCAAGTGTGGGGGAAGAGAAGTAAGAGTGTTGAGTGTTTGTATGCTGTTTAACTGAAGTTGTTTTCAGGTAAAAATACAGTCACAAACTATATTTTATGTAAGCCCCATGGTAACCACAAAGAAAACAGACCATGGAGCTACATCAAACTTAAAACTGCATAGCAAAGGAAATATTAACAGATTGAAAAGGCAAAACTATGGGAGAACAGAAAATATGCAAGCCGTATATTTGATAAGGGATTAATTTCTAAAACATATAAGGAACTCCTATAACTCAATAGCAATAAAACTAATAACTGATTACAAAATAGGCTAAAGACTTAAATAGACATTTCTCCAAAGACATACAAATGGCTGATAGGGATATGAAAAAATGCTCAATGTCACTCATCACCACAGAAATGAAAATCAAGACCACTATGAGATGTCACCTCACACCTATCAGGATAGTAATTATCAAAAAATCAAAAGACAACAACTATTGGTGACGATGTAAAGAAATGAACCCGTGCACACTGTGGCTGGAAATGTATCATGGTGCAGCAATATGGAAAACAGAGGCTCCTCAAAAAAATTAAAAATAGAACCACCATATAACCCAGTAATTCTACTTTTGGATATTCATCCAAAGAATTGAAATAAAAATCTGGAAGAGATATTGGCACTCTCATATTCATTACAGTACTATTTACAACCACCAAGATATGGATGGCAACAACCCAAATGTCCATTGTCAGTTAACTGGTAAAGAAAATGTGATATATGCATACAACAGAATACTTACCATTCAGCTTTAAAAAAGAAGTAAATCCTACAATATGAGACCACATGGGTGAATCTTCAGAAAGTTTACTTAGTGAAATAAGCCATTTACACAAGGACAAATAATATATGATTCCACTTACATGGGGTATCTAAAATAAAGAGTCAAATTCACAATATCAAAGAGTAAAATGGTGGTTGCCAGGAACTGGGGGGAGAGGTAAATGGGAGTTGCTGATCAATGGGCATAAAGTTTCAGTTAAGCAAGATGAATAAGTTATAGAGATCTTACAACATTGTACCTATAGTTAACAGTATATTGTACATTTAAAATTTTGAAGAAGGCAAATCTCATGTCAAGTGTTTGTATCACAACAAAATTAAAAAAAAAACAAAACCCTTTCATTGTTAACATAAATAACATGTTTAAATAATTATATTTCTAAAACAAGAGAAAAATAGTGATCAGTGGAGCTATTTTACAAATCTCTTTGAAGTCTAGTATAATAGACTATGCCTGGATTCTCAGCTCTACGTCTACATTCAGTTTGTTGTGACACGCTGTTTTAATCAAAGTACATGAAGGAAATCCAGTCTTACAGAGATTTATAGTTAGACTTTTAAAATAATGATAAATATTCTTTGATATTACACCAAAACTTGACAAGGAGTAGTTTCTTAAAGATTAGTTGTAGTATTAGCAATAAAGTCTTGGTATTTTTATGTTTTTTTTACAGTACCTTGAACAGTATTTGCAATTGATGAAGAAAAGAAAAATATAATTGGGGATACCATTAGGAATTTATTTAAACAATCTAGAAAAGAAACCTGAGTCTGAAAGGGAAATTAAAATTGTAAAACAACTTTTTTTTGTTTTGTTTTTTAAAGATTTTGTTGGGGAGTTGGGGGAGGGAAACAGCACTGGGGAATCAGGGGGAAGGGGAACAAACAAGTTGCTGTTACTTTATTCTCCAGTCTAGTTGTGCAGGACGTTGCTACACTGACCCATGTTGGTATTATCATTGCGCTGTTCCCAGGTGAGGCAGATCGGTCGCTGGCCTCAGGGGCTGTAGCCTACCCTGTCACCGGCGACTCATAGCAGCCCAGCTCCAGGTCGAGCTGTTGTTCGCCATCTTAGCTGTAGAGGGCAGTGTCACTGGCCCCCATGTGGGATCCGAACCGGGGCCCTGCTGCTCAGAGCTGGCATCCCAAGCCAGCTCTTAACCAACGGCGCCACTCGGCCAGCCCTGCAAAACAACTTTTTAAAAGAACATAGTTGGAGGATTTACACTACCTGACTTTAAGCGTTATTAAAAAGTTAGTAAAGTTACAGTAATCAAGACAGTTTGGTATTGGCATCAAGACAGAATAGAGTCTGGAAATACAGAAGTCAAATGAAAGGTACAAAATCAACTCAATGGAAAGAGGACCACTTTTTAACAAAAGATGCTGAAACAATATGAAGAAATAGAACTTTGATCCATACTTTGTTAATTATGAAAATAATTCACAGGGTATTATAGGCCTGTATGTAGAACCTGATCTATAAAAGTTCAGGAATACAGGAGAAAATTTTTTGTGTTCTTAGACTAGGCAAAGGTTTCTCAGACAAGACCACACACACACACACAAAATCATGATTCCCCTCAAAAAAATAATTAAAATTGACCTTATTAGTCCTTATAAAATTAAGTATTTCTTTTCAAAAGATACTGCTAAACATGAATAGAAAGATATGCGACAGACTGGAAAAAATATTTGCAATTCATGTATCTGCATCAATGATGTGTATCTAAACATACAAGGAATTCTTAAAACTCAGAAAGAAATAAACCACCGCATTTTAAAAGTAGGTAAAAAATTCCAACAAAATAACTACAGTATTGGATTTTAACATATAAATATCTATGAAACCATATGATATAAGTAACTGGATGAAAGAGAAAGGATAGCTCTTCCTTACATTAAATTTCAATTAATATATGTAGAAGAAAAAGGGACATAGAGAATCATTAGGTGAACACCACATAATATAGCTGCAGACAAGATTTAGTGTTGGATGCTAAAATGAGTGAGCAAAAGTTTCAGGAGAAACAGGCTATGCACAGTATCTCCCCCAAGTTATTTTTTAACTACAAAGGAAAGACAGTAACTTCACAGTGGAGAAGAAACCTACCAGACACCAACTAACCAAGTAACCAAGGTAAACATTACCAATAATAATATATATGAACATAGTGAACTCTTTGATATGATACACTGAGGACAGAACATTTTTGTGGTATTTTTGTCAAAAACATATAAGCTCATTCCATTCACAAGACAATCAAATAAACCCAAGCTGATGGATTCTAAAAAATAACTGACTGATTAGCACTCTTCAAAAGGATCAAGGACATAAAAGGCAAGAAAAAACTGAGGAAATGTTACAGAATGGAAGAGACTAAAATAACTAGAACAGAAAAAAAAATCACTACAAAAACTGGGGAAGTTTTCTGTATTTTAGTTAATAATATTGTACCAATGTTAATTTCCTCTTTATAATTATGCTAAGTGAAAGATGCACAACAGCAAAAAAACAAGTACAATATTATACAATTCTATTTATATAAAATTCTAGAAAATGCAAACCAATTTATAGTGAGAGAAAACAAGCAGATGCATGCCTAGAGATGCAAGGGCAGTGGGAAGCAATTACAAAGAGGCAAGAGGGAATACCTGGGGGAATGGATATGTTCATTATCACGATTATGGTGGCTTGACGGGTGTGTACATGTCAAACCTAATTAAATTTACACTGTGAACATGTACAATGTATGTCAATTACATCTCAGAAAAGCTGTTTGAAAAGTATAAAATAAGTTATAATATTTTTAATGGTCTTTTGAAGAACTCATTAAAGGAAGAAAAACATACTTAGGGAGACCTATTTAGAATCTGTGGTAAAAGCCTCAGAGAAACCTGACCTATGACAGAAGGTAGGAAGAAAGGAAAGATGACAAAAACAAAAACTGTTATAAATTACTTAGCACCTAAAATACATACAACGTAAGATACAAGGTAGAGTAAATTGTTTCTTTACATTTATTTTTGATGATTTTGTTATTTTTTTACCTATTTATTTGATCTACCTGTTTGAAAGATTATTTTTTAATGTTGGTAACATACGAGACAACAGTAACTAATTCAATCAGAAAAGGGGCTTTTAAGAAAGGTTTCTATTGTCATAATCAATAGTAATAACTTGTCTATTGAATTAATAAAGGTAAAAGAGTTGAACAGTGACAATGATTAATCACTAATTTAAAACTGTAATGTTTTAGTATTTACTATTTTTTCATTTCTAAATATCCCGGTATTTATATATTTATAAGCTTTTCATTTCTAAAAATGAGTAACTTCTCTAATTTGGAAGTCAGAAAGCATATCAAATCTGAGGTTTTTACTCTACTTGCACCCATATGGAAACAAGAATAACGTATGATAACGTAGGCTTATGAAACTGCTACGTTTTTATGTAAAGGAGACAACCAGCAGTCTTCAGTCTCACCTCTGGTGACTTACATTTTGCACAGATGTTAATAAATACTACTCTGTAAATAGCAGGAATCAACATGTTTAAATGCCTCCAATTAATAATAACTGACTCTGACAAAAATCTTTTCTAGGAGGCAATTTTACTCATTACAGCACTGTTCTGTTTTTAAATACATGTATATCTAAAGAAGTCTATTTATTAGCTATTTCCTTATAATGTACAGCAGCACAAAAAATAGGGATTTTGTGTCCTGGAATTTTGAATTTATTTATTTTTGTTAATTACAAAAAAAACTACTAGAATAAACAAGTTTTGGTAATGTTGCAGGACAGCAATATACAAAAATCAATTTTATATCTATAATGTATACCAGTAACAGTCTGAAAATGAAGTTAATAATTACACTCAAATAGTACCTTAAAATATAAATAAAATACTTAGAAATAAATTTAACAAAAGTGAAAGACCTGTACACTGAAAACTACAAAATACTACTAAGAGAAATTTTTTACAATCTAAATAAATGGAGAGATATTGCATTGGCGCCTTTCACCACCCAAATTTTAAACTTGCTATAAAATTACAATGTGATGCCTTGCATGATGACAGGCATATTGATAAACAGAACAGAATAGGAAATACAAAAATAAACAATTCTATTTATGGTCAATCGATTTTTGACAAAGGTGCAGATGCAATTAAATAGTGAAGAGTCTTTCCAAGAAATGGTGCTAAAACAACTGGCTCTGTACGTAAAAACTAAAACAAAACTAAACTTAGATCTTTACTTCACACCATACATAAAAATCAACTCAAAATGAAGGACAGATCTATGTATAAGAGCTTAAACTATAAAATTTATGAAAAAAAAACAGAAAATGCTTGGGACCTTGAACTGGCCAAAAGTTCTTAGATAAGACACAAAAAGCATGATTCATTAAAAAAAAAAGTCAGGGCCGGGAGAGTGGCACGTTGGTTAAGAGTTGGCTTGGGATGCCAGCTCTGAGCAGCAGGACCCTGGTTCGAATCTCACATTAGGGCCACTGACACTGCACCCTCTACAGCTAAAATGGTGAACAACAGCTCGACCTTGCTCTCTCTTCTCCTTCTGGTGCTCCTATGATGCAAATATTAGTACGTTTGATATTGTCCCTGAGGCCCCTTAAACCACCCTCATTTTTTTTTTCGGGGGGGGGGGCACTCTTTTTTTATTTTGCTGTTCTGAATGGGTATTTTCTGCTACCCTGTCTTCTAAATCACCAATTTAATCCTCTGCTTCAGTTAATCTGTTAATTCCCTCTAACATATTCTTCATTTGTTATTGTATTCTTTATTTCTGACTGGTTGTTTTTTATGTTTTCTATCTCCATTTTTTTTTAAAGATTTTATTGGGGAATTGGGGGGAGGGGAACAGTGTTGAAGAATAGGGGAAGGGGAACAGACAAGTTGTTGTCCTTTCGTTCTTCAGTCTACTTGTGGAGGACATCACTTCACTGCCCCATGTTGGTATTATCATTGCGCTCTTCCTGGGTGAGGCAGTCATTTGCTGGCCATTGGACAGCCACTCACCGTGGTTCTTGGCAGCTCACACTGGCTGCTGGCTGCTCACACCGGCTGCCAACCACTCACAGTAGCATACGGCAGCCAGCTGCAGCTCCCCTGCAGCCTACACCGTCACCAGCGACTCACGGCAGCCCAGCTCCAGGTCAAGCTGTTGTTCACTATCTTAGCTGTAGAGGGTGCAGCGTCACTGCTCTCATGTGGGATCTGAACTGGGGCCCTGTTGCTCAGAGCTGGTGCTCCCAAGCCAACTCTTAATCAACGTGCCACTCGGCTGGCTCTCTATCTCCATTTTTATGTTTCCTATCTCATTGTTGAAGTTCTCCCTGACATCACTGGGCATCCTTAAAACCAGTGTTTTGAACTGTGCATCTGGTAGACTGTCTCCATTTTATTTAGTTCTTTTTCTGGAGCTCTGTCCATTTTTTTTTTTGGGGGGGGGGACACGTTTGTGCTGCTTCCTTGTGTAGGGCTTCTATGCTTCCTGGTCTTAGTACAGTGGCCTTATTTAGTAGAGGTCTTGCGGAGCCCAGTGGTGCAGTTTCCCTTGTCACCAGAGCTGGGTGCTCCAGGTGTGTCCCTCCTTGTGTGGGTTGTGGGTGCCCTCTTGTTGTAGTTGTGCCTTGGTTGCTGTGTGCACGCACATCAATGGGAGGGAGTTACCCTCAGGCTGATTGGTTGTGAGAAATGGCCACGAGTACAGTGGAGGATCTATGGTGCAGAGGCTAATCCTACAGAGCAGGTTTCACTTTAGCAGGGCTCTGGTGGCTGCAGTCTGCCCTTTGGAAGAGTCATCGTTGGATGTGGCCAGGTGATGCTCCACTGGGTGTGCCAGTCCTGGGGCCTCCTGGGAGGGGCCCTGCCTCAGGTCAAGTTCAACTGCAGCCTGTACCCTGCCTGGGGCCATGTAGCATGAGACACAAAGCAATCCATAGATGGCCGCCGTCTGCACTGGACTTGGAGGCATCTCAAGAGATCAAACCATAAACTGAGGCCATGTGCCACTAATGCCAGGCTTAGGGCTGATCAGCCAGAGGTACAGGACATGCCAAAGCCAGGTGCCACTTGTTTGGGCTTGTGAAACTTCAAGAGATTTTAGGGAGGTCCGCAGCATGAGCCAAGACAGGCCATTTACATGGAAAAGCAACTAGAAGTAGCTTGGGTGTGCCCAAAAGTGGGTAGGGCAGGGTCTCAAGAAATCGACAGGGCAAAAGAAAGGTGTTAGCTAGGTTAATGGAGACTCAGACACGGCGGCTGCCTGCGTCTACCAGCTGGGGGGGAGGAGGGCTCAACAAAGACACAATGGCTTCCACCAGCTCCTCTGTCTGGGAGGAAGCTGCCCCTCCAGCCCTCGTCCTGGAGCCAGACAACTCAGTTCTTCCCTGTATGTCCCTGGCACTTGTCAAGCCACTGCCCCAGCACTGGAGCTCAGAATGAGTCCATCAATGAGTAAGTCTGGGTGCAGTCCCTTTAAGAGGAGTGTCTGGGAGTTTAGCCACCCTTCGTCTCACTCCGCCACAATTTTTGCTGGTTTTCACAACCAGAAATTATGGGGACTTCTCTCCCTGGCACTGGAACCCTGGGCTAGGGAGCCTGGTATGGGGTTGGGACCCCTTTCTTTTCTGGGGTCCTCTGCAGCTGAGATAATCCCTCCAGATTTTTAATGGTCACTCGCGGGTGTGCGACCAGCCCGTTCCGCGTCTCTGTCCCCTCTACCAGTCTCAAGGTGGTTTCTTCTGTAGTCCTTAGTTGTAGTCCTTCAGCTAGACTTCAGTCAATTCTCAATGATGGTTTTTCTACTTTAGTTATAATTTTGATGTGCTCATGAGAGAAAGTAAGCACAGCGTTTACCTACTCCACCATCTTGACAGGAAAATCTATACTACTTTTCCAATATAATTTGTACTGTGTGTAAAAAAAGAATTTCACCAGCATTTATATAACCCTTTCTAATATAATTTTTTCTGAATTTAAGTTGTAATTTAGCACTACATTATTTT
Organism: Hipposideros armiger; assembly: GCF_001890085.2. Classification (NCBI taxonomy): domain Eukaryota; kingdom Metazoa; phylum Chordata; class Mammalia; order Chiroptera; family Hipposideridae; genus Hipposideros; species Hipposideros armiger. Next base: position 1,322,779 of record NW_017731779.1, read on the forward strand.
TAAAATGACATGTCAACACTTTAAAAAAATCTTCCAATTATTAAACCTTAAAAAAAATTGTACCATACATAGGACAGATATCCTAAATTCATTATTAAAAAAAGAAAAACTTACTAAGCATATTATTTTGCAAAGTATTATAAATAATACAAATAAGATCATTTCTGCCCTCCAGAAATTTATAATCTACTTGGAGAAATAAAACATGTGGCAAACTTACAATACAAACAGTAGTTCATCCGAAAAATGAACACTTCCAATAATGGTAAATAATGACTCATACAGAAAGTAGAATTTCAACAGAAGCAAAAGAATGGATAATATTCTGATAAGCAGAGATGGGGCAATAGAGCATTCCAAGAGAGGAGTGTCTCTGATATCAAACTAAGGAGTTTGAACTTCATTCTCTAACCAACGCTGAACCGTAAAAGACTTCCAAGCAGTGGTTTACAAGGCTGTCTGAAGGCAGTAAGAGAATAGAATTGAAAGAGTGAGAAATGGAACAGTTAGGAAAATGTAGGTACAAATTAAATGACCTTCCTGAGGTCACACAATTAACCATATACTTGATCCTCCAACTTGTTTCACTTAACACCTATCTCATTGTTTTCCATTATTAGCATACACCAACAAGAACATAAGTTTCTATTCAGAGTTACTGACACAATTTATTTCATAAGCCCAGTAATTATTTGCCTATTTAAGCTTTTTATTAACAAATTTCACAGTGATATCTCAAAATTTTTCCATTTACTTTACTAACACACTAACATCTTTGGATAAAATGTTCTGTAACATAGAGCATGTCCCTTCATCCCTTTCATATACTGCTTATTTATGCTATCTTTCACAGGAGGAGTTAAAAAATACTGCTGAGGGTAATTTATATGTCTGAAATAATCAATGACCTGAAAATTGAGATGACTAATTTAGAATTATAGCATTCTAAGGCATCATTGTGTGGTTCACATATGTAAACTTTCATATTCACAGTTAAGCAGTATATTACAGGAATAATTCTAGGCTCTCTGGAACAGTACAAAACTCAACTCATTTCAAACAAAACCTATGTCAGTCATAAATTACAATGTGCTTTAAACAGCAGCTTCATCCTCAAGAAGCTACTAGTCCTTTTATAATACCCTTGGCAGAAATACATCACCAATTGCTCTATCAGTTAAGTTGCACCTCTACCACCTCAATTTAACATATACAAACCAAACCTTTTATGAGCACCCTTTTTTGGGTTCCGAAATATATGAATGATCTCTGTTGTGAACTCTTAAGTAGTTTTTAGAACTCCTAAGTAGGATCACAAAGTAGAGAAAGCAAATTTACACCAAGTTACACTGAAACGAGTTACACCCTCACACAAAAAAGGAAATAAAAAAACAAAATGACTATCTACAGAAACTCTTTTTTTCATAAACACATCTCAACACCATACTATATCACTATTTTTCAAATTTGGAGTCTGGAAAGAATTTTGAGGAGATACAACTCTGTAACACTGAGATTCCAAATAGCTACTTAGGGTATATAATAGCTATAAGAGGTACATAAAAGTCCACTAGAAGAACCACAAAATATAAAAAAGTTATTCTTAGATATTTTATTTTAATGCTTCCATAGTCTCATGACTAATCAACATTTTTTACATGGCAATTCTTTTGCACATTAAGAAAACCAGCTTAGACCAATAAATGCACGTTCCTTCCAAAAGGCTAGTTTTCTTCTTTAAAAAATACATCCCTCCTAGGGCCGGCCGAGTGGCGCGATGGTTAAGAACTGGCTTGGGACGCCAGAGGGCCCCAGTTCGGATCCCACATATGAGGGCCAGTGACACTGCCCTCTACAGCTGAGATGCTGAACAACAGCTCAACCTGGAGCTGGGCTGCTGTGAGTCACCGGCGGCAGCAGGTGGGTTGCCATGGGCTACCGTGTGTAGCCAGCAGCCAGTGTGAGAAGCCGGCGACTGATCTGCCTCGCCTGGGAAGAACGCAATGATCGTACCAACTTGGGCCAGTGAAGCAACGTCCTCCACAACTAGACTGAAGAACAAAACGACAGCAACTTGTCTGTTCCCCTTCCCCCAACTCCCCCAGCACTGTTCCCATCCCCTCAATCCCCCAATAAAAATCTTAAATAAATAAATAAAAATGTGTTTGAATAAACTAAGGGACGAATGGATAATAATAATAATAAAAAATACATCCCTCCTAAGTGAGTTTAACTTACTGAGAGACCTAAAAAATTTTCAAGTAAGCAAATAGTGTTAAATCCTCTCATCTTTTTGACATCTCTCCCGGTCTCCAAAAGCCCTCAAGCAGCTTTTAAGACCTCAATTCTGTAAAATCCTTTAGATCTTCAAAATTCACTTTATTCTATAAAATTACTTGCATATACAACCTCTCCAAAATCAAAGCTTTCATGTTCTCATGCAAACATTTTAGACCAATTCACTCTAAATTATGCGGGAATAACTGATGGCTCATCAATTCAGCTAGAGGTGTTTTCATATTTAAAAGAAGTTTGTTAACCTAATTTTTTTTTTTTAAGATTTTATTGGGTAATTAGGGGAGGGGAACAGACAAGTTGCTGTCCTTTCATTCTTCAGCCTAATTGTGGAGGTCGTTGCTTCACTAGCCCATGTTGGTATTATCATTGCGCTCTTCCTGGATAAGGCAGTTGCTCGCTGGCCATTGGACGGCTGCTCACGGAGGCTTACGGCAGCTCACACCAGCTGCCGGTCACTCATGCTGGCTGCCAGCCACTCGTGGTAGCTTACGGCAGCCCACTGCAGCAGGGGCTGCAGCCTACTCCATCGCCTATGACTCATGGCAGCCCAGCTCCAGGTCAAGCTGTTGTTCACTATCTTAGTTGTAGAGGGCGCAGCATCACTGGCCCTCATGTGGGATCCCAATCAGGGCCCTGCTGCTCAGCGCTGGCGTCCCAAGCCAACTCTTAACCAATGTGCGACTCCACCGGCCCCTTATTAACCTAATTTAACTTACATAGTTTCAGTAAGCTTAAAAATAAAAAAATCAAAATAAAAACTTTCAGATTTAGTGAAAAAAAAAAAAAAGGCATATTCCAGGAAAAGGGGACTGGAAGCTGGAGCTTGGCACCTGTTCCCCATTCACCCAGTCATTTGTGTGTGTGTGTGTGTGTGTACACACACACACACACACACACACACACACACACAGATATATATATAAAATCAAAGACCTTAAAATCATTTGGTCTCATACTTGAATTTTAATGTGAAAAATCCCATGCCAGGGATCAAGGTTAACCACTCATATACCTACAGCAGTTTGCAGTCTTCTCGCAATTCATTTCACCCCATACTTATGTATCAATAGATTCCCTACAACCTAACTTTTTGCACACTGGATCTTAATGGTAGTGGCTCCAGGACTTCAGTTGAAAGTAGCTATCTGTGTGTAGGGTGGGAGTTTGAATGAAAGGAGTATGAGTAGTTTTAAATTCCAGTACTGCCATAGATTTATAATAGTACCTAGCTTCAAAAGCAAAAACATAGATATTCTTAATATTCACAACATCCCTAAGAAAGTTGAGGCACATTTTTTTTTGTCTTTTACAGAGGCATAAAGTAACCTACAAGCTTCTGGTCTATTCATCCCTCAAATTAAGTTTAATTCTACCTACAAATAACTTAGTTCTGCCTTTTTAGAGAGAAAAAAAGTTAAATTTTAGTCTTTACAAACAATTTGTTACATCAGAGTGAAGTTATCCACTCAACTCAGAAGACAATTTAAAGTTCAAGTTACAATTATTTTTTCTGCATATGCTTTAAGGATAATAGTTATATACACCCACAAATCAAAAAATTATTCAATTGGCACACACATTTTAAAAGAATTCGTACCTTATTTAAGAACCAAATGATACACAAGATACATATTCAAAAATGTAATCAAGCACCAGACAGAAGGGTCACACTGCTGGTCTTATAATAGCCTATTTTGTTTTGATATATATTTAAAAAATAAATCAGCCAAAACTTAATGGCAAATGGTCTGATTTACAGCCTAACTATGACAGTCACATAAAGGAGACACCAGAAATGTCTAAATCTCATCATCGCTTTTACCAGGGTTGTGGGTGAGGAGTCAAGGATAGTCAACGCACTGTAGGCATTCAAATGGTCAAATACAGAGAACTGAGGGTTTAAACTAATTTAACTAAAGTCAGTATTTCACATAGATCTAATAAAGCCAAGGTCACAACCTATTTCCACATGGTAAGTTAGCTTTGAAAAGAGAAAAATTTCACTCTGACATCGATTAGTACTGCCTTCTTTGAAAAAAAAAAACCCCACCAAAACCAAAAAAACAACAGGAACATTTTTATAACCTATTCTGTAGTTTTTATAGATAAACCCATAGCAGCGTTCTCGGAAAATAGGGACTATCCCATCCACCACTTATTTTTTAGTTTTTTTCTCTTATGTACTCAGTAACTAGATATAAGAAAGAAAAACAAGAACAAAACAGGATTCACAGAAAGCAAGAACAAAACTCAGTTTCATGTTTTTCCCAAATCTTATTATTTCCAGGTGTTGATACCCTGGAGTAGCTCGGCCAGATTTGAGTTCTACTTCCAATGCTTCCCACCCACCCCCTCCCCCGAACACACACAAATTCTCAACTGAGGAGTCCAAGAGAAGCAGAGAAAAGGAGATGTTAGGGTGAGGCGAGGAACTGGATAACCAGACCTTTAGGAAAAAATAACTCTGGTTGTAGTTGCTAGAAATAAGTTATCACAGGCCTATAAAGTCTGGCACAGGGTAATGCCTAGCAGGCATTCCCTAAGTCCCAAACAACAACCTTTAAAGCAAGGGGGTGGGGGAGGGGGGCAGCTGGGAACACAACAGTGACCAGATTTCTAATTGTGGGAAGTCAAACAAAACTGTTCCTTGGGGAATAGGGGAAGGAAGAGGAGGGCAAGTCTGAGCTCGGCAGAGGGAGCGCGCGGGGTCTGCACTGTGCACGGCAGCCCGTCCAACACCGGGAGGCGCAGGAATTTTCGGCAGCAGTAACGACTGCATCCACCCCAGACCTTCATCCGGACGACGTGCCCGGACCCGGAGATACGCGCGGCCAAGTAGGTGGAACAAGCATGCGGAGAGGCAAGAGGAGTAGGTTTGGCACGAAGGGACGGGGTCCAGGACTCTGGGTGGAAGTTGAGGGCGGGACGGTGCCGGGACACCGGGTAGAGAGCGGCGAGAGGCGGCGGGCGGCTCTACTTACTCGGCTGTACCAGATGCTGAGACGGGCCGGGGCCAACACGGCGAAGAAAGTCCTCTGGGGGTCGGACTGAATGTGGAAAGGCGCCTCGGCCGGGCTCCCCAAAGGGTAGAGCAGCCTTTTGGGCCAGCCACTCAGGAAATACATGGTCCGCGCGGAGCCGCCGATGCCGCGGCGCCCGGCGGTCCCCGGCCCCGTCCGTCACACTCAGCGGCCCGGGGCCGGACGCCCGCCTCCCACACCGCCACCGGCGGAGTCGGCGGCGGCGGCAGCGGCAACTCGGGGCATCTGCCCACTGGCCGGGCCGGGCCGGGCCGACTCGATGCTAAGCTCCGAAGGGACCTCGGAACTGACGGGGCCCAGTGCGGGGGAGAGAGAGGGAGGGAGAGTCCGGACTAAGGGGGGGGGTGGGAGGAGCGCAGAGGCCCGCCCCGGCCCCGCCCCTTCCTCGGGCCGCACGGGCGTCACCACGCTGCGCCGCGTGGGAAGGCTGCCGCACGCGCGCGCGCGCGCACTGGAGACTTCTCGCATCCCCTCCCTCCCTCTGTTATCTGAAGCTCCGCCCTAACCTTCACGTGCGGCCGCCGAGTATCGTCAATACGCATGCGCTTTCGTTTTTCTCTGCAACGCCCACTAGTACTCAGTATCGAGAGGGCGGAACAATCGCTGGAGGCTCGGAGGCAAGTGGGCAGAGCCAGGCGGGACGCAGCTGCGAGGCGATTTGACCTGCGGAACACGCCCCTCCCCTGGCCTAGACAAATTTGACTTCCCTCGTGGATTGGTGGGACTCCTAGTGAGGGTGGCCCGGCGCGGCAACGCGGAGGTGGCGTAAAGGGGAGCTTGCGGGAGCGCGAGTCATGTGACGCTCCTTGTGGGTTCCCATGCTGGTCTCCTGGTCGAGACCTCTGTGCTGAGCTGTCTGGTTCTTGGCCCAGTGAGTCCCTTTTGTGTGCCAAAGTCTGCAGTGAAAGGTGGTAGTGAAGTTCCTGTCCTCATGGAGTTTACATCCTAGAGAGGGCCTTTATTCAATCCTTAAATAAACAACCTACCATGAAAGTACCTGAGCCCTTCAGGAGTTCTAAATCTAATATATATTTTTGAATTCAGTTTGCATTCAAATGTCCTTTTACCAGTCATAATGTTAGACAAGGCCAGACTCTGTTTTGCACCCTCTGTAGGGTATGTGCCAGAAAAGGCTTGGACTTAATTTTAGAGCTGGGACGGACTTAAGAGATTCTGTAGTTCAGTGGTAAACTTTTGGACCCCAGAGATCACCTTAACAGTTTCTTTTAAAGTATTGGCCCAATAATTACCTCTGAAAAGAAGGACAGCTTAGTGGGGATAGAGGGTGAAGGGAGAAGGGTCTGGAATAAAGGATTTGCTTTTCATTGTCTACCTTTTTTGTACAATTTGAATGTTTCCATATGTTTATAAAAATATATTTTTCAATTAAAAATATTTGAGTTAGCCCAGGTTAAAAAAAAATGTTAACTCACATTTAAAAAGTAGCAACATAAACAGCAAAAAAGTAAAGTACCTTAATCCATATCAGATGTAGAGTTGTAGCTGGTATTCATAACGAAATAATATAACTTTCCGTAATTTTTCTAAACATTCACTGCATTTCCCTGAAGGTGATCAAGGAACCCAGGATTCGGCAAATCAAAGTTGAAAATGCCTCACCACTCACTAGCCTCTTGTGGTCAGACTGTGTCTCCTAGAGTCCCGCCACCCCACCCTCCTCCCATCCAGCACAGCAAACTGGAACATAGTAAGAATAGTAAACGCTGAAAATATTTGTCAAATGAAACATTGGCTAAAAACCTGATTTAGCTGAATTATACCATTAGACAAAGAGACCCAGAGAAGTTTCTTGACTTGCCAATATAACACTGTAGAAGAATAACAGTTGCATCATACTTTCTTCTAACCTACTCTGATTCAGTTATGCACTTGGCAGAAAGAGAGAGGAAATGAAAATAAGTTACCTTACAGCAATTCCACTGGCAATTTTACGGAGAGTATTTGTCCCAGCTCTTCGTCAGAAGGTCTTTGTTCTCAGCCTCCTAAGTGTGAGCATCTTTCTGCACTCATGCACAGTTCAAGGAACCTCTAAGTAACTTGCACTCAGATTTAACTGGCTGATGTTAGAATCTAATTCCCCTGCCACACTCCATGGTTTGCAAAATATTTTCAAATGTATGACTTGATTTAGTTCCACAGTAAATCTTCAAAGTAAGTGTGATGTTGTTCTCATTTTCTTAATGAGGAAATGGCCAGAGTGATGGAGGAGCCTAAAGTCATGTGGCTTGAAAAGAACTTGTCCTCCTATAAACCCAGTGATCTTTAGACTGGATTGAACTGAGTCATCCTGGTTGCTTGCTTCAATGAGAGGGAGAAGGGGAGATCCTCTGGGCCTTTCTCCCTGTAGGGGCAAAAAAGTGAAATATCTGACTCTTCACAATCCCTTACTTATGAGTTCCCCGTTGTGATGGAAACCTTATGGACTGGATTTTTCAATTTTCAAGTATCATATTCCAACTTTATTTAGTGAAATACATTAGCAATTCCCATGCCCTGGATCTTGCTTCTCTTTCTTCCCCTACCTCATCGCCATCACTCTCTAGTCAAACTTATTGAAGTCTATTCTGAGCTAAGACTAAGCTGATAAAACAAACTTAATAGGTACATATTTTCATCAAACTAAAAAGCTCTTTTTATTATAAGAAATAATGTTGGTAAGGGTGCACAGGCTCAGAGGTACATTTATAAACTGTTGGTGGGAGTATAATTTGGTGCAAATTTTCTAAAAGGTAGTTGGCATTACATTTTTTAAAAAGAGATCTTAAAAATATTCATATCCTTAGCCCCAACTAATTATTTCCCATGATTATTTTCTAATGAAATACTGATATGTACAGAGTTTTAGCTTTATGCACCCCACAAAGGTATAGCTAAAAGGAAATTATCTAAATGTCTCCCAAAAGACATTAATTATAGCCCTTCCTTAACAATGGAATATTTTGCAAAAATAAAAAATTGTGCTGGGACAAAATATTTCATCATATAGAAATATGTTCAGTATATACTATGAAGTAACAAAAGCAGATTAAAGATTGTATGTAAAATATTTTAAGTTCACGAAAAAAAGTGTATATGAACTAAAATATTGGTTTTTTACCCAATTATAGGTGCTTTTCATGTTTGTTTTTGGCCTTTTTGGGAATTTTCCAAATTGTCTCTAATTAACCCATGTTACTTTTGAAATGAGGAAAAAAGTTATATAACATAGAGTTACATTTCTAATGATGGATAATGTCCTACTTGCCCTCTTTTAGGCGGGGCCTGTAGTGCTGGCAAATCAACAGGAGTAATGTAGTAATGTGAAATTTCAGGCACAGTCCCAAGACTAATGAGAGGAGGATAGGAGGAAAGGCACCCTGAATCACCAGACTAAAAGTAGGCCCTGTGTACTTCACACATTCACAGGCTTCTGATGACGGCACAAAGCCAGGACCAGAATTTGGCTCCAAGCACACCACTCCCAATATTTGGGGACCTCCAGAAGAGCCTATGATAATAGTCACTGAAGATGATACTGCTTTAGTTTATGACTCTTTAATATGCTTTTAACATTCAACCTTATTACACTTTTATAATGTGCCCCAGGGCCAGCTGAGTGGCTCAGTTGGTTAAGAGCTTGCTCAAGAGTGCGAGCTCTGAGCAACATGGTCGCTGGTTTGATTCCCAGCCAAGCTGAGCTGCCGCTGAGCTGCCAACAGGTGGCAGGATCGCTCAGCTTTATTATGTGCCCCTGATATATTTGCTGCTGGGCTAGACTGTGTGTGTGTGTGTGTGTGTGTGTGTGTGTGTGTGCGTGTGTGTGTGTGCACGTGCATGCCTGTGTCTACTATACTACCATACATGTTAAGTGACTACTAAAAATGTCCTTATTCTTCATATGCATGCGCACACACACACGCACACATATACACACACATAAATATATATATATGTATATACACATATATAGTTAAATCAATGTATTTAAATTTAAAACAAAAACCATACATATGTAACTTGCTAGACTCTCGATTATCATTTATCCCCTTCTGAAGATTGGGGATATTTCAGCTTAATGAATATTTCACCTTAAATGATATGATGTCTGGGGTTTGCTTCAGAATAATCTGGGAGTGAGTGAAGCAGGTGAAACTATATATGAAACAAGGTTGGCTTTGAGTTGATCATTTTTGAAGTTAAGTGATGGGTACTTGGCAATTCATTGTGTTATTCACCTTCCTTTTCTATATGGTTGAAATTTTCAGTAATAAAAAGTATAAACATTTAAATTTAAAAAAATCTTAATAACTCTGGTCATACATATGTGACTAACCAGTCTACCTTGTCCATATTTCTTCTCACAGTAGACAGTGTTAAATATTACTTGGAAACAATCATGAAGGCAGGATGGCTTATTATTAATATGCCTTAATGGATGCAAATGAGACTCTGGACTAGAGTGTGAACACAAACTAGAAAACAAAGTGAGGATGCCTGTTGCTCCTAATCAAGCAAAACTTGAAAAGATTCACTATTCTTTCTCTTCACTTTTGTCTTTCTAGAAATTAAAAAAATCATTGAAAAGACACCTGATTGCACTCAAATTAGCCAGCAATAACAATTGTTCTGTTTGATCATGTCTCAAACAGTTTTCCCATATAAAAACTGCCATACCTGAATTTTGTGTGTGCATTTTTTTATGAAAATGGCAAAAGGAATTGGAAAGAGAAATTGTTTAACCCCATAATGTGAGACAGTAAAGAGTTCATCATAATTCTAATTAGATCTCTCTCTTCCTCCTCCTCTTCCTTCTTCTTCTACTTCTCTATTCAGATAATTATACTTTCATTAATTTGGACAAAAATTCAAATTCATTGCATTATCCCTTTATCTCCTATTTTTATTGGTGAGTTTAAGAGTCAAATTTAGTGCCCAGTTGTAACATACCATTCTGGTATATAATAATTTTGGCTCCTGTCCTACTCTCATCTGTTATTCTTATGTTTTCTACTAGGTTTATAAACCTCAAGTACAGTTCTAGAAATTAACAGGTTCCATGAAAATGTTTATCAAACCAAACCTTAATATTAACTGTATAACTGTTATGTTTTGTAACAGTCCAAAATATTGTAAAAGAGCAACACTGTTTTTTTTGTTATTACCTTTTTATTGTTTATATTCTTCTACTGTGGTAAACACAATACATAAATTTTACCATCTTAACCATTTTTAGGTGTACAGTTCAGTAGCATAAGTATATTCACATTGTTATGAAACAGATCACCAGAACTTTTTCATCCTGCAAAACTGAAACTTTACCCATTAAACAATAACTTCTCTTTTCCCACTCCCACAGTCTCTGATAACAACCATTCTGTTGGTCTTATCTGATCTCTATAGAAGAGTTGTTACATCTTTCAGATAGCTCTTTCATCAGGAAATCAAGAAAATCCAGATTTGCTGAAGGAGGGATCATGCCCACACTTCCTAGGAATCCAGTGCACTTTCTGACTTTTTTATATATACCATTTACTTTTCTGTGAATTTGACTACTTTAGTTATCTCATTTAAATGGAATCATGCAGCATTTGTCTTTTGTGACTCACTATCTCTGTATAATGACCTCAAGGTTGTAGTATGTGACGGGATTTCCATCCTTTTTAAGGCTGACTAATATCCCATTGTATATGTATACCAAATTTTGTTTATCCATTCCTTCACTGATGGACATTTAGGTTGCTTCCATCTTTTGGCTCTTGTGAATAAAGCTGCTGTGAACATTGGTGTACAAATAGCTGTTCAAGTTCATATTATCAGTTCTATTGGATATATACCCAGAAGTAGGATTGCTGGAGCATATGATAATCCTATTTTTTAATTTTTTGAGGAAACTCCATGCTGTTTTCCATAGAGGTTACACCATTTTATAATCTTACCAATAGTGCACAATGGTTCCAATTTCTCTACATCTTCACCAACACTTATGTTCTGTTTTATTTTGTATTAGCCATCTTCATAGATATGAAATGATACCTCATTTTGGCTTAGATTTGCATATCTGATTATTAGGGATGTTGAACATCTTTTCACATACTTAGCCATTTGTATATCACTTGTGAAGAAATGTTATATTACCTTTGGTACAATGTCATGTCAGCAGGTGTGCACCAAAAGATAAAGCTCAAGAGCAAAACTTTGAGTTTTTGATGATGTAATTTTATATTCTCCCTCAAGATTCAACATAGTTAATCCTTATACTCAAATAATTGCAAGAAGGTTACAAGTATGACCTCTTAATCAGAATGAGCATCAAATGTTATCTAGTCCAATCTCTTATCCCAACAGAAATATAAGTGGATTTCATAGAGTAAATTTACATATATTTAAAACATAGAAATCATTTATAAAAGCTATTAAAGGATTAATATAAAAGGAACATATCTATGAAACTGAATACTCAATACACTTGATTATAAATATAAGAGATATGGAAAAGTGGCTGCATATTTTTTAGAAAAGGATTAAAGGGACAACCATCAAAATATTTGTAATAGTCATCCAAAAAAGTATAATTATGAGACTAGTTTTTATTTCCTTTTTTATTCTTAACAATTTTCTAATTTTTTCTTTTATAATCAGAAAAATAATAAGTGCTATTTTTAAAAATTATGTTAATTTGGCCGGCTGAGTGGCGCATTGGTTAAGAACTGGCTTGGGATGCCAGAGGGCCCCGGTTCGGATCCCACATATGAGGGCCAGTGACACTGCCCTCTACAGCTAAGATGCTGAACAACAGCTCGACCTGGAGCTGGGATGCTGTGGGTCACTGGCGACAGCGTAGGCTGCAGCCCCTGTGGCAGTGGGTTGCCATGGGCTACCGTGTGTAGCCAGCAGCCAGCATGAGCGGCCAGCAGCCGCAGTGAGAGGCCGTCCAGAAGCCGGCGACTGATGTGCCTCGCCCGGGAAGAGCGCAATGATGGTGCCAACTTGGGCCAGTGAAGCAACATCCTCCACAACTAGACTGAAGAACAAAACGACAGCAATTTGTCTGTTCCCCTTCCCCTGATTCCTCAGCGCTGTTCCCCTCCCCCAACTCCCCAATAAAATCTTAAAAAAAAAATTATGTTAATTTGTTATTGAGGAGATTAGCTTTCCCAAAGTGTGATCCACTCATCAACTGCATCAGAATTACCTGGCAATACATTTGAAATGCAGATTCCTTGGCCAAGTCCCAGGCTTCCTAAATCAGAATTCCTTGATGGTGTGACCCAAGAATTAGCATTTTAAACAAATACCCTGATGATTTTCAAGGATATTAATAAGATTGATAAAGAGTTGATTAGGAGTAAATAAGCTAAAGTGCCCTCTGTTTGTAATCTCTTAATATGTGGGCTAGTCTCTTTGTACTAAATCTCCCAATTCTCCTATCAGCATATAAACAAGTTAGAAAGTATACTGGACTTCTAGGAAGTGTGGGCATGATCCTTCCTTCAGCAAATATAGACTTTTCTTGATTTCCCAATGAAAAAGTTATCTGAAAGATGTAACAACTCTTCTATAGAGATAAGATAAGACCAAGTGGTTGAAGTGACCTTAGATCATTCGATAGCAACCTCCTGAGTGAGTTGAGCTTATGCTGATACCCTACCTCCCCATGCTGATCACCATGTTGCCCTGCTAGCCCTCTATGCTATCCTTAACTGTTCCTCATCTGTAGAGTGGAAATGATAATACCTATCTTATTAGACTTTTCTTTTAATTTTTTAATGCTGGAAACTAAGAACTCAGAGTAATCCATGTCCTTAGCATATTTTGGATTAGCCACATGTTGCTTCCCATCAGAGGGAAAACTTCTTCTGCAGGACCCTGAGGAAGGCAGCATAGTGTTCCAACTTCTTTCCTCATCCATACTTCCCCACCCCCAAGCCAGCACTTTATTCTCAGAAGCTGTCTTATGGTTCCTCTATAGCAGTGGGTCTCAACCTTCCTAATGCTGCGACCCCTTAATACAGTTCCTCATGTTGTGGTAACCCCCAACCATAAAATTATTTTCATTGCTACTCTATAACTGTAATTTTGCTACTGTTATGAATTGTAATGTAAATATCTGATATGCAGGATGTATTTTCATTGTTACAAATTGAACATAATTAAAGCATAGTGATTAATCACAAAAACAATATGTAATTATATATTGTGAAATATTTATAATTCGTGAAGTGTTGTTTTACCTCCAATACTGCTGCTTTCAACACAGCAGCTGCTTCCTACACAGTAGCTGCTCTCTACACATGTATGACTGGTCCGCATAAGTACATTATAGCGCCAACCCTGTCATATACACCTGTATTTGTACGGGGTGTATGTGATGGGGTTGGCACAATGATGTCATCACGCCGGGTACTCGTATGTGGGCGTATCTGCATGTGGGCGGACCCGCCTGGAGACGGATAGAGGAGCGGTGTCTGGGTTCCTAAGACCATCGAAAATATGTTTTCCGATGGTCTTAGGCGACCCCTGTGAAAGGGTCGTTCGACCCCCAAAGGGGTCGCGACCCACAGGTTGAGAACCGATGCTCTATAGTGAGACCAAGAAAGCTGACAAGGATGGCAAAAGCTCCCCTCCATGTTTTTACCTTGACTATGTTGGGGGAAACACATGGGTTTAGATCAGCTGGGTGTGTTGATTAGAAAGGGAAGTCGGCCATTGCCTGTATATACTTTGTTGTTAAATCCATGTCCTTCCATGATCAAGCAGATAAAAACTAATTTACCTGTTAACCTGTAGTAAAAAGCAGAGAGAGCATTATTTAGCTTTGTAACCCAGATCTCTGGTGAAAATACTGTTTAGCTAAAATGAGGCAAGCACACTGGGATGCTTCAAGACTCAAGGAATATGGAATGGGTGCTGAGATCCTCTGAAGATTATCTTAAAATATCTTTCTATTGCTCATACAGTTCCCTCTTGTGGCTAGAAGAAATATCTACTTAAGGTTTTCAATCATCTCTTAATCTACAGATTTTATAAAAATAATGGGCATTTCTAAGTTTGTTCATCCTGAAAGCTCTAATACCCCCAAGCAAACTTATTCAGATTATATAATCACCATATAATAAATTTTAAAGATGTCTAGTCTCGGGCAAAACTCAGTTAATGCAGACATGAAGTCGAGTATATGAAATCAAAGACAGTCAAGGAATTAAAATATGTGAACACAATAGTTAACCCTTTACAATGCCATTAATCTTAACAAAACAAGAGTTTCCCAATGCCCATGTTAGTCCCTGAAAATATATTAAGCACCACTGGAAGTCCAGTTAATAAAAACAGGCTATAGAGTCTCAAGTTGAGAAACTATCCTTTAAGTGTAGTAAAGTTGGTGAAAGAGCCTAATTCAGTTTTAGTAGTATGAGACACGATACATAGCATTATTATATTCATGCCATATGGTTAAGTTATAAATCCTCCAAAATTAGAGACATACGTTTTGTCTTTCATTTACTTATGATTACTTAATGTTCTATTGAGAACATGTTGGTATTTCTATCTTGTTTCATTATTTAACTTATTAATGGTTGCATTTCCTGGGTTTTCTTATTATTAAATGTTGGACAAATATAAATTTTAAAAAAGAGTGGAGCAAAGAGAACTTCTAAAAGAAGCTCCACCCAACCAAACAGTCAAAGAACCATCCAGTGTGTCAAAATTCAGTAACACTCCAAAACCCGTCTCTCCCTTCTCACAAAGACACTGTCACCTTCAAGAACAGGAAACTATGAGAAACTGTGTCCTACAGATTGAACCCCATGTTCTCCCTTCTAGCAATGCAGCACCGCCTCCACTTGGGTTCCCCTCCTTCATAGACCCACCTTTCTTTTACTCTTTGTCTTCATTTTAGTTCTTCCAGAAGCTGGCCTTGAGGCAAAAATACACATACAGTTTATTGTGGTGGTGATCTTAGAAAATGCCATTAGGGGATGTAAGCGAAGGAAAGGAAGATAGCTAATAAAGGGAGTGTTTTCAAGCATGTTAGCCCTATGGGGATGGAGCCCTCTGAGGAATTCTGGGAATCAGTGTAGAACCCATGGTTTTTAGTTATTCTGCCTGAGAAGTGAGGGAACTGGAGGTTTATATACCTAATCTAATCAATCATTAGTTAGGGGCTGCTCCTGAGAGGCATCAGGTCTCCACACACAGCCTCCATGCTCCCAGTTGGTTCCCTAGCCACTAGAGAAAGCCATTGCAAGGCGGCGCAGCTGTTCATAGTTGTAAAGCCACAAGGAGACATGGGCAGGGTACCCACAGTATCTGCTACCCTGGTGTCTGAGATTTCAGTCTAGTACACTGAGACCCATTATCAAAAGCCCGGGCTCACAACAGGGAAGAAGATCAAAGGCTCTGGAGACAGACTTGAATGTTTTCAAAACCTGGGTTCTTAACTTCCCTAAGCTTCAAGCTCCATAAAGGATTGTTATGGGCGTTGAGTAATGTAATTGATGTAAAAGTACCCAGTATTGTGACTGGCACATAGTACATATTCCCCAAAATGCTAGTCATTAATATAATTATTACTAACACCTGATCCCCTCACAGAGACCTAAAACTGAATAGGACCCCAAAATGTTCTGTTTGACTAGGTTCCCCAGCAGAGACCCAGAAGTCCCAGTCTTGCTACTGGTGCAGTATTTAAACTGGCGTCAGTAAGCGGAGCTGATGAAACCTCTGGGTCTCCATCCAACTAGTCTGGAAGACGAGGCCAGATGGAGCCCTGAATTATCATCAGCAGGGGAGAGGTTTGTCTCCAGCTGAGGGGTGCTCGATGGGTCCCAGAAGACCAGATAAATCTTCAAAGGAAGGAGTGGGCTCTATGGCAGGCTCACCTTGTGGTTCAATTTAGCCTCTCCATACTATTTTCCTACCCAGCCCCTGAGACAGTCTTTAATTTTTATTTCTATGTTTATGAGAAAAAGGAAGGGAAGAAAAAACTAGTACTTATCCTTCTCCAAAACAAGTTCCGACACAAAAACATAACTGCCCTTTCAATAAGCAAGTATTTTTGGAATTCCTTAGTTCAAATGAAATTACATGGTTCTCATGCTCAAAGCATTTTTTTCCACTGTTTTTCTCCCCGGTTGTGAAGACCAGACTTTTGGAAAAACTCAAACGTTCATTAAAGTTCAGCCATGCAGGATATAAAAGCTGGGTGGATGCTGCTTAGATTATTTCTTTGTTGCTAAACATCTCTATGAAGCTAATAGCAAGAACAGATTTTGGGAAGGGATGCAGAGGGCATGGGGAATCCTGTGAAGCCACATAAAGACAACAACAAATGGAAACTTTGAAAAAAAAATTTATCATATTTTCCAAAAAGCAGAAATAATACATTTTCAATTCTTAAGAGTGTCTGAAATAAATATAGTGCTTTTATTTCAGTAAAAAGCTGTATTTTTCTAAATTGTTCACTGATAACGATACTAATTGAAATTCCAAAATTTTTCAAATGTTTAGCCACTAACATTTACTGACACTCGATCAAAAAATATATAATGTGGCCTTCCTTAATGAAAATAAACACATCTTCCAAAATGGGCACTGGACGGAGAATCCCCACATAGAGAAAAATAGCTGGATCGTACATCCCTTTTGATTCATCTTCTCCTTGGCCTGGGGTGGAGGGCACTGTCCTCTCGTTTAATATTGGCCCAAGCCAGGAAAGTAGACTGGTTTGATCCCAAGTGTACTTCCTAATGAACTTCCTCTTCCCTAGTCTCTGCTTCAGAGCCTGCTTCCCTGAGAACACAATTTGTGGCAGGTACCACAATCCAGGTGCACATATCTAGACATAGATACCTTTAACTCCTCAAGTCTAAACACAAAAGAATAAAGGAAGAGAAAGTCAAAGCAGACTATTATTGTCTGTATGCTCAAAACTGTCTCGTGCTCAATTGATTGGTGGTTTTAATGATCACTCCCTTGCAGGAGGAAGTCTGCCTGCCTCTCTTTTGAGGTCTCTGAATAATAACCATATCAGAATATAACCTAATAAGTACAATGTTTTAAAATATGGGTGGTGGGGGCATTTTTTTTTGTGTGTGAACTATCTTAGAAATAGAGTCAAAGTAAAGTAGGAAAAAGGATAGAGAGCGTGACTTAAATAGAAATGAAAGAAGTACTGATATATCTCACTTTGTAAAAAACACATTCGTGAAGAAGTGGACTATATACCATATTTTGGTGAATTAGATTACATTTTAAAGTCAGTAGTGGAAATCACCATTTAAAGGGTTTTTTTATGATAAATAGTTTTGCAGAGAAAAAATTGTAAATTTAAATCACTGCCTTCCAATTTGTTATTTTATAAAGCTAGATTTTTCACTCACTGAAATGATTTAAACTAAAGTATTTGTTATTCAAAATCTAAAACCACAGAAAAACATCTAATATAAAATTTCATTAAACTCCAGTTAATTACTCTTGGCCCCAATGTTTTTAGATACATAGGGAGAAAAAGTCTAAGCTACATGTTGCTATAATGTTCTTGATGACATTAGTCAAACTCCCTATATTGGAACTTTGTTGTATTATTATTGCTCAAAATAAATGCATTGACAAAGACTTATTCTCTCCCTTAAATAATTTTAATTCTAATGCTTTGTTTTGGTAATGGATTTAAACATCATCCTGAATGAGTAGCCAAAAATAGAGAACTGAAGGTTAGGAACTTACTTATCTTCTTCTGCCCAAGAATGTATTTTCACCCCCTAGATTAGTAGGCACAGAGTAACCATGGATAATTTTATACTGGATTTGGATAGAGGATTGAGAACTTGGCCTTAGCTCCAAGCCAGCAATTCACATTTAAATAAAGCAAACATTTGGATACAGCGCTCAAATTTAGATAAGATTATATTCTAAAGATTCAGGAGGAAATCAGTTCTAAAATCATATCTATTTGCAGTGGCATGAGGAACTTCCTTTGGAGAATAATAATGAAAGTTGATTTATTATTGCAAAGCTACGTAAGCCTACTAATATGATATCATCAGAGGCAGCAGTCACAAGTAACTGAGTCAGGAATGTCCTTTGGAGAGGAGGCATAACATGCACCCAGATCCAAAACACGAACATGGACTCTGTTGAGAAGAGTTTCAGATGCACAGGGCTCTTTCTTAAAAATAGGCTCCCAGGGCCGGCTGAGTGGTGCGTTGGTTAAGAGCTGGCTTGGGACGCCAGAGGGCCCCGATTTGGATCCCACATATGAGGGCCAGTGACACTGCCCTCTACAGCTAAGATGCTGAACAACAGCTCACCCTGGAGCTGGGCTGCGGTGAGTCACCCGCGACAGCGTAGGCTGCAGCCCCTGTTGCAGTGGGTTGCCATGGGCTACCGTGTGTAGCCAGCAGCCAGCGTGAGCGGCCAGCAGCTGTGGTGAGCAGCAGTCCAGAAACCGTGACTGATCTGCCTCACCCGGGAAGAGCGCAATGATGGTGCCAACTTGGGCCAGTGAAGCACCGTCCTCCACAACTAGACTGAAGAACAAAAGGACAGCAACTTGTCTGTTCCCCTTCCCCCAATTCCCCAGCGCTGTTCCCATCCCCCAATTCCCCAATAAAAATGTTAAAAAAAAAATAGGCTCCCAGATTACAAGTGAGTCGCTTCACTTCTCTGGGCCTCTTAGACTTTCTCATATGAAAAGACAAGAGGCATTTTGTACCCAATACAGATGACGGAAGTGAAGGCGTGACCATATTTCCTTACATTGAGGAGGTCTGGGCAGGCCCATAGCTCGTTCAACTCCTTTCAAATATTCTGCTTCAGCTTCTCCAGCTCTTGGGTCAGGTGTGTATTTGACTCCATGCATGGCACTAGAGGGTTAGAAGTGCTTAATTAATGCAGATTCCATCCCATCCTTATGGGTTCCCGTTTGTCCTTGCTTCCCCCACTTCACATCCAGACTGCCTGTCCTTTGGACTTCAGCTCCAGCACTAGGCACAGGAACAACAGCCTCACACAGACAGTATAACCAGCTTCAGTGATTGCATACAGCCAAACCCCTGTAATAAATCCCTTATTGTGTTTATTTTTCTTAGTGGCTCTGAACAAACCCTGACTGCTACTCTTAGGTTAGATGTTATTTTTTTTTTTCCTTTTGAGTTTTACTGCCCTGTTTCCCTGAAAATAAGGCCTAGCCAGAAAATAAACCGTAACTTGATTTTAGGTGCCAAAATATGGCACCTTGGCATAATGAATATTTTAAGCTGCAAGAGTTTGTGGAAAAGGCACCCTTCTCCCTGAAACAGGTCATAAAACCCTCATGTGAGGGGTGCGTGCCTCCATATCCTGGAGGAATCATGCTATGGCTTATTCTCCAGCTAGGTCTTATTTTCAAGGAAATACGGTATTACAAAAAAAATGCCACTATGAATGTTCATGTTTGTATTTTCTGGTGCACTTGTGCAAGAATTCCTCTACAATATATGCCTAAGAGTACAGATGGCTGGGCTGTAGAGCATTCAAATGTTCAACTTTATAAGATAATACCAAATTCTATTCCAGAGTGGTTGTGCCAATTTATACTCACACCAGTATTTAAATTCCTAAAAGAATTCCCCTTGATTCAAGTCTTTGCAATTACTTAGTATAGTAATACTTCTTAATTTTAGCCCATCTGAAGAGTATAATATTGTTCTTATGATATTAATTAACATTTACATGATTACTAGTGAAGATGGAGAATTTTTTTATATTTCTATTCTTTTTATTTTCTCTTCTGCAAAATGACTATTCATGCCTTTTACCTATTGTTCTATGGCATTATTTGGTGTTTAATTATTAATATATAGGAGTCCTTTATACATTCTAGAAACAAATCCCCTAGGGCTATATGTAGTGGTATGCTGGAGCTGGCTTGTACAGTCTCACAGGAGCGAATCTGTGCATCTCTTCCTAACTCTGTTTAGCGATGTCATGTTGATAGCTTGAATTAGGTCTTGGTGGAATTATTTTCTCCATGGAAATGATCAAACCTTGAAAATAATGGCGTGTCCCCCCCCCACCCCCGAAAAGCTAGTTTTTAAACATTTACCAGCACACCACTAGTTATACATGTTGCAAATATATACTATTGGTTTGTGGCTTGTCTACACATTCTTTTGTGGGGTCTTTTGAAGAACATAAATCGTTAATTTTAATATGGTCAAATTTGTCAATCTTTTCAGTTTTAGATAAGTTTTCTTGCATGTGTTTTGTTTAAGAAATTCTTTTCTACCCCAAAGACATAAAGATATTATCCTAATTATCTGCTATTTTCTTTTAGATGTTTAAAAATATCAGCTTTCACATCAGTCTTTAACATATCTAGAATTAACTTCTTATGTTTTTTGTGAGATAAGAATTCAATTTCATTTTTCTCCCTATATTGTCCCAGCACCACTTATTAACTAATCCTTCCTTTCCATAGTCTGTATAAAACCACTTCTGTTATATATTATGTCCATATATGTATGGGTATGTTTCCAGAATCTCTGCTATTACATCAATCCATTTGTCTATTGCAGCATCAGTACCAAACTCTGTTCATTGTAACTTTATAATTAAAGTCTTCAAATTGGATAGGGTAAGTCTTCCTACCTTATTCTTCTCCAGAAGAGTCTTTGTTATATTTTGACCTTTATTTGTCTATACAGATTTTACAATCAGTTTATCCATTTTTTGAGAAAAAAAGCCATTGGGATTTGTAAGTAAATTACACTGACTCTATAGATCAAATTGGGTAGAACTGGCAACTAACTTTACAATAGAGTCTTCCTATGGAACATCCTTCTTCAATTATCTCTGTAATAAGTATTCTTTGATGTTCATCAATAAAGTTTTAGAATATATTCCATATAGGTCTTACATAACTTTCATTAGCTGCAGCTTATATTTTTTATTGTTATGGTAAACTTAATTTTTTTTTTCTAAATTATATTTTCTGTTTGTTACCAATGCTTAGAAATATATTTGATTGTGCGTGTATCGGTCTTCTTTTAAGCTATGTTGCTGAGCTCTGTTATTATTACTAATCATTTACCTGTCGATTTCTTGGGACTTTTCATGTAGACAATTATGTCTTTATGAATAGACTATTCCAATCATCTATCTTTTACCACATTTCCCCATCTTTGTTCTTTCATACTTCCTTTTCTTGTCTTAAGGCACTTGTTAGGAAATCCAGTATAATGTTAAATAGGAGTAAATGGGCTCTTTTTCTTGTTCCTGATATTTTAGGGTCTGCTTCTCATTTTTATCATTAGGAGCATTGTTTGCTGCATCTTCTGAGATGATCGTATGTTTTTTCCCCTTTAATCTGTTGCTGTAGTGAATTATATTATTAGTTTCTAATGGGTAACTACTCTTGTATTTCTGGATAATATGATATATTATCTTTTTAAAATCAACTCCTGGGTTTGTTGTATTCTCATTTTTTAAAAATTTTGTGCTGTTTTTGATTGATATGGGCCCATAATGTTTCTTTAATGTACTGTCCTTGCTTGATTTTGATATCCAGTTTTATATCAAGGTTATATTAATCTCATAGAATGAATTGTGTCATAGTCCCTTTTTTTTCTATTCTCTGAGACAGTTTTAAAGATTGGGATGATCTCTAAAAGCCTGGTGTGTCATCTGTAAAAGTATCTAAGCATAATATTTCTTTTGTGGGAAGACTTTCAAATATTGATTACGTTTCTTTAGAAGTTCTATGACAACTCAAGTTCTCTGTTTTTGAATAAGTTTTGATAAGTTATGTTTTTAAAGGAATTTGTTCATTTCACTTAAGTTTTCAAATGACTGACCTAAATTGACACATTTAAAAAATCTTCGCCTTATCTTTATGTCCCTTTCACTTCTGATATTGCTTATTTGCTCTTTTTCCCTTTTTTTTCTTGCTCAATCTCAGCAGAAAGTTTTCTATTTATAAACAGAACTTTTAGTTTTATGGATTCTCTCTTTTGTATCTTTGTTTACTTTTCCTTGATCTGTGTTTATCTTTTTCTACTTCTTTCCACGTGTTTTGTTTTCTATTGTTCTTTTCCTAATTTCTTAAATTGAACACACAGCTCACTAATTTTCAACCTTTCTTCTTGTCTAAAATAAGCATTTAAATTAATAAATTTCCCTTAAAGAACCATTTTAACTGTATCCTATAGGACATTGTAGGTAGTATTTTTATTATCATTCAGTTTTTAGTATTTTTAAATTTTTTACTATCATTTCTTCTTTGACATGTGAATTATCTATGTTTCAATATTTTCAAATATATGGGGAGTTTTACAAATTTATCTTTTGTGATTTTGCCACCCCAGGCCCATCACTTGTAGTTTGCTTTTCAAGAGTCAGTCATTGTTAACAGTTGCTGTGTATCTTTCTAAAGATATTCGATGCATTTCCAAGTATAAATTAGTATATATTTATTCTTTTGTAAAAAAACACAATGAGAGCATTGTCTAACATTGCATTAGATCTTTTTTCCTACTTAATAGGATATCTTAGGGCCGGCGGAGTGGCACATTGGTTGAGTTGGCTTGGGACGCCAGCTCTGAGCAGCAGCGCTCAGGTTCAGATCCCACATGAGGGCCAGTGATGCTTCGCCGTCTACAGCTAAGATGGTGAATAACAGCTCAACCTGGAGCTGGGCTACCGTGAGCCGCTGTGAGTGGCTGTCCAATGGCCAGTGAGCGACTACCTCACCCAGAAAGAGCACAATGATAACAGCAACATTGGCCGGTGAAGCGATGTCCTCCACAACTAGACTGTAGAACAAAAGGACAGCAACTTGTCTGTTCCCCTTCCCCGATTCCCCAATGCTGTTTCCTTTCCCAATTCCCCAATAAAAAATCTTAAAAAAAAAGTATATCTTAGAATTGTTCTATCTGTATCTATAGATATACCTCACTTTTTGGAGGCGTCAGCATTCCACTGTATAGATGTACCATGACTTATTTGAGTCCTCTAGTAAAGAGACATTGCAGTTATTTCCCATGTTTTGCTATTAGGAACAATGATGCAATAAATATTCCTATTATAGGCACTTTTGTCCACATGTGTGACTATGCGTAGGATGAATTCCTAGGAGTACAATTGCTGGAGCAAACAATGAATTTTGACACATATTGCCATATTGTTCGTAAGGCCGTTACACCAATTTACACTCTCATCATACAGGGAGTGCTCATTTTTTTCACAGAAATATCAGACTTTTTTATTGTTGTCAGTTTGATAAGTAAAAAGAGTACTTTACCATTGCATTAACTTTGGATTCAGAAAAAAGATCATAAAAGTTATTTTTAAAAATTTTCAGGGGTTCCATGGAGGAAGAAACATCTGTTTTGGAATGAGGGGCGAAGGGAATTCTCGAAGAAAGTAACCCTTCAGCAGGGTCTGGGGTAACAGGTAGAACTACTGCAGCCGATGGAGTCGGGGGCAAAGCCCCCTGGCGTGAGCAATGTAGAGAGTGTAGCCTGAGCAAGGCACAGAGGGTGGAAACTCGTCGTATAAGTAACTTGGTTTGTTTAAAGCGGAGGGAGCCCATCCTGATTAGTGAGGCAAATAGACTGAGTAGGCAGCAAGAAATCATGAAAGCAGGGACTGCCGGCCCTGACTGCCTATTACAAACACTGGGGGAACGTTAAAAAAAAAAAAATCAATGCCTGAGTCCCATCTCAGACTAGTTAAATTAGAATCTCCTGTCGCAGCTTCCTAAAACTCCCCAGGGATATTATTTTGTAGCCAGGGTTGAGAATCACTGCATTAAGGACATATGAACAGGGGAGTGACAAGTGCTCAACGGTGGGCTTATGACAAATTTACAGTTTTAGATTGTGTGCTGTTTACCTCTAAGTTTATTTAACAGTTTTAAATATGGGGAAAAAAAGTCATAACTACTTCGTTCAAAATTGAGTTTAAGTAAATTTCCACCATCACTTTGGGACAGAGAGCTTGAAAGTCCCAGGATTCCCCTATGAAACTGTGCTCAGTGAGGCATCGCTTTGACACTAGGTGGAGCCATAGATTGTGATTTAGGCGAAAAAACTCAAGTTTCAAAAAAATAAGTAGAATATGGAGTGGGGAAGAGACTTAGAAACCATCTGCTCTAATCCCGCATTTTATGTTTTATTTTTAAATTTCTTTTATTGTGTGTGCAAAATTGACTGCTTTTCAAATAAGTTATCTACTTATATAGTTCTAAACTTACAAGATAAAAAGGGTATACAGTTTCTTCAGTAGATATTCTATGTCTGTCCTTCAGATCCACTGTCTACCCTACCATGGGCCCCAAGAGGCTCAACTATAAGGCTGCTTTGACAGTGTCCTTGAACTAGGACTTCTGGCAGGGTTTGCCCATGGCACAGCACTGGCAAGAGACCCGAGGGCAGGAGGAGACTGGGGCCAGGGTATTTATTTCCCCAGCTCCTTCCCTGCTGGGCTGTGGGTTCATCTAGGGAAGGCTACAGCTTCTGCCTAGTGGCTGCTTCCATTCCTACAGTTCTCTCTCAGGGTTCAGGTAACCATTTGCTACTCCCCTTGTCCCTTAGGGCCTAGGCATGGTAATTATTCCCCTCTCTAACTATCCCAAGGGTGGGCACATCATCATTCTTTGTTGGGTGCCTTAGCCCTGTCCACATCTTTGTAAATCATTCTTTCATTAAACTCCTTTCCATTATGCCTTTTGAGTGCACCCTGTGTTTCCTGTTGGGATCCGAAGTGGTACAGACCCCCTTCTCGTTTCTGTTCTCCATCTACCCTGTTTTCCTGAAGTAACCAATTTTATAGGTTTCCTATATGTATGCCCATACAAGCATAAAGGAATATACTTATATATTCCCATCATGTTTATTTACTCAAATTGTAGCACACTATATACCCAGTTTAGCACTGTAGTTATTTTAATGTAACAATATATCCTAGAAATCACCCGATAGCAGTATATAGAGATTTACCTTACTCCTCTGGATGGCTGCATTATATTCCATTTTATAGATGTATAATCATTTTTTTAGCTGGTCTCCTATCAATAGACATTTAGGTTGTTTCCAGTCATTTGCTCTTACAAAATGTTGCTACAAGGAATAATTTTGCACATAAGTCTTTCCCCCTTACTTTATATATAAGGAAAATAAAACTGAAAGAGTTTTGGTTGTCTGATAAAGTAAATTCTTGGCAGAGCCCATGTCATCATAGGTTTCAGTTAGGAGAATGAGATTACAGTGACCTGAACCATGGGATCTGAATCTTGCTGAGGGTCCCCCCACAAAATTTACTGCACATTTCTATTCTTCTTAAATTTCCACTCTCATAATTTCATTCCCACGGGAGTGGTTGCAAGAATGGACTCTAATGCCAGGGTACATTTCCTGCTCCATTACTAACTGGCTGTGTGACTTTGGACAAGTCACTTAGCCTTGCTGTGTCTCAGTTTTCTCACCCATCAAATGGTTTCCTATCTCATGGTGCTGCTGAGACCATGAAGTGCTTGGAACAGCACCTGGCATATATTATTTATTAGTGATGTTATTATAATTTTTTTGGTTGGAGACTGTGCTACCATATTAGCATTCAACAGGAGAGAGCTAACTCATTGTGTTTCATCAACAGTTTATCTTGTAAACAGATTATCTAAGATTATTAGATCATTTCTTAAGAGCAGATGTCGATGAAGAAATTTTGGTAAAGAATTACGAAACTGGGGACCTAAAAAAACGGGTTCTAAAACAGAAGGGAGTTTCTAAAGCTAACTTTGCTCACTTCACAATTTCATTCTGGTTAAAACAGTGGGATCCACAAATCTGTCTGCTGGACATCCTCCCCAGACATCTTACAGTTTCTGAAGTAGGACTCACTGTCCACAAGCCCTCCACCATCCACTATCCTTCACCAACACAACCATACCCAGCCTTCCTCTCACATTTCCACGTCACATTTAGGTTAGTCAATTTAAAAATCTCAGAATCATCCTTGACTGCTGTCTTTCACATCTTTCATGGAAAATTTGTTATCAAACTCTGTAAATTATTTCTTCTTAATTATTTTCAACTTCATTCCAACCCCTTTCTCTCTATCTTCTCTGAGACTACCTTAAACCTGACTCTTGTTATTTTTATGGGTGATTGCAGTCAGTCTTCGCTCTCTCTCCTTCCCGTCTTTTCTCTCACTCTCTTCCCTGCTCTCTCTCTTTCTTCCCTCTGAAAAGATGTATTGAATAGCTCTTGTTTACCAGGCCTTGTGCTGGCACAGGGAATGCAAAATGACGAATAAGACGGAAGGATCCTAAATCTACTTTAATCTTAACTTAATCCTAATCCTTAATTCATGAAATTTATAATCTGGAGAGAGAGTCAGATACTAAACATACAGTTATACAATAATTGGTTCAGGATATCAGAGATCTCATTTTCTGCTCTATGCTTCCCCTGAAAGGGAGTATAAACCCAGCTTTGTATCCTGGAGGTCAGGGCTTCCTAGTCTCAGGATGGTATTATAACCTTTGCTTTAGAAAGTATCTGGAATGGTACAAGCTGGAGTTTTGGATGGGAAGAGGAAAGGAAGTGGCCTGACCCTAAGGAAAAGGGAGAAATCACAAGACTGACATGGACAGGGAACCAAAAGGAACAAATTTGCAGTAGGTTCTGTAAGAATTGGGATCCGATTGCACTTTTGCACATTAGTCCAAAGAGGATGAGGTCTCTGTTGGGGGAGGCATGGATGGGTGCCTATGGTGGCCTGTCCTGAGCATATGGGCAAGAGCACCAGCAAAATCTCTTGTGGCAGACCTGTGATCAAGAGAGAGGACCTTTGTGGGAGTATCTGTGCAGCCCACGAAGGGCAATGAAGCCGAACAGCTGCCAAAGGAGCAGCCAGGGATGGACAGTGAGTGGCACGCAGCTAAGAGACCAAAGACCAGGTACTCCTCCATTTTCACGCCAATATGTAAGTCCTAAGCTCTAGAATGACCCATTTTGGGGTTGGGGTTGGTTAATTGCAGTTTCCTTTATGTAAGGCAATAAAATGCTGACTTGTGGTCATGGGCCTTATTCAAGAGCCATTTCCGGAGGGCAGACAGGCTAATTAACTTTTATACTTTTCTTTTTTAAAAGAAAATAAGCCAAAAAGAAAATGTATACTCGTATTTCTAAAGTCACAAATTAGTGTGTATCCTGAGCATGCCATGAGTCCCCATGGGTCTCAGTTCCTTATCTGTGAAATGTGGGGGATGACGTTCCAGGGTTTTGTGTTGTCTCTTCCA
This sequence comes from Hipposideros armiger, assembly GCF_001890085.2. Classification (NCBI taxonomy): domain Eukaryota; kingdom Metazoa; phylum Chordata; class Mammalia; order Chiroptera; family Hipposideridae; genus Hipposideros; species Hipposideros armiger. Next base: position 1,350,400 of record NW_017731779.1, read on the forward strand.
AAGAATAGAATTTGTAGTATAATAACTTGAGGTTTTTTTTTTCTTTGTTTTAATCATGCTGGTTACACTCCCAGCTGAAAAAATGAAAGCCAGTGAGGTTTATCTATGTCACCAAGTAGCAACATTTTTATAATTCCTGCTTATTTCCTTAAACTTCTCCTATAGATGAAAACTGCAGTTAGCAGTAAAGCTGAGGGACAAAGTTGCTTGATAAATAATGTTCTGGGATTTCTCTAGCCTTCCTCAATGGAATGTTTTTTTCCCCCGCGTCAACCAGCATTTAAGAAGGTACTTTTAGCTTTCCTCCAAGATGCAGAAACAGCAAACAAGTGTGCCAAAACCTTTCCATGGGCCGGTCGAGTGGCTCAGTTGGTTAAGAGAGAGCTCTCAGCAACAGGGTTGCCTGTTTGATTCCCACATGGGCCAATGAGCTCACCCAAGCTGAGCTGCCACTGAGCTGCCAGATGGCTCAGCTGGTGAGAGCACGTGCTCCTAACAACAAGGCTGTCAGTTCCACTCCTGCATGGGATGGTGGGCTACTCCCACCCGCAACTAAGATTGAACACAGCACCGTGAGCTGAGCTTCCCTGAGCTGTTGATGTGCAGCCGGATGGCTCAGTGGTTAGAGTGTGCGCTCTTAGCAACAAGGTTTCTGGTTCAACTCCTGCTTGGGATGGTGGGCGTAGCCCACCCGCAACTAAGATGGAACACGGCACCTTGAATTGAGTGGCCGCAAGCTACCGAAGGGCAGCCGGAGGGCGACTGGACTTGGAGCTGAGCTAGCTGCGCCCTCTACAGCTAAGATTGAAGGACAACAACTTGGCTGTCCCCCATCCCCAATTCCCCAACACTGTTCCCCTCCCGCAATTCTCCAATAAAATCTTTTTAAAAAACCCCAAACACCGGGCTGGCTGAGTGGCCCGTTGGTTAAGAACTGGCTTGGGATGCCAGCTCTGAGCAGCAGGGCCCAGTTCAGATCCCACATGAGGGCCAGTGATGCTGCACCCTCTACAGCTAAGATGGTGAACAACAGCTCAACCTGGAGCTGGGCAACTGTGAGTGGCAGGCAATGGTGTAGGCTACAGTGAAGCTGCAGTGGGCTGCCGTAAAGCTGCTGTGAGCGGCTGGCAGCCAACGTGACTGGCTGGCAGCTGGCGTGAGCTGCTGTGAACGGCCGTCCAGTGGCTGGCGACCGATCTGCCTCACCCAGATAATACCAACATGGGCCAATGAAGCAACGTCCTCTACAACTAGACTGAAGAACAAAAGGACAGCAACTTGGTCTGTTCCCCTTCCCTGATTCCCCAATGCTGTTCCCCTCCCCCAATTCCCCAATAAAATCTTTTTTTAAAAAAAACCAAAAAACCTTTCCAACCTGTTTGAAAAAAAATCATGTGACAGATCATCCATTAAAAGTAATGAATGATCAATATTCACATATTTTTCTAATTTTTAAATTTGATATTTAAGATTTCCAGATTATTTTACTTTCCCAATTCCACTAATCCTCAAGAGTGTGAGAGCATAGCCTGCATTTGGTTCACTTAATGACTATATGAACACGGTTTTTCACATGCTGATGTTCTCTATACACTGAAAATCTGCCGCAAAATATTAGTGGTGGCATTGGAGGGATCCTTCTTTTTTTGAACTTTTCTGCTTTCTAAGTTGAGCTTGCATTTTTTAATAATTGAAAGCCTTTTAAAATTAATATTTGCTATTTGGCCTATTTTCTTTGGGGGGAAAAAATGAAGTTGTCTCTCTTCCTTCTAGAAATGACCTAGGAAATAAGTACATGAAGTCAGCATTTTTTATTGCCTTAAAAAGAGGAAACTTGGCAATTATCCAATTCTTGACTCCAGGATAATGTGTCCTGGGCATGTTAAGTCTGATGTCGGTGAGACGTCAGAAAGACCTTATCTCTATTCCTTTAAATAATGACTCATCACCATGATCACAAAGCTAGTCCTAGATAACTAGACTAGAAAGTTCCTTAGATGAAAAGGTCATGCCCAAAGCCCTTTCAAACTCTTTCTAATAGTTTACGGCAGTGGCTCTGAGGCAATGGAGATCTGGGCTTAAATTTTGGTAAGAGATAAATGGAAATTTGGAGACCTTACCCTCCCTCTCTCCCTCTCTCCCTCTCTCCCTCTCTCCCTCTCTCCCTCTCTCTGTAGTTTAGGCTTTGTTTTGAATACCATTTTATCCTGAAGTCACATGATAGCATATAGTAATTAAGATTCTCTGTTCCCCTTACTACAGAACCACACTCATAGCTTTAGAAATTGGCCTTAATGAGAACAACATGATGCAAAGACAAAACACAGGTTGGTATCAGTACGTTTCTCAGAGGAATCTCTCTCACAGTCCACTACCGCTTTGCACTTCCTTGTTTTTATTATCAATGACAGCTGTAAACTCCCTCCAAATCCAGTACTTACTTCATTTCACAGAGCATCACACAGCTCCAGGAAGATAAAATGTGTCTAAGTCTTGATCCCAACTTCTGAAAGCTTACAGTCTTGTCAGAGAGACCCTTATGTGGAAACAACTGAGGAACTCTTGCAAAGCAGATCAAATAACCCCCAAATAAAAGATTAGATATAAAACAGAAAGCAACAAATAAACAAATAAAATTCAGAGACACAGGCAACAGGAGGGTGGTTGCCAGAGAGGAAGAGGTGCTGGGGGAGAAGAAAAGTGTAAAGGGGGGTCAAATAAATGGTGACAGAGGGAGACTAGACTTTGGGTGGTGAGCACACAATGCAATATACAGATGATGTATTATAGAATTGTACACCTGAAACTTATATAATGTTATTAACTAATGTCACTCAAATAAATTTTATTGAAAAAGATTGTATCAAGATGCTTCTTTATTTAGGCTATGCCTTTCTCAAGTAAGCCCAGGTCCTTAGCAGTTGTGGGAACCCCACTTTCACTATCTCACATACTTTCTGTTTGGTTTCTGACTTCCGCCCCCTAGGTAAATTGATGGTTTTGTCTTCACCTTTTCTTCTTGTTCTTAGGATGTTTTTTGCTATATTAACTCTGCTTTCAGTAGCCTATAAGTCTTATGACCGAAAAGTATTCTAAGAAACCCCCTCACCTTCCCCTAGATCTGAAAAGACATGACAATTGGTGTTGATTCTGGGCAGCCTATTTTTTTTGCTGGTTCTGATGAATCTTCTAAAGGTTCTGACTATAGCCTTTACATGTCTTTTCACTAATACCTATGATTCTTTTAGTAAAATGGGGCTTTCAGGACCTTGCCTTTTCAGCAGCATATTAGCAAACCTCAGACCTCTGGCTTACAATTCAGTTGATCTACCTTTAGAAGTGAATGAAATTATTATCTGTGCATCCCTCTCAGTAGCTCTTTATTTTTTTCCCTCTCATCATTTATTCATTCAAACATTTCACTGAACACTGAATTGTGACAAGCACTGTGCTAGGAGTTCGAACCATAAAGATGGATGAGGCTTGATTTCTTCTTCAAGGACCCCACATCTGGTAGAAAAGACAGACAA
>NW_017731779.1:1355494-1402441 GCF_001890085.2 Hipposideros armiger
CCAGGTTGAGGTGGAGTTTCAGCACCAGTGGAAGATCATTATTGAACGTGATTGAGTGAGGGACTGGCTCTGGTGAGCCACTGAGGTCAGAGCTGGGATGTCTGCTTATGAACCCATGACTGAAGAGTAAGTTTGAGGTGCACAGAAGGGACCTTTGGGGGAGAGGAAGTAAAAGAGAAATAACACTTTGCCCAAAAACTGTTTCTGAGAACTCAGCATAGAAAACCTTTAAGGTTGTAATGGAATTATTACTCTGTGATAGAAAATCATCTTACCACAAAACAGGGATGGCAAAAGGAAGGCAAAGAGGGTAGTGTGGTTGATGGTATCTGGTTTGCTTTTTAAATCAACGACTACGAAGAAGTCACTTTAGATGCTTACCACGAGCTGTAGCTCTGCTTACGTGTTCTCTCTACCTCTTTGCCACTAGTATCTGGTTCCTCTAAAAATCTGGGTGCAGTATCAGCAAAGGGGAAAAGCAGGGGGAGAAACATGCAAATATGGAGGTTCTACCCTAGTGCTCTCAGAGGCAACTTTGATCGTTGAGATGATAAAATATAAGCCTTACTCAGAGTTATATAGCCATTGTTGGAAAGAACGTATCGTCTAGACCTAATCTCTCTGACTTCCTTCAAAAAGTCTGCAGTATTTAAAGACTTCTTTAAGCAGGCCTGCAGGTTGCTGGAATTTTTAAAAAGAAAAAGACAAAAAGAGAAAGAGGAAAGAGATACTTTGCAATTAACTGATATGTAGAGACCACATTGAGGGTCAAATGGTTAGATTTATCTTAGAAGTAACCCATGGAAAGGCTGCTGTGATGGAAAGTGAAGCAGTTATCACTGCTCTCAAAGTGTGATCTGTGCATTTGTGCCAATCCACAAACCGTTACTGGTCTGCAAGGGCCCATGTGGCTAGTCCTTCTTAAGAGGGCTGTGAATGGCCAAACCATGGACCACAGATATGCCTTTGTGTTTAAAAATGATTTTGCATGAATGGAGATTTTTTTTTTAAGCATAACCTGCTGGGTGGGGCAGATGTCTAAAACAACTTGTGTTTGAAACAACGGAGTTATATTAACCTTCTAGGCAACTGTTTGATTCCTCAGGACAGACAGATATGGTCCCTTTACTCCTATCACTTGAGAAAGTGGATTGATTTTTTCATGATCTGCCTGAAATTGCCTTTCACCACTTCTTTTTCCTTTTTGGCTATTTTCTGGGGGGAGAGGAAGTATCTGAACATGAGCCCCCGGAACTATATATAGGGTTTCAGCTATAATTGGAGGTCAGCATCCACTGATAGGCAATTACTAATGTTTGCTTGGAAACAGTAAGCATTTCTCCCCATACATTGTTCTGCTTAATTATGTTTTGTTTAGACGAATCCTAAAATACATTTTCCTTTGTGATTGATGTAAAGAGCTTTAGAGTTAGAAAAACATGTGTGAAGACCCAGGACTTGATTGACTTACTGGCTGTGTTACTATGGACATTGGATTCTGAGCTTCCATTTCTCATTAGGAAAATGGGGATAATCCTACCTATTTTACCAAGCTGTTGTCAAAGGTTAAATGAAATAACTTATGCAGAACAGCCCACACAGCATGTAGCGTTGGAGGCTTCCATACGTGTTAATTTCTTCTTTGCTGTCACCTGGGCAACATGGCCCAAGAGAACTTGAGAGAAACATGAATGGTAGGTAAAGGAAGGAAAATACAGGAATCAAAGGAAATAGCCTTGGATTGGCAATCTGTAATCTATGCAGGTCAGCTGGTTCAAGACATTTGTGCCCCAGCATGTGAAGTTACTTGCATTTTTAATATTATTCAAGTTAGTGGAGAGTGAGCTGCTCTGGCTTGATCCCCTGGAAACTGTGCCCAATGACTTGGTATCATGGGAATGTGCCCAGTCGCTTTGTGAGGATCATTCAAGCCACCTGCATGGACAAACGTGTAACAGAAGTGTCCATCCTTCAAAGGGCCACATTTCTAATTAATACCCAAATAACTCTGAACCTCATCCCCTCATGTGACTGCAAGAAAGCCAGCCTTTGACTTCTCCCCAAGGATTTCTGGGAATTTCTAAGGCAACCACCTGGGACCCCAATGGCAGCCCATCTTATAATTCCTTACAACAAAGAACAGACTATAACATTTAACCCAATTTTACTGAAGGAGATTTGGGAATAACACAAAGAAATAACAATGCAGAAAAGAAAACATATCAAACTAGGCCCTTTAAAACTTTTGCTCTTCACTTCATAGGAAGGGTATCTCCCCTCAGTCTCTATCCTGCTGCCTTGTGGGAGGGATCAATTTTCCTACAGAAAACAAGAGTCCATTGGTTGTACCTCTCTTTCCCAGATCCCAAAGAAACCCTGTCTTGGGGCTGCAATTCTATGCACAGTAAAACAATCATTTCACGTAATCAGTGCCTTTTTATGTACAGTGCCTTGTGTGAATGCAGCAGGTGCTCAATAAATATTTGTTTAGTAAATGAATGAATAAATGAATAATCTCAACATTCCTGTTCCAGACTGGGATCTTGGTTTTACACTTATGTGATTAAAAAAACTATTAAGTTTTTTCCCCTGAAATAATTTATCTCAAGTGTGAATTTAAAATTTTTCTTTTAGAAGATGTGAGACACACACACACACACACACACACACACACACACTCATACAAACACATACAATGGAATACTACTCAGCCATAAGAAAGATGAAATATTGCCATTTGAAACAACATGGATGAATCTTGAGGATATTATTCTAAGTGAAATGAATCAGATGGAAAATGACAAAAAATGTGTGATTTCACTCATATGTAAAATACAAAATAAAAGAGAAACAAATGAACAAACAAAACAAAACAAAAACAAACTCATAGATACAGTCTATAGGATGGTAGTTACCGGAGGGGATGGAAAAATGGGTAAAGAAGGTCAAATATAGGGTGACAAATGGAAACTAGACTTTCGGTGGCGAGCACACTACAGTGTATACAGATATCAAATTATAATGTTGGACACCTGAAACTTATATAATGTTATTAACCCATGTTATTTCAATAATAAATAAATACACATATAAATACATATATAAAACTTTATTGAAATAAAATTTTCCTTCTACAGAAAAAAATCTTGTGGCTTGGATAGCTTCTCCTAGTTCTGCACCTCAGCTTCCTATTTCTAGCAATTAAGATTTTATGAAATATTTCCCCCCAATCTAAACTGGTATACCTCATTACATAGGGCATTTATTATTAAAAGCAAACTTCCTGCAAATCCCAGGATTTCCAATGCTGCATGAAGGCTGGCTGAGCAGACTCTATTATTCTACAATATAGTTTTTAAGGCAATTTCTATACTAGAAGCTCATCATTCATTAAGCTCTGGCTATATGACTATATACTAACTGTGATAGGTGCTTTACTATATTATCTTTAATATACTAGGTGAGATTCATTATTTTATTTTATTATTTATTTATTTATTTATTTTATTGGGGAATTGGGGGGATGGGAACAGTGCTGGGGAATTGGGGGAAGGGGAACAGACAAGTTGCTGTCGTTTTGTTCTTCAATCTAGTTGTGGAGGATGTTGCTTCACTGGCCCAAGTTGGCACCATCATTGTGCTCTTCCCAGGCGAGGCAGATCAGTCACCGGCTTCTGGACAGCCGCTCACAGTGGCTGCTGGCCACTCACGCTGGCTGCTGGCTACACACAATAGCCCATGGCAACCCACTGCCACAGGGACTGCAGCCTATGCCGTCGCCGGCGACTCACGGCAGCCCAGCTCCAGGTTGAGCTGTTGTTCAGCATCTTAGCTGTAGAGGGCAGTGTCACTGGCCCTCATATGTGGGATCCGAACCGGGGCCCTCTGGCATCCCAAGCGAGTTCTTAACCATCGCGCCACTCGGCCGGCCTAAGATTCATTATTTTATATATGAGGAAACTACGGCTCAGGGAGAGTGACCTGCCTATGGTTATGTAGCTGGTTAGTGGCTTCAACTCAGGCTTGTACCTGTAAGCCTCAAAGCAGGGTGGAAGGAGTCATCTAGACTCAACTAGGAAACCTTATGAAATTGCTCTCTGTTTCTTGCTTCCCCACATTATTTTGCTCTGCATCCCAAATGGTTGTGAATATCTGCAGAAGTTAGCTGTTGTTACTAATGCGAATTGTTAAATTTTCCTTTGGCATTTGGGGGTAAATTGTCCGAGAACTACCACAGCATGCTACGTCTCTCTTCTGCCTTCCTCTGTCCGAGACTCCAAAAGACAGTTCTGAGTAATTCTAGCTTTCACCCTTACTGGTATTCCCTGAGGTGACTCCTACTTAACTCTGTAAGTGACAGCCAGGAAATATAGACCCTACAGCAAAAATTCATGGCCCCGACACTTGGCTGAGAGCTTCTGTTTGACTTCACTCTAGTTCTTCAAGATCACTTTTCCCTCTCTTGGTTTGGTGCCCCCAATAACCAAACCAGCAGGTTCTGGCCACTGCCCTTAGTGACTAAAGGAATTGACGTCATCACCAGGGTAAAGGCCCTGCCATGGGCTGCTCCCCTGACCCCCACATATCCCAGCTGCTTTCTCCATTTTAGTCATCTTGTGACATCTCTTTTTACACAGGATATCACCTGTGTGAAAGGTTAGAGAGAGGGCTTCTGTGAGCTGCAAGTCACTTGAGGACAGGGATGATGTTTTACTATCTCTGTATCCCTAGTATAGTGCTTAGCACTAAATCAGTGGTAAAATAAATAAAAAAGGGTAACAGTTTGGTTTTCCCCTTACTGGCAGAGCCTGGAGTTACTCCTGGCTTGTTAGACTGTGGGAACATCAGGGTGTCCTGGAGGAGGGGCAAGTCTCAGGGGATGGCCGGGGTGGTGGGGCACTCAGGGTGCTTGCGGAAGTGGTTCATTTTCTATCCAGTTCTATCCACCATAATGATGCAGCCATACCAGTGAGCATCTGCTGAAAATGAGTCTTCGGTGAGGGCACACAGTATAACAAGAACATTTAAAACTTGCTTTCACATATAGTATTTCATTTGATCTACTTGTCAGTCTATCTATCTATCTAACTACCTGCCTGTCTAACTGGCCATCTATCAGTGTGTGTGTGTGTGTGTGTGTGTGTGTGTGTGTGTGTGTGTGTGTGTGTATTTCACTGTCTGTTTTTCTGTCTGTCTGTCCACAAGAGAATAAAAATACAGCAAAGGTGCAGAAGTGAGAATATAGGTGGACTTCCTTCATCTTTCATTTAGTCATTCCTCTAACAAACTCAGCGTCCCTGGGTGCTGGACACGCCACTGGCGCTGCCCCAGCATTTGGACTAGTGTCCATTCTGATCGGCCAATGCCACTGCTGGACGAGTTAGTAACATTTTTTAATATCAGCTCTGCTCCCATAACTTATCTACTCCCTACCCATCACTGAAAATCTTCCAGGCCCAGGACATTTCTCATTCCCTCCCTGTTCTCTTGTGCTTCCCCTTCCCAGGCAGAGCTCCCACCCACTCTGAACTCCTTTGAGTCTTATGGTCTGTTCTCACTCATCAGACACTTAAGTGCATGTGGCCTTGTTTGTTATACAACTTTTCTTGTGCGTGATATATTTTTCCAGCTCCCTATACATTCCTCAAGGTGGAACATATCTAATACAGACTTTGTATCTCTCACAACACCTCACACAGAACTGAATGGGGGTTCAAAGTCCCAAGGCAGACTCTGATAGATCCTGGGGGCCTTTCCCCACAACAGCTCTGAGAGGGAGCAGATGCTGTTGGAGGGTTCAATGAACTCCCGTCTCAATGATAAACACTCAGAAAGCAGAGCTTCTGTCAACCTTGACTTGAACATTTTGTTTTGCCTTTTGGGGACTATAGCTGGATTCTGTCAGACTGGCTTTTTTCCTAACAGCTTTCAACTGTCACATTCCAGCATCTTGCTCTCACTGCTCTTTCCTTCTCTTCATTTTAGCACACTCAGAAAAGTTTTTGTGTTTTAGAAAGACCCTCTCACTTCCTACCCTTGAATTTTTTGCCTTCAGCAGGGTGGTTCTTGAGAACAACTCCCCAGAACACATCTTGGAAAAGACGCAAGCAGCTCATTCTATCACATGTGTGTCATATGCTCTGTCACAGCCCAGTCATGCGTTGTGTGCAGAGGCTGACGTGATGTTTGATTAAGCAGACCGGATGTTGGCAGCCACAGTGCTTTTTCAAACTTTCACTTAGTCAACTCATCTTTTAATTTCTCTTTTGATTCTCTCAAAAACACAGGTGAAACTTTGCACTGGACATAAGGGGAAAAACATGGGTTGTGCATATAAAAATTTTACCAAAAATACCATTATATTTGGTATCTGTGTGACTTGATTTTCAATCAGCAGAACAAAAAAAATTCTAAAACTTCAAAATATTAAAAAAAATACTTTTTAACTTAAATTATTTACTTTCAAACATTAAGTTTAAATATTATTTTTCAGATTAAAAAGGTTAAATGTGTTTTTAAAAACTTTCAAATATAAAGACTATAAAGAAAATAAAAATTGCTTATATTCTCATCACTTCAACAGACAGCTACTGTACTACCATTCTAATTTTACAGTTGAGAAAGCAAAGGAGAGGAAGGAAAATAGAAAGGAATATGAGCTTTTAGATTTTCTTTCCAGACATTTTAAAAAAAGGACTTTGTGGAAGTAATCCCCAAAATTTTTAAAAGAAATGTTCATATTCCTAATAACACTTATATTGCCAGGAGTACAATTGCTATTTCAGCTCATCACAGTATTTCATCAATCAATAGGCTTTATAGAACTCTGGTTTCCATATTACACAGGACAAATATTTAAAACTATATATATATATATATATATATATATATATATTGAATTTATGTATCATCTTTGTGTGGGAGCCATGCTAACCTTCTCTGTATCATTCCAATTTTAGTAGATATGCTGCCGAAACAAGCACTTAAAATAATATTTTACAAAAGTACTATACATTACAAAAAATCTTGTGAAATGGAGAAAAAGGGAAATTTCATACAACCCCACCACTTTAACAAAACCCTGTTAATATTTTGGTATACTTCTTTCTAGCCTTTGTCCCATTCTCATGTTTTTCTTCTTATTTTCTTATTTATTCAGACTTCACATTGTAATCGAAAAGCAATTATTATAAGACTTCCCACATCCTTGCCCCACTCTGATTTTTTCTCTCTCCCTCTCCCTCTATTTACCTTTGCTTATTATCCTCAGGGGTCTAAGGCTTTTATGGCATGTTGAATACAGAGAAATGGCTTTAATACCAGTCAGCTTAGGTTTGAATCCTGGCTCCACTGTGTGGACTTGGGAAAATTACTAAGCAACTTTATCTTAATTTTCTCACCTTTACAATGAGGATAGCATCCTCCCTACCCATTGGGTTCTGTGAGCATGAAAAGAGATAATGTACATAAACTGAATGACACTGTGATGAGCTCAGAGTAAATGCTCAATATATACAAACTGTTTTTTTCACAAAATTGTATCATAGCAATTAATTCACATTTCTATATATAATCTTCATACCTGTCATTTTTATGGCTAGACAGTAGTCTGCAATGCAAATACAAATCACGAAGACTAACTCACTTCTGTTTTGTTTGACAAGTTACTTTCAGTTTGAGGCCATCTAGATAATATGTAATTAATGTGTTTTGTTTTTTTAAAGATTTTTATTGGGGAATTGGGGGGATGGGAACAGCACTGGGGAATTGGGGGAAGGGGAACAGATAAGTTGCTGTCTTTTTGTTCTTCAGTATAGTTGTGGAGGACGTTGCTTCACTGGCCCAAGTTGGCACCATCATTGCGCTCTTCCCGGGTGAGGCAGATCAGTCTCCGGCTTCTGGATGGCTGCTGGTTATACATGGTAGCCCATGGCAACCCACTGCCACAGGGGCTGCAGCCTTCGCTGTTGCCCGCGACTCACAGCAGCCCAGCTCCAGGTTGAGCTGTTGTTCAGCATCTTAGCTGTGGAGGGCAGTGTCACTGGCCCTCATATGTGGGATCCGAACTGGGGCCCTCTGACGTCCCAAACCAGTTCTTAACCATCGCGCCACTCGGCCGGCCCCTGTATTTTTTTTTTTTAATATACTATACATTTCACCTTACTCTATGGATTTCCTTTAGAAAAATCTCTGGAATGGTGTTTTTGGGTAAAAGTATAAAACTTGACATGGTTTTTGCTACATGTCCAAGCTTATTATTTTTTAGTTCATTTTTTTAAACTTCAACCTAAGCAAGTATAGAGTTTTGTACCTTATTTTTTTCATTCAATTTGTTATTTCAAAGCTTTTTAAAAATCATGTATTTATATTTGCAATGGACCTCTCCATATCCTTAGCTTTTTCTGTATTTTTGGATGATTTCCTTAGAGCTGATTTACATATGCATAATTGCTTGAACAAATGGTATGACGAATATATGATATGGCCTCTTGCCTATAGACAAATCACCCTTCAAAAAAATTGTATATACTAATTTACATGACCACGAACAATTTATGCTTCTACTAATTTAACAATGTATTCTGGCATTATGTGTTATAATTTTAAAAGATTTTGCCAATGTAATGATTGAAAAGACCTACTTAAATTTTGTTTTTATTTAAATTTCAAATTACCTATAAGTTGAGCATTTCATTTTTTTAAATTTTAAAGCAAGGGAAACTGAGACATTGGGAAATTGCCTGATTCAACCAGCAGCCTGATTAGGTATATTCTTCCTTGATTTGTATAACTAAAAATTCCAGGCATCAGTTGATTCCTCTGTACTTTTTGCAGCTGTTCTAACATGAAATTCTGTTTTAACAGAACAAACAGAACTGAGCATAAAACATGCTACACTCTTTGAGTTTACTTCTCTTAAGAGGAACCTGCTGTTGAAAATACACAATCCAGCATCTTGTCTACACAAGATGTTATAGGAGGCAGCTGATGACCTTTATAAGCACCCTTATAGGAAAATAGTTTTTTGGTTTTTTTTTTAAAGATTTTATTGGGGAATTGGGGAGGGGAATAGCGTTGGGGAATTGGGGAAGGGGAACAGACAAGTTGCTGTCATTTTGTTCTTCAGTCTAGTTGTGGAGGACGTTGCTTTCCTGGCCCATGTTGGTATTATCATTGTGCTCTTCCCAGGTGAGGCATATTGGTCGCCAGCCTCTGGATGGCTGCTCACGGCGGCTCTTGGAAGCTCACACTAGCTACCAGCCGCTCATGCTGGCTGCTGGGCCACACACGGTAACTTATGGCAGCCCACTGTAGCAGGGGCTGCAGGCTGCAGCCCAGCTCCAGGTCAAGTTGTTGTTCACCATCTTAGCTGTAGAGGGCAGTGTCACTGGCCCTCATGTGGGATCCGAACCCAGGCTCTGCTGCTCAGAACTGGCATCCCAAGCCAGCTGTTAACCAACGCACCACTCAGCCAACCCGGAAAGTAGTTTCTTATGGCATCACCAAGGTCTTATCTTAGAAGTTTAGAACATGTACTCTGTATACTCAAAATTAGACTCATGACTGGATTATGCTAACCAAACTTCTAAAAGACTTTTTCTACAAAAAAAAATGTCTTTAACATGCAGATCAGAAGTTCTTCAGAGCATTCTATTCCCATAGAAAAGTCGATATGAGAAGCCAAATTATAATCAGGTTCTCAGTAACCATAGAATCAGGGTGAGGTGGGGAGGAAGATGGTAGATGGAATGATTTTAATTGCTAATGTCATCAAGCTGTGTGAATCTTTTTTTTAAAAGATTTTTATTGGGGAGTTGGGGAGATGGGAACAGTACTGGGGAATTGGGGGAAGGGGAACAGACAAGTTGCTGTCCTTTTGTTCTTCAGTCTAGTTGTGGAGGACGTTGCTTCACTGGCCCAAGTTGTCACCATCATTGCACTCTTCCCGGGCAAGGCACATCAGTTGCCGGCTTCTGGACAGCTGCTCACTGCGGCTGCTGGCTGCTCATGCTGGCTGCTGGCTACATACGGTAGCCCATGGCAACCCACTGCCACAGGGGCTGCAGCCTACGCTGTTGCTGGCGACTCACGGCAGCCCAGCTCCAGGTTGAGCTGTTGTCAGCATCTTAGCTGTAGAGGGCAGTGTCACTGGCCCTCATATGTGGGATCCGAACCGGGGCCCTCTGGCATCCCAAGCCAGTTCTTAACCAACGCACCACTAGGCTGGCCCAAGCTGTCTGAATCTTATGCATTCTTCGCCACTGGCAGGATAGATCTGACAGGTGGTAGGAATGCATAGCCTGGAGGGACAGGGACCCCTCTCCATTGGACATGCTTGGGATTCACTAAAACATTTTCCACATTGACGTTTTTTCCCTAGACTCTACGCATATTGCCTTCCATTCGGTTCCCCAATATTAAGTATCTTCTATGTGCCAATCCTTGTACTGGATTCTGGGACTATAAATAAATACAAACCCAATTCCTGCTCCCAGGTACCTCAAAGGCTTTTGGGAAAAACTAAACACATATATAACTTAAAAATATCATAAGATGAGAGGTTGACTCTGTTACAGGTCTAGCATCTCTGGTTTCTTGTCATATGGTTGGCTTGCAGAATCTTAAGACTAGTTCTGCTATGCAACGTGAGCAATTTTTTGTGTCTAATTTCACTGGGCCTTAATTTGCTTATGTGTAAAATGAAGACAATAATAGTCCCTATTTCATTGAATTGTGATGTTTACATGAGATGATATATGAAAAGCAGTTAGAACAATGTCTGGCACCTGGTATGAAAGTTAGCTATAATGATAAGCTTAATTCACCTCATGATGGCTACTGGCAATATGATATGGGCAATCTAATATTTCAAGCTCAACACAAAGGAGGAAATGTATAGTCTAAACCCTTCCTGGCACTTTAACACATCTATATGCCATGATAGTGAGAAGTATATTATCAGGAAAGATGAGATAATCAACTTCTGAAAATGTGACATTTTATCTCAAATTCAGAAGTATTTTTCCTCAGGGGTCTCATATATGGTAATGATATATATATTTTTATAATAGGCTCCTAATATCTTGTGGGAAAGTCCACAGATGCATTTGGGCACTTCCAACACCCCAGCACAAATGATATCACTTTGATACTTATGCATCTGTCCCATCATCCAGCAGACACCAGATTACATTCAATTTTGGTTTCTAGTCTAGTTGTGAACTCCTTGAAGATAAACCATGATTTAGCCTATTGAATTCCTAGCCTCTAACATAGAGCCTTGTGGATAGTAAGAGCTCATCAATTGTTGACTGATTGAATAAAATGACTTTGGTGATGCACATTGGTGTCTTCCTCTCCAGCATCCATTCTTACTTTGGGGACCCATCAGACATCCTACTTTTTTTTTTTTAATTTTTAATTCCTTTGGGGAAGAAAATGGAGTAAGGAGAGGTATCAGAGAGGAGTCATTTGGATGCATAGAAACCATTTGTGCACATTTAAATAAAAGGAAATTTATTCAAAGTTTCCTATTACGTGGGATCCAAGGAAAAAGTGATCAACTGGACTCCGAAGCCAAGGCCATTCTGAAGGCCTCTGCAAGAGTGCCTACATTTTCATCTGTGCATTGACACCATTCTGCTTCCTGATCCCTGTCTCCACATTTTCAAGAGAAGGAATCTATTGTAGTTGGTTTCTGGTAGATCTTCTTCACCAACTGCTATTGGGATGGGAGGGAGAATACACAGTAGAAGGACTTGGCTGGGTTGGGGTAATGTAAGTCCACTAAGAAGGGAGTGTGGGAGCAGGAGAGGACTGGTGAGCAATTCTGCTGCAGCCAGACATCCTACTTTCAGTTCAAATGTTCTGAGTAGAGTTCCAGACTTAAGTCATTACTCACATATTGTTTCTTTTTGTTCCAGTGATTGATTTAGGAGAGGGCCCATGAGATAAGCTTATCCAGAATTCATCTCTGGATTTTAGGGGATAACGCTAGAAAAAAATACTCCGGCTTTTTTTTTTTCTTGTGGATTTGAACATGAAGGTTTAGTAACTACTGGCAGCCATCTTGTAATAATGAACGGAAATCTTGTTTGAAAACAGTTAACAAAAATGTAGCAGAGTGAAGAGATGGAAGAGAGACCCTGGATCCTGAAGACATTGTTAGACGCCTGTGCTCATCTGTACCTTTGAGTGTTCAGTTACATAAGCCAACACATTTTTAAAAATTTAAGCCAGTTTATATCACATTTTCTTTCACTTGCGGTCAAACGATACAACTGATGCAACTTCTACAAAATGCATTTAAAAATAAATTTATTTTGTCCTATGCTCATGGCCAAAGCAGTTGCCCAATTGCTATTTTCTTGTTCAGTTAATCAACAAGTATGTAGTAGGCCCTTGTTACCCGATCAGATGCCACAAAGTTTAAGAAAATTCCTTGTGCTACAGTCTGATTGGCATTCATACTCTCTGTATTTTTCTCTCTCTAGGACTACATCCCATTTACCTTGATAAGTTTTGATTCAGGAATGAGTTGGTTATTTACATCCTGTTCTCAGTTCCAAGTCTTCCTCCCTCTACTCTGCTCTGTTGTGCTAGGGCTGGAATTTGTAAACCTCATTTACCATCCACTCTTGACAGCTTGTTTTCTATTAAGTTCAATAAATGGGAAACCCTAGGTAACTGGAATGTGGTGGGGTGGGGGTGGTGGGGATGTGGATTTCCTTGTTTCCAGTTCTTGAATGTCACTTCTCTAGCAGCAGACAGAAGGAAGTAGCTGCTGTATGCAGTTCTAATATTCAGGTTTCTTTGGCATCTACTTTTTATTCTACTTTCTAATATATTTATAACCAATTACTAATATTAAATCCACTCTACTTTCCTGATTGGATCCTGGCTGATACAGTACTTGATACTAGAAGTGGTCCTAGAAAACAGACTCTCAAAAATGGGATTATGGGGTTGATTTTCTTTGGACTCAGAGCTGAACTCTTTGCCAGTGGAAAATGGGAACTAGCAATCTATGGCATGTAATAGTATTATGATTTCAGCTCAAATCCTCTTCAGAGCATGAGACGGTTTCTAAGGCTTCCCTTAAAGTATTTCTTAGTCCTTTTAGTTACAGGACAGACATGTCTAAAAAAATCAGACCCAAACCAAGCATTTACATATTGGCCTAGTCTCACATGTGAAAGTTGAGGCAGTAATTTGGAAGGAATAGGAGTCTGAGAATAGAAGTGGGAACATTTGGGTGGACTTGGTTGAAGCTAAAAATCTTGAATCCCCCAAGTATTCCTGAGCTTACTTTGATAGTGGAAGAAGACTCTCATTTCCTATTGGGTGATGCTAGGCTTCCTTTGCTTGAAAATCTGTAATAACTTTATATGAGGCAATTTCCTTGCACGGGGATCCCTATGCTTTTAATCTGGATGGGGATCCCATCCAGAGCGTATCCAGTGAACCCATGTTGTATAGGCTCCCTGCCCATTAGTCACTTAGTAGCCATCTCAGTTATCAGATCGACTGTCACGTTCAAATGACCCTTATTTTACTTAATCATGGCCCCAAAGCATAAGAGTAATGGTGCTGGAAATCAGGATATGCCAAACAGAAGCTGTAAAGTGCTTCCTTTAAGTTCAAAGGTAAGTATAGAACAATAAGAAATTTTAAAAGAGAGACCACATTCACATAAATTTTATTACAGTATATTGTTATAATTGTGCTATTTTACTATTAGTTATTGTTGTTAATCTCTTACTGTACCTACTTTATAAATCAGACTTTATCATAGGTATGTATATATAGGAAAAATATATAGTACAGTACATATTGGTATTATCTGTTGTTTCAGGTATCCACTGGAGGTCTTTGAACATATTCCACACAAATAAGTGTGGGCTACTGTATAGTGGTCAGGTAATAAGTAGAGTTTGGACCCAATTCCATCTCATCATGGATCTGTGGCCCATGCAACCATTAAAGATAATAATTAGGAAGACCAGTCAGAAACATACGTAGGTGTGAGCTTATGGTACAACAATAAATTTGAAAAAATGATAGAGAATTACGTGTTATGACTATAGCTGAAATTATGTGCATGTCTGGATGAAGAGTAAATGCTGACAGCAAAAATGAAAATACTTGAGCTTGGATGATATCATAGGTGGTTTTTGTTTGGTCTTTTTCAATTCTTCAAACTCTCCCAAATGCTGTTTTTGCTCCCATTGTAAAAGGTACTTTTTTTTTTAAGACTTAGAACTCATCTATTGGGTTGTCAGAAAAGCCATGACGCATTTTTGCAATGAAAAACATAGAAAAATATGTCATGATTTTTCCGACAACCCAATAGATCTTTTGTTTTAAAGATTGCCATTTATATATACTTTGCAGCCAATCATATTACGGTCATAAAAAGTAAGAATGTCAATTGCAGCCATTCTCCTCAATATTACCATGAGTCTCAGAGCCAATCATGCACGAGGTATCTATCACATACAAGATGCTGCAGGAATGACAAAACCCCACGATCTTCCTGTCTTCCAGGAGTTTACAGTCCGAGGGGGAAATATAACATGTGCTTAAATCTGTATGATTTAAAACTGAGAAAGACAACTGCTTCAGAGAGGAACAAAGAAAGCATTGCTGTGACCAAAGTAAGAGCTCATGTTCAGCTGGAGAAAGTCAGGAAGTAATCACTGGCAGAACTGGCATCTGATGGATGGATAGGATTTTGCCAGGGAGAATTAAGGTCTCAGAAAGGGGGTGTTCTGGGTAGAGGGGACAGTATTAGGCATAACTGAGGACCAGTGAGCCCTTTGACTTTGCTGAAGAATGTGGCATGTACAAGAGAGCCTGTACATGGGGCACAAAACCCATGCTGATACGCATTGGCTGGAAATTCCTTGGAGCATAGCTTACTGCTCCTTTAGGAGAAATATCCTGCAGCACTGATAGTGTCTGGGCACTGCCTATTTAGCAAGGGATAGTGGCTGGTACAGACAGGGATTACCAGTGATACTTGATATTTATCAGGCAGTTTCTGTATGTCACACATGCTAAGTGCCTGATAAAGGAAGGTGCTAAATACCTTCCTTATATTATTTATTTTTTTAGATAAGGAATCTGATTCTCAGTGAGATCAACTGATATATCCAAAGTTGTATAACTCACACATAGTCAAGTTGGGGTTGGAATCTCTGACGACAGAGCCTATACTCCACCCAGCCTCCTATAGTGCCTCTCTGGATAGAGAGTAAGAGTGAAATTAATCCTTAACCAGCAAAAGAGACCACAGGGTGTATGTAACTGGTCAAGTTCCACCTGGTAGGAAATCAGGGCACATTATGGGGTATAATGAATATAATTTCACTGCTCTAGCTTTACCCCTCCCAAACTAAACAGGCAACCTTAACCAAATGTCTTAACCTCTCTGTATCTCAGTTTCCTTATCTTTAAAATGGAGACACAAATAATGCCTTGTTTCAGAAGGTTTTGAAAGAATTCATTTCAATAATATATGTAAAAGGATAAACAATATTAGGCATATAGTAAGTATTTAATATATTATATGTTAGACATTATGGTAGTGTGTTGTAGTATAGAACATTTCTCATAGTAGGACACACTGCCTTATGGCCTTCTTCCCTGAATAAGCCTGAATTTGGAGATACTGGAGCTGGGAATCCCTCTCCCTATTTGATATTCTAAAAAATGCCCCCATCTAGGACCCAAAATGGTGTTATTTTGACAGAAGCCATTATGCTACCGGGTTCTTAACAAACACCACCACCCAAGGATTTATCATGCCAATCACATATCTGGATGGAGGTTGGGCCCAGCATGGTTAGGCTTGCTTTCTCAGAGAGAAGGCATTGACTGCCTGCCCTGATCTCCACAGCATTGGGAGGTGCCGCTTTTCCAGCAGGGATCCTAGACCAACACAGAGGACCTGAGAAACAGCCCTGAGATCCCAGCCTTCCGAAGAGGGTGTCCAAGTGTGCCTGAAAGGCTTTCAAACGTATGGGAGCCAAGTGGCCTGATTGAGTATTAAACTTACTGACACAAATGGGCCCTGGTTGGGCACTTGGCCAAAAGTAAAACATCTGGAGCACTTCGAAGAATAAGCAACTGAGTTTTATTCTTCAAAGGAATGCTTTAATTTGTACAGAGAAATGAGGAACCGAGGCATTATAAAATTTATCTGTTACTTACTTTCATACCCCTTCATTCCCATTAACTCTAAATTCTTCTTAGTCTGAGCACCACTTAAACAGCTTGCTTTAGGCCCACTAACTTCAGACTCTGTTTTACTCGCTAATATACATATTTGGATAGTTGATGAGTGAACTAATGCCCTGAGCTTCACGGTGTCAGCATAGAGACCAGATTTAACATGATTAACCTGTTGCTGCTGCCCCTAGCTACACTCCCCAGCCCCCTTGACCCACATATAAGAGGATCCTACAGGATTTCTATAGTGCCAACAATCAAAGGCCTTGACTAGTGAGTATCACCATATCACAGAGGTAGAAATGGAGCCACTGAAAGGTTAAGTTTAAAGTCATATAGAGGGCCAGGAAAAGAACCTTACTTTGGGGCTTTGACCATTATGGCTACTCATCTGAACTCTTTGCAGACATAGCATATTAGTGTGCCAAGAATTTTAAATGTACATCATTGGTTTCTGACATTAAAAACAAAAAAACAAAAAAACAACACACACAGAATTTTTGGAAGGGAAGATGTAGTTAAAAATAACAAGGGCCGAGTGGCGCGTTTGTTGAGAACTGGCTTGGGATGCCAGAGGGCCCCGGTTCGGATCCCACATATGAGGGCCAGTGACACTGCCCTCTGCAGCTAACATGGTGAGCAGCAGCTCGACCTGGAGCTGGGCTGCCGTGGGTTGCCGGCGACAGTGTAGGCTGCAGTCCCCTGCTGCAGTGGGCTGCCATAAGCTACTGTGTGTAGCCGGCAGCCAGCGTGAGTGGCCATCCAGAAGCCAGCGACTGATGTGCCTCACCCGGGAAGAGCGCAATGATGGTGCCAACTTGGGCCAGTGAAGTAATGTCCTCCACAACTAGACTGAAGAACAAAAGGACAGCAACTTGTCTGTTCCCCTTCCCCCGATTCCCCAGCACTGTTCCCTTTCCCCAATTCCCCAATAAAATCTTAAACCCCCCCCCCAAAAAAAACCCCTCCCATAGCAACAAAACCACCATTCAACATGGTGCCATTACAGGTAAAACAAATGCTTTGAGATTTAGGTCTCACCAAATTACTCAGTGACTTTTCTCCATAATTTGTAGTTAGCCATTCTGTGTCCTTAAATGCTTTCTGTTAATTAGAAAAACTCAACTGCTTTCAAGATCCCAGTAAGCCATAAAACATATCAATTATGGCTTAACTTTGGATATAAAGCCCTGTCTGTGATCTGACAGTCTCAATAGGTTTTTCCAGGACCCAGAGGAAACTATAGATAAAATTAACTCTATTGACAATCTATCCATTTCCATATATGGAAATTTCCACTCATCTCTGCTTCTGGAAAGTTCTTTGGAAATTTAGGGGGAATAATTCCCTTTGTTTTCAGTCTGACAGCATGAAGGAGCCTCAGAACATGCACTGGGGTCCAGGATCCAATGTGGACATTTTCTAAAGTGCAGTGGTGCTTGCTCAGAGCCACAGGCTGCAGAGGTGAGGGCTTGGATCGATGAAGGGTGAGAAGACTGACTTCCTCTCGGCCCGTGCTGCCTAGTCTTGTTGTAGTCTTCAGATTAAAGTGCTGGCTGTACAAAGGCATTTAGAAGGTACAAACAAGTTCTGCAGGCCAAGGGATTCTTTTCCAGAGCCCAGAAGCTTCTTGAGGATGTCCCATCAGGTCATCTAAGCTCCTGAGACCACAGGTTCAAACCTGAGAAGAAAAATCCACAAATAGGAAAATCACTTTTCAGATCAGAAAATATATAACTTCTCAAAAATAGATCAGAGTGAAAAACTACTTTAAAAAGCTCATCTGGGGCCGGCTGAGTGGCGTGTTGGTTAAGAGCTGGCTTGGGACGCCAGAGGGCCCTGGTTCGGATCCCATATACGAGGGCCAGTGACACTGCCCTCTACAGCTAAGATGCTGAACAACAGCTCAACCTGGAGCTGAGCTGCCGTGAGTTGCCAGCGATGGGTAGGCTGCAGCCCCTGTGGCAGTGGGTTGCCATGGGCTACCGTGTCTAGCCAGCAGCCAGTGTGAGCGGCCAGCAGCTGCTGTGAGCGGCCATCCAGAAGCCGACGACTGATCTGCCTCGCCTGGGAAGAGTGCAATGATGGTGCCAACTTGGGCCAGTGAAGCAACGTCCTCCACAACTAGACTGAAGAACCAAAGGACAACAACCCAATTCCCTGGCACTGTTCCCATCCCCTAATTCCCCAATTAAAAAAAAATAATAAATCTTTAAAAAGCTCATCTGTCTTTCTTTCTACCATCTCTACCATAGCCCTCGTCCAAGTCTTCAGCCTCTCTCTCCAGACCTATTGCAAGAGCCTTCATCCCTCCATTTTCTGGGCTGCAGACAGCTCAGTACTACTGGAGCATGACTCATGGGGCTCCCCTATTCAGAACCTTTCATGGTTCCCCATTGCTCCAGATGTTTCTGTTTGTTCCCGCAGACTCATTCTCCACTCTGCTCTATCCCGCTCATGCCCCCAGGAGATTGACAATGTGGACTGGGTCACTGGGCTACCCGCCCCCCCCCCCCCAGCTTCCATTCCATTCTTTCCCTCAGCCTAGGGGAGAAAGGAGATTGCAGTGGGTAGGAGAGTGAGCTTGGGGTATGTATTCCTCAGCAACCTCCCAGAAAGGTTGCAAGTTTACTTAATCCTTCTGTCAAAGGCCATAGCTCCTTGTGGATGGCCCTTTTCCCTTGCTGGTCCCACCAGGGTTCTGCTAGCTGCGGCCTCCCCTTTCCCCTTCAGGCCTAGGGACGGTTAGCTCTTCCCTAACCTTGCTAGTTTCAGGGTGCGCAATATCCCTCCCTGATCTCCCCTAACCCTGTTCATGTCTTTGTAGATACTAAACACTTATACACTTGGCTGCTCACTCCTTCTGAGTATGCCCTGTTTCCTGCTGAGACCTGACTGAGGCACTCATGCCCAGTGAGTAAAATCTAATCTCCTTTGCCTGGAATTCATGGTTCACAATATGGCCCCTGACAGTCTCTTTCCCCTTTTCTCACAGCTGGCTCTTTCCAAACTAGGATCACGTACCTTTTCCTACAGGTGCCTCATGTCTCCCTGACTCTTTGCCTTACCTCCTGTGTCCCCTCTATCTAAAACAGCCTGCTATTTCTGTGTCTGCCTGATTTAAATGTCACCTCCTCCATGAAACCGTTCCTCTTCCCCGGTTATCCCCAGCCTAAATTGATAGTTTCCCCCGCTCCGAACTTTCATGTATTATTTGTGCCTCTTGTAAGCCATAGGTCACTATAAAAATACACTGACTTCTCACACAATTAAAAATTCATGAGCCCAGGTGAGTGAGGCTGTTCATAACTCCTCCTGCCCCTTCCTCCCTCCCAAGGACAGCTGTGCTCTGTTTGGACAGGCCGCTTGAATGTGGAGGGGAATTTCTAGGGATTCTGAGGATAGATCCTTAAGATGGGCTTCAGAACAAGGTGATAATTTGAGAGCTGCATGATTTTTCAAATATGTTTCAAATAGGTACTTTAGAGGTGTTTGCAGGAACCTATGGCAGGATGGTTATATCCCCCACCTGCATTTCACCACTGCTTCAATCAATTTTGTGAGATAACAGAAAAAATATATATGTTGGTCGTTGCCCCTAGTTCCTGATAGAGTTCCTAAAACCCTTGTAATTTTCTAAGTGATAAGAGCACTAGACATATCTTTTGTTCTAATGTTTGGTTTTTCACCCAGGTTCCTGACAAGCTCCTAAATCCCTTGGAATTTCCTGGGTAATAGCAATGTCTTTTGTTCTAATGAGATGACTCTTGGTGGGCTCTTGGATGGGGACTGGTCACCAGAAAGATTGAGCTATGATTAGGAACTTGGATTTTTCAGCCCCATCCCCCATTCTCCAGAGAGGGGTTAAAGATTGGTTGTGCCTACGTGAAAAAGGCTCCATTAAAACCCTCAAATTAGGGGTTAAGAGAGCTTCATACAGAGGTGCTGGGAGAGTGACTCACAGAGAAAGCATGAAAGCACCGAGCCCCTTCCCACACACCTTGCCCTACGCATTTCTTCCATCTAGGTGTTCATCTGTATCCTTTATTATATCCTTTTACAATAAGCTGGTAAACAGTAAGTAAACTGCTGTCCTGAGCTCTAGCAAATTAATGCAATCTAAGGAGGGGATCCTGGGAACCTCAGATTCATAGCCTATTGGTGAGAAGCACAGGTGACAGCCTGGACTTGCCTTTGGCATCGGAAGTGGAGCGGGGGCAGGGAGGGCAGCCTTGTGGTACTGAACTGTACCCCGTGGGATCTCATGTTATCTCCAGGTAGATAGTGTCATGATTGAGTTAAATTGTAGGACACCCAGTTGGGGCTGCAGAAAATTTCTTGGTGGGGGAAACACCCACACACCTGGTGTCAGAAGTGTTGTGAGTGTGGTAGTAAGTGTGAAGGTCAATGACAAACACAGGAAGAGGGCTGAAGTTTTTCCTACTCAGTGTATGTAGGTGTTCTGTGTAATGTTTCCTCTTTAAAGGGGTTATAATGGCAAATAAAGAAAAAAGAAGAGATTGGAAAACACTGGAATAGGAAAGGGGCAAGGAGACACCTCCATGGTGCCATTGTGGAATGCTGAGGGTGTGGTCAGTTGTCAGGTGGAAGTCCTTATGGGGAACACAAGAGGCTCATGTAAAAAATAAAACAACATAGAGATTGGCTCAATTGCAAGGGGGTATACAGAAAGTGGGTCTCTTTTAATTTTAACCCAAACTACGCCAATAAGAACAGTTTTTTGAGTACCTTATCTCCAATACTCAATTGTAAGAATCTTGGATGACTAATGTACTTAATTCACCATTACAATTTCCACACAGCCTACCTGACACAGAGTCTTGAAAATAGCAGACATTTAATACATGTTTGAGTGAATGAATGAATGAATGAATGAATAGTACTTTATTGGCAATCACAAGACCTTTGGTTTTTTTGTCATAATTTCATTCAAGAAAATTGCTTAACATCCCTTAGTCTCAACCTCACCACCTCTAAAATGAGGAAATCAGGTCATATGTTTTGTAAGCTCTAATGAACCACAGCTTGATGACTAGAATATCTCTCTTTTTTAAAAAGATTTTTATTGGGGAATTGGGGGATGGGAACAGCGCTGGGGAATTGGGGGAAGGGGAACAGACAAGTTGCTATCTTTTGCTGTCTCACTGGCCCTCATATGTGGGATCTGAACCGGGTCCCAAGCCAGTTCTTAACCAACGCGCCACTCGGCCAGCCCAGAATATCTCTTTTTAAAGGAAGAATGATATTATATATATATATATATATATATATATATATATATATATATATATATATATATACACCGAAGGTATCAGAATCCACTCCTACAGTTAGACTGGTTGACAGCTTGGTTGCCTACATAAGAGCAAGAAGCCATGGGCCCAACTGGCAACACAAGGGAGCAAGGTTATCTGCAAGAAGAACTTCCACAAATGGAAAGGGCAGTGTGCCATAGACAAGGACTCAGGTGGCCTGGATTCTAGCTCCAGTTCTACCACTAAGTGATAAGATTACCTTGTGTAAGATACCTCATCTCTTACCTCCTTGCAGTATGTATCCATCCCTTTTAGATTGGCTGGGCTAGGAATCTCTGCAAAGCAACTAAGACACTGTATGTGTCTTTGAAAGGGTGTATAGTATTTCCCTCCGTAAAGTTGACAAGGACCCAGTGAAGAGCCCAGTGTAATGCATTTCACTACTGGCATCTAGAGAGGTGAGTAGGGGAATGGTTAAAAGGGCTTCAGAAAGTTAGTTCTTCACCTAACAATCATCCCTGGGTACTTAAAAGTGATACATTGGGACAGTTAAAAATGTATTAAACTAGGGCCGGCCGAGTGGCGCAATGGTTAAGAACTGGCTTGGGATGCCAGAGGGCCCCGGTTCGGATCCCACATATGAGGGCCAGTGAAACTGCCCTCCATAGCTAAGATGCTGAACAACAGCTCGACCTGGAGCTGGGCTGCCGTGAGTTGCCGGCGATGGTGTAGGCTGCAGCCCCTGCGGCAGTGGGTTGCCAAGGGCTACCGTATATAGCCAGCAGCCAGCGTGAGCAGCCAGCAGCCGCAGTGAGTGGCCGTCCAGAAGCCGGCGACTGATCTGCCTCACCCGGGAAGAGTGTAATGATGGTGCCAACTTGGGCCAGTAAAGCAACGTTCTCCACAACTATACTGAAGAATAAAAAGGATAGCAACTTGTCTGTTCTCCTCCCCCAATTCCCCAGCATTGTTCCCATACCCCCAATTCCCCAATAAAAACCTTAAAAAAAATGTATTAAACTACAAAGAAAATTCAGAAAACATAAATGAAGAAAACAATACAAGGTTCCATAACATAAAGCCAGTGATTATGGGCATTTTAATGTTTATACTTCCCTTTTGGGGGGAAAAAGGGAGTATGGTGAGTATGCTAAAAGTACTTTAAAAGTAGACCATTAATATTATTCAACATCAGCTTTGGGAATACAGTGCGGTGGCTGATGTTGAATAATATTGTATGTCAACTATAATTATATATACATATAGTCACGGGACGTGGAGTAGAGTGTGGGAATGGGGTCAATGGACTTGTAATAGATAAGTATGATATCGGGGGTGGGAGGGCAGTGGATGGGGGGAGGGGAGTTGTCACTTTGTGAGGGGTGTAAAGGATAACTATTGCATTGTTCTGTACACCTGAAACTAGTAATAAAACAATAAAGAAAAGAAAAAAAAATCTTTTTAAAAAATAAAAAAATAAAATAAAAGTAGAGCATTAATGATAAGTATATTTTTATCTCTCACTTTGCTTTCTTTTTTCCTATGTAGAAAGCATTTCCTCACATTATTATTCCTCAGAAATAGAATTTTAAATGATAACATGTGGTCTATTGAATATACGTCCCAGTTTTTCCCTGTTGTATCAGTCACGGCAGGCTAGTTTATGCTGCGATAACAAACAGTTTCAAAATCTCAATATAAAAAACTAAGGTTTATTCTTGCTCATGTTCCATGGCCATTGAGGGTCGGCAGGGGGCTCTGTTATTTGTTGTTACTCAGAGAATCATGCTGATGTATAATCACTACCTCAAATGTTGCTGGTTACCATGCCAGATGGAAAAAGAAAATATGTCAAAGCATACACTAGCTCTTATATAGTCTACCTAGAAGTAACATACATCACTTATGCTCACATTTAGTTGATCAAAACAAGTCACATGACCATACCTAACAACCAATTAATTTCAGAGAAGTGCCATCCTATTATGTACACAAAAGCAAGAGATCCAGGAAATAGGAGAAATAACACTAATGACCACCACATCCATGACAGAGAAGGGTGGGAATGGGCTATCTCTTTGGCCACACTTAATTTGACATTTTTTATTTTCTAATATTGAAGTTAAGGCCTTGAAGGTCCATCAGGGGAGACTGAGAAGTGTGGATTTCCACAAGAATAAAAATAGGCAACGCCTTTCCCAGAGTTTCCCCCAAAGTCAGGGGGCAGAGCTGTGGCTGGAAAACCCACCCCTGAGCAGCTGTTGCTTGAGCTACTGAGCCCTGCTGGACACTCACTCAATCATTGGGTCTCGCTTCAGTCTCTGGTCAGTGAGGCAAAACCAGCAAGCCCTTTCCTTCTTAAGTGGGAAGGGAGAATATTTATCTGAATAAAAGTCTTGTCAGAAGTATGATGGACATGCTTAAGGCAAGTTCCAAGACTGAATCTCCCAAGGTGATGCTGAGTAAGAACATGAGCCTGGAGCGTGACACCATCCCAGCACAGTGGCTTGGGGGTGAGGCAGAGCTGTGATGGCAGAGAATGCGTGTAGGAGAGTGAGAGCCTAAGCTGGCTGGGCCTAAGTACTTCCCAGTGGGACTCTGTCCTCAGGCTTCATGAAGCTGAGGTAGGAGTCGGGGGTGGCATTAGATCATTTAGTACAGGAACAAGTACATCAGCTATGGGAGGAGGCACAAAGCCAGGGAGAACCTCTAGGTCAGGAGGCAGCAAACTTTCTCTGTAAAACCCAAGATGGTAAAAAATTTAGACCTTATGGGCTATATGATCTCTGTTGCAATTACTCAAGTCTGCCATCAGAAGCAGGGGAAGGGGTGTGAAAGTTGGGGGGACAATATGGAAACGATGAGCTCTGTTTCAATAAAATTTTGTTTACAAAAACTATTGGTCCCCTAGTCATAGTTTGCCTACCCCTTTTTAGATAATATACATCGATGGATAATAAAGTACTTGGGTTAATTCTCATTTAATAGGTGCCTAATGAAAGTACAACCCTTCTACGATGTAATGGGTTTTTGATGGAAGAGGAAGACACTACCTTAATATCTCACTTCGCTACATTGATCAGGTAGACATAAACTATGTACCCGTGGAAGGAGCCAGAAAATAATGCTATGATCATGCGCTTCAAGAGTGGTATAAGCTATATACGATGTCAGGGGGTTAGTAGATTGGTGAAGGGGGGTTATCAGTTGGTGAGGGGTGTAATATCTAATACATTGTTTTGTACACCTGAAACGAATTAAAAAAAAAGTTGAGAGGAAAAAAAAGGGGGCAGAGCTGACTATAGAGAAGGTGCTTTCTCACCCACACCTTTATTATCTTCACTCCACCGCCCTCTCTTTTCCCTGTCAACCTTTGCAATAGATGGTTAGCGCAGAAGAATTTTTTATGTGCCAAAATCAAAACACTGGCCTGTAACTAGACTAGATTACAAACTTGTTGAAGACAGGGACCAGTTGTCTATCGTGTTCATCTTTGCATTCCCAGTAAAGCCCCGCATCGAGCACACAGTAAATGTTCATTAACTCTTTGTTAAATTAACATATGGCCCAACTCTGAGGCATAATTAAGATATATGTTAATATACATGTTAGTATGCATGTATGTCTATATATGTACATATATATGTATGTATATTTCTGCAAGTATATGCTAATTAAGTACAATGATATTTAAGGAGAAGTCAGATTAATACCAAATAAATTAATTACAGAACAGGCTCAGTTGGGGCCATGTTGAGGGTCTGCTCATTGGTATTTGTGCAGAAAAGGGTTAACTCATTAGGCCTGGGGTGCTCAAACCCTGCACATTCCAAAGGAATGGCTGGTCCACAGGACTGGGCCTTGACCCAGCTCCTAGGAGATAACCTTTGAGCCCATGGAATATCCTGCTTGATAAGAGTTTCTTTCAATGCCCAAAGCTTGGGCCCCATTGTATCAGTTTGACCAGGTAGTTTATGCTAACAGCATGGATGGCTTATGATGAATGCCTGTGTTTGTATGCCTGAGGCCCTGGGCCATGCTGTATGGGTTTGACCTCAAGTGGGGCAGGGAGCTAGAGGCTGAGTGGCTAAGATCGGTCACATGGGCACTGCATGCCTACCCAACTGGCCCCCTGGACAACAAGGCTTGGATGTGTTTCTCTGGTTGGCAACACTTGGCATGTGTTGTCACAGGTAGTTTCTGGGGGGAACTAAGTATATCCTTGTACAACTCCACTGAGAGGAGACTCCTCAAAAGTTGAGCCTGGTTTCTCCTGGACTTCACCCCAAACACTTTTCCACTTTGCTGACTTCAATCTGTATCCTTTTGCTGTTATAAACCATAACTGTGAGTATAAGAAAAAGAAAAGAGTGGTATAGACTGTGTGTACAATGCAGAGGGAAAATAAAGAGGGGTGAGTTGGAGGTGAGAGCCTTACAGATTAAACAGGGGAGTATAATGTAGTGGATAGGGGTGGGCTCCGGACTTGGATACCTGGGTGCATTTATTGGCCCTTGTATTTATTAGCCAGATGACCTTGCACAAATATTTCCTCATCTATAAAATTGGCGGGCGGTGGGAGGAAGTATATACCTCATAGGGTTACTGTGAGGATTAAATGAGTTAGTACCTCTAAATAATTTAGAACAGTGGTCTGGGCATTATTATAATAATAATTGACCCTGCCAGAAGTTTGAATTTGAGTAAGCAAGAAGGAATGGGGGAGGAGGGGGCACTCTGGGCAGAAGACACAACGGGAGCACAGGCACAGAGATGGGAATGAATGCTGCATAGGAATATGAGAGGGGTAAGGATGGCGGAAGGCCTGAGAAGCCATGTGAAGGAGTTTGGATCTAGTCTAGAGGCAAGAGGTTGGCATGGTGATGAGACAGTATGGAGAGGATTGGATCTAGCCATGTGTGCTGACTCCACTTACAGGGGCTTTTCAAAGCTATCTATAAATATTTCAATTCCTCATTGGGTGTTGGCAAGGAAAACAAGATATTCCGAAACTCAAACCTAGCTCATGTAATCTCTTCATTTTACTAAGAAGTCATTTCCAAAACCGTCTCTTGGATTTTATCAAGTTATTTTGGCTACAAGATTGTTTTATTTTCCCCCCCTCTAGATTTACTCAGCTATTTATTATTTCAAAATACATAGAGTGGCAGATTCTCAAACCACAGGTGTCCTTTTGTTGCTGAAAGACTGACAGCCAGTGAGCTGAGAAAAAAAAATCCTGCTGAAATAAACAAAACCCCTAAACAGTTAGTTTGTATGCATATCTGGGGTGGCAGGTTCATGGATAAGCAGGTATTAGACAGAGCTGTGGCCTCTTGAACGACTGACTCCAGGGACCAGGCAATAGATGGAAACATAATTCTATTTTTAAAGGCCAGCGAGGTGTAATGAATTGACTTACTCCAGCCAAGAGTGCCCCTTCCCATCTGTTGGTGCCTGTAATGGTTAATTTTATGTGTCAGGTTGGCTAGACTATTGTGCCACTTGTTGATCAAACATTAATTTGTTTGCTGTGTTGCTGTGAAGGTATTTTGTAGATGTGATTAATATTTACCATCAATTGACTTTAAAGCAGATTACCTTCTATAATGTGGGTGGGCCTCACTCAATCAGTTGAAGGCCTTAATATCAACAACTGAGGTTTTCCAGGAAAGAAGGACTTCTGCCTCAAGACTAATATAGAAATTCTACCGAAGCTCCCAGACTGCTGGCCTGCTCTACAGATTTTAGACTCAAAACTGGACATTCAACTTTTCCCTAAGTTGCCAGCCTTCCAGCCTGCCCTACAGATTTCACACCTGCCAGTCTCCTCATGGTTCTGTGGTTCTGTTTCTCTGGAGAAGCGTCAAGTGCCCCTCACCCCCAGCAACAGGTACCAAGTTTTCTTGGCTTTCTAAACTCTGGGCCCCGGGCCTATCCTCTTCCCAAAATCAGCATCTCCATGTCCTGCTCCCTCTTGTTCCCAGGAGATAGTATCCAAAATGTTAAATTAGTGCTCAATAAAGAGTTAATAACTGGTGAACAACTTTATAGGGGAGGAACTTGAAAAAACACCTACTGACATGTAACACATTGGCATTTGTCTTAACTGTAACTATAAAACGTTATGCCAAGTAAAAATGGGCCAATTTTCTCTTAGAACTCCATCTCTATAGATTATTAGACTTGGATCAATCCAAAAATAACTTCGAATGCAGCTGAAACATATAGAACACAAAGTAATGTGTCAACATTATGTAAGTGTTAAAATATGTATGTACAGGACAAAGGTGAACAGAAACACAGATAAATACATAGTGGTTTTTTTTTTAAAGAGCATCTACTTCACATTTGGCAAATACATGGCCAAAGTCTATTACTTCTCCCCATCCCAGACCCAAGGCAGCCATCATTCATCAATCAACGCACTCCCCACCTAGAAATGGTCTCCCGAACCATCCTCATCTCTGCGCTAGGCATTCCCTGCACCTGACATGAGGCCTGTTTGCCCTCCTGGATTTGGTCCAACCTTCTTAATTTATAGATGACAAAACTGAAGCCAGGAGAGGGGGTGGATCTTACTTAAGATTTTGTATCTAGCTCACAAAATAACTTGAATCTAAATCTTTTTGCATTTTAATTATGACCTCTTTTTTATAAAAATAAATATTTCAGGCATAAAACAAAGTATAGACAATAATATAATGAACATCTCTATACCTACCACGCAGTTTAAGAGGTTAAATGTGGTGTTCATCATTTCTATGCTGTTTTTGTACTTGTAATTCACATGACTGTTTCCATAAACACTGCTTAGGGGTTGTTTGCATGTGTTTAAACTCTCTACAATAGTCATAGGTGGTCTATATCTTTCTGCAATCTATCTTTCCTCTCAAAATTATATTGTTCAGATTTATCCATCTCAAAAATACATCTAGTTTTGGTGCTTTTGTTTTAATTATTGGATAATCTTCCTATTCATCTATTCTTCTATTGATTCATATTTGATTATTTCTAATTTGTTGCTATTATAAGTAACAGTACCAGGAATATTCCTATGTGTGTCTTTTATGATGTATATTTTAAGTGATGCTGATCTCTTTACATCAGGCCACATATTCTCAAGTAAGTGACAGAAAGGGGTGAGGGAGAGGGGAGGAGCATCACTCTCTTACCAACTTCACTCTTCCTTCCTCAGTTAGCAGACAGACAGGGTGACTATATATAATTGGGGTGGGAGGAAGGAGATTAATTCCATTTCTTTAATTTGACTTTTAATCAGTATAGTTGCTTTACTTTGAATTTCAGATACCATTAAAAGAGGGTGTGAGATTTTTCTGTTTATAAGGAGATGCATGGGTTAAAAATGGCTGTGATACCCTGTTAATCCAAAGAAGTCTCTCTATAATAGTGCTATATTTAAACCATGTGGAAGGCCATAGGGTGAGACATTTAGGATGGCAGCAAGCAAGACTTTGAGCATTTTTCAGTCCCTCAAAGAGATGTTTTTGCCTTCATTACTCAGATCCTAAACTCTTTCCTGACTGTATTTTCTGTCTAGAAGAGAGGTTGTAAACTGTCATTGACAGGCTCAATTAGTCTATGGGCATATTTTATTTGGTTTGCTTGGTATTTGAAATACTTTCAGCCAGCATTAAATAACTACTAGGACATTTTATATAAAAATCTGGATTTCCATCTTCTCCGGCAACGTTAGGTTAGTGTAAATTGATAGGGAACACGCTCTCCAATTCGTCGCAGTCTCACCACTCCGTTTGGTTACACTAGGCCTTTTTGAAGCATTACATCACCTGCCTGGCCCTGGTGGGCATCTGACTTTACCACACCTGCTCTCAGGCCTTTCACCATTTGTTCCTTACGCTGAGCAGTTGCAGGAGTCACTTATACAAAGACTTCATGCTCAAGATACTCAGGCAAATACTGGGCCTCTCTCCCCTTGAAACTCACTGTAGGTCAAGCAGACCGACTTACAGGAATGCAGGACTTTTGTTTCTCAGGAATGGGTGTTTCAATCAGGACTGCCAGTGTTGAAACTTTCCTGAGTCAAGAAAAATCTCATTGCTGATTCAGAGAAGCTCAATGTAACTGAACCTCAAGTCCAGGCCAAGGCTGCATTTGTTTCCTTGGTTCTGTGTACGATGACAGGGTGTATTTTTATGCATGGTTTTCAGGGAAATGGTGAGAGATAGGAAGGCTGCAGGGACCAATTTCAGTCCCTTCCATTATATTTTGTGCTTAGGAGCTGCCATGTCTTATGTACAAGCCAGGCACAGACCCTGGTATTTCAAGATTCTCTATGGTTGTTTTCATAATTGGTGCCTCCGGAATTTTGGGGATATATTCAGCAGAATTCTAAAATGAATAGCTCTAAGTATTCTGAGTAGCTGATACAAAGTTATTTAGAAATTTTTATGATTTGCCCATCATCGTTTTAGAGAACTTATGAACTCATGCATTACCACATGCAATTCTTGTATTACGAAAGGAAGGCAGCTTTTCCAAGAAAGCTAAAAATACCCAGTTTACAACATGACCCAGGTCTGTCAGTCCCCAACACACCATTTCCCCATGGCTTAAGCCTTCCATCCAACGAGCCTGAATGATTTCAGCAAACCCACTTTTCCTGACCTCCAGATCACAGCCTTTCTCTTCTACAAATTCTAGCTCCAAGCCTGACAATCTCATGAAGAGACTTCAATTTCCTCAGCATTACCCTTGATCCGTAGCCACCACCAATGCGCTTAATAATTGTTGCAAAAACAGCTGTTGATTACATCACAGTTGAATATCTTCCCCTTGCTGTTAAATTTTAACCATGCTTCTAAGTGTGTAAGCCCACATGTCCTGTGCAGTATTCCCTAGGAGTGCTTAGCAATATAGACAGATGAAAGGCTACATAATTGTTCTTTAGCTGTATAGCAGATACCATCTTTGTTCTCCAAGAAAGATATGGAACAATGTAAGGTTGTAAGAACAACTAGCTGAAATGCCACTGAATAAGATGATTCTGTTCAGTCTTAAACTATTCAGTTACCCTTTGTGCATTAATAGAACAGTGGTTATTTCTTAATTCAAGCTGGGAGAGAAAAAGAAGTGATGAAGAAAAGAAAAATGAATACTCACAGCTCTGTCCATTTCTTGCCTGATTGTGGTGATCTTTTTTGTTCTGTCTGAAAAAGAAAAATTCCAGAAATAGAATAAGATTAACAAGAAAATTATTCTGTTTATAGGCTAAAAGTTGGCAGAACAAAAAGTAAATCCAAATAAATCCACATATAGAAGTCCAATCGTCTACTGTGGCTTAAGACCTCAGCCTGAATAATGTATAATGTAAAACTGTACCTTTAGGCAGAAATTATGAACAAATAATGCCCCCACTTCCCATTCCTTTGTCTGCCCCTGACCCCTCAGAAGCTCAGAGGCCGAGGGGCTGCTACTTTGGGTACTTAGCCCAGGATATATGTCTGGCTCCAGATTTGTCTCTACCTCTTCTGCTTTAGTCATTACTGCCACTTCTTTCAGGTCTGCTCTACACAGAGCCGAAGGTCTGATCAATTAATTTGCACTGAGGTTTAAATGACTGATACTGGTTCAAAGTAACTCAGGGGGCAGAAGCACAAGTTCACGTAACAGGGTGCTACTGCCAACTGCTTCCCTGGTTTCATCTCTTTCTCAATCCCTGATTTCACATGTTCCCTCCTTCTAGATTTTCTTTCAGGTCTTGATGTCTATCTCCTG
Organism: Hipposideros armiger; assembly: GCF_001890085.2. Lineage (NCBI taxonomy): Eukaryota > Metazoa > Chordata > Mammalia > Chiroptera > Hipposideridae > Hipposideros > Hipposideros armiger. Next base: position 1,386,763 of record NW_017731779.1, read on the forward strand.
CAGTTCTGGGTTCCTGAACTGGGTCCATCCCTAATTCTGCTTTTGCTCTGTACACCAGATTTTTAGTAACTCCCTCATCCTGGGCCTCTATTCAGCATTATGGTCTCCTCCGAGAGGGTTGCATTTGAAAGGAGCCCAATGGGTAACCCATAGGAATTGCCCTGGAATGTTGGATTTTCAGTGAAGTCCTCTCTAATGCCTGAGGTGAGTGCTGCCATTCTCTGTGGTTCTTATGCACCCATAAGTCAGCATATTTAGCCTTTGGTTTACATCCCAAAGTAAAGTCTTGGCTCGGTATTTAAGGCATTGCCACTGAAGGTGCAGTCCTTGGGCTGGTACTGGTAGGTGAACTGTTTGTTATCAGTCCACGGTGAGATAAGTACAGAAGTCGAGTAAACATTTAGAAAAATTTGTAGTAATTCTTTTACTACTTTATACTTTTTTCTGGTCATATTTATTCAAATGGCCTGTTAGATTTATTAAATCCAGTAAAAACTGGACTTGCTTTGTCTTTGTTCTCTCCATTTCATTTTTCAGTAATTTGTTTTTAATATATATTATAAAAGTATCGATTCCAACATATTAGAAATCTGAAAAAACAAAAACTGGTTCTTTACCATAGAGAGTTTGAGAAACAGAGAACTGGCTTCTATAGCTGGTAACTCCTACTGGATCCTATTTTTGGCTTTGCCATCAGCCCAGCAAGTTAATGAACAAATCACTCAATTATTTCGGTTGAGGCTCTCTCCTTCCATTTCCCAAAGAAAATGTATAATGTAAAATTTCTTCAGATTGAACCAATTTTTATTAAGCACTTTTGCAACAAAAGGGCCATAAGTCTTGGAGTCATACAGACCTGTGTTCAAACCCCAACTATATGACTTTAGAAATATTTTCTGAGCTTCAATTTCTTCATCTACAAATTAGACACTACTCCTTGCCTCAAGCAGTTTTTGTGAAATTAGTGGAAAATGGGTCTAGCACAATGCTGTCTAGTAGAACTTTCTGCAAAGATGGAAATAATTGTATATATGCTCTGTCTAATACAGTCGCCACCAACCCCCTGTGGCTACTGAGCACTTACAATGCGTGAGCACTTAAAATGTGATCAAGGAATTGAATTTTTATTTAATTTAAATTTAAAACCACATGTGGCTAGTATATTATACCGGGCAGGTTAGCATATGTACTTGCGTATAGTTAAGTTCAATGTTTAAATTTTATTGAACGTCTATATTTGCCAGGTAATGTTTTAGACACTGGACATATATTGGTGAATAAGAGAAACACAGTCCCTGTACTCATGCAGCTTAAAGACTAGCAGATGAAGCAGAACTTGACATTGTTCTTGCAATAAGAGTTGTTAACTTCTTTGGAACCCAGCAAGTCACCCTGGAGCCCAGATCTGTAGAATGGTTCCTCTTAGATGAAGGTGGTAAACAGAACCTTTTCTGGACTAACAGTGGCTGCCCTCTCGATACACCTTGGTGTGCAGAACTTGTTGCTGAGACGTAGGTGGATAAATCTGTTTAGGAGCCAAGGAGCCTTCTGGGTGGAAAGGGACTGAGACCTCTTTCCTTGACTCTCTCTGATAGACTGAGAAGTTCAGGACATCAATGGCTTTAAGAGGAACTCAGGATAAGGAAGTCAGGACTAGTGTCCCAGGCTCAACCTGAAGGCCGAGAGCAGAAGGGGGTGGCTTGGTATTGCTATGGTTAAGGCAGAAAGGCCCTCCTCCCTTATCAGCCGGAGGATCCTGCTTTGGGAACAGTGTCAGGAAGCAGCACTGGCCCTGTGGGCTAAGTAAGCTTCCTGACCGTTTGTCAGAAGTGAGGAAGTACATGCTGTAAGAGAGAGACATTGGACTCCTTGCTGAGATGGGCAGGTGGGTGCGAGAGGACTTAACTGGAACATTAAAAGAGATGCAATTACATTTGTAGCCCAAGCTATTAATAAAAGGACCTAGATATGTAATTGTGTGCTGAGTATATTGAAAGGAGAAGTAGGTGCTATGGAAGCACTTGACAAGGTGATTTAATGTAATGGGTGTGGTGATGGGGTAGATTCAGGGGGAGGCTTGATGAAGTGACAGCTTAGCTAAGATTTAAAGGATGACTGCAACAGAGGTGGACAAGGAGAAGAAAGTATACTAAGAAGAGCAATACTGTATGCGAAAACTCAGAATTGAAAGAGTGGGAAGTCTCTGAAGACTGGAAAATCCTGTAAGGCTAGAGCTTGGATAGCAAAAGTGATGATGATATTGTATAAGCTGGAGACATGAGTCGCACCACCCAGGACTCGTTGGGGCTTCATCCAGTGAGCAATGGGAACTCATGGAAGAGATCTGAACAGAGGAGACATGGCCAGTTTGAGGATTTAAAAGCCTATGCTAGCTAAAAGTGAAAATAGACCAACTGAAGGTGGCAGGCGTGGAGGCAGGGAGATGAGTTATGAGGGTTCTGCTCTAGTCCAGCTTGAACCATGGTAGTGGCAGTGAGGTTGAGTCAATCAGCTGCAAAATGTAATTCCCATGTCGCTCCCCATTTTACAGACAGAAAAACCATCTCAAAGAAGTTAGATGATTTGCAGCAATATCATAGAACCAACAAGTGGCAGCACCAGGCCCAGACCTAACCTCCTGACCCTTGTTTAAAGCTCTGTCCACAGCAGCAGCAGTTCTCAACCTTTTTCCCGTGACACTTGAGTTTGTGCTCATGGCAGACACATTTCCTCATGTGTATCTGCATGTTTGCCATGTAAGAAAGCAGATCCCAATGCACATGAGTTAGAGAGGGGGGCTATTATATAGGCAACCATGATTTCACCCTGGTTCATTTAAAATGAAAAAGAAATCATTTGCAAAATTATTCATTTAACCCTTATTAGTAACAAATCCCTTCCACTGCAGCTGGTACCTGAGCCTAGCACCCAGGAGCTACTGATGTCCTCACTCACTCTTGAGACTGGGATGAGGGATGAGGGGAGGATTTGCTCTGCTCCACCTTTGAGTGTAATTCCATTTCATTCTCCCAAAAGGAGTAGAAACAGAAGGCTCTGATGCTCATTTCTGAGGTGACTAATGGGTTCTCAGCCCCCAGGTCTGGAACCTTGGTATAAAGCTATTTCTGAGAGGTATGTATGTGGGAGGTAAAAGAAGAATGGCAGAAGACAAGACTGTAAAGAACTGCATCCCTCATGACTCTCTGAGGTCGTAGATTTGCAGAAGTGATTCTGTTTAGTCAAAGTTCTTCCAGACAAGACCTCGTAATTCCTCCTTTACGGTAAAGCGCCTTTCCCCTCCACATAGCTCATCATTTCTCTCTCTCTCTCTCTTTCTCTCTCTCTCTCTCTCTCCTCCCCCATCTCTCTCTTTTTCCTCCTTTCTTGTCCCTTTTCCCCTTTTTTCTTCCTCCCAACTCCCCCTTTCTTTTAATAATAGTTCCTTGGATTCCACAGTAGAGGGGTTTGTGGATATTACCCAAGCTAATGCATGCGTAGGGCAATGGACAAAAATAGAGTATTACAAATTCATGGCAGATGAGAATATAGAAATTAGATTGTAAATGTAGGATAACAACCACTTAAAAAAACCCACAATCCTGAAATAGTGACTGCCCCAAATTCCTATTTAACTGTTTCCAGATGTCATTTCCTTTTCTATAGACAAGGCTGTGTGCAGATCTTGGGAGGAGCTTGCTGGGTGCTGACAATGGGACAGTTTAGGAAAGTACTACATAGATCTGCAGATATTCTGGCCAGGGCTCAAAGGCTGCAGCAGGCACAATAGGAGTGGGGGAGCTACTGAAAGACTGCAGGGCACCACCAAACTGGTCCTTTCCCCACCCCCAAATGGCCTCACACACTTTCTCCTTTTCTTACCCAACCAAGGGATTTGGACTCCTGGAGGTGGGATGTGGGGGGCTTAGCCCAGCTGATACCCGGAATGGGGAAAAGAGAAGTGAAAACTGAAGGAATCAACAGAAAGGATCCCGGCATCCTCCCACCAGTGAACTCTGCATCGCCACCCCCACAGAGGTCTGCATTGCCAACATAACACCAATCTCACGAGGCCAGTGATACTTCTCAGCTCAAAGAACCAAACAAACTATTTCAGCCACAGGAAGGAACAAAGCATGCCTTTTAAAATGTTCAGTGTAAGGATTTTAGCTCACTGAAGACTAGAGCCATTTTCTCCTAGGAAAAAATCATCAGGAGGAGCCCAAAGCAATTCATAAGCCCTGAGTGGATTTAGTGTGAAACTGAGAAGCGATAGGCCAGTGGGGCAAAGCAGAGCCTCACACTGCAGACACCTCGTTCGTTTGGTTACCATGAATAAAACTCACCTTTTGTAGAAAGCTTTTGACAGAGTTGTTTTTTTAGGAATATCGTAGCTGTGAACACTAAAGCAATGACAAATAAAGGGATGAGAATATGAAGCAGCGAAGTCGGAGGGATCTTGGGTTCCATCTCACCTGGGCAAAAGAAAAGGACCAGAATGCAATTATATGGTAGCTTAGCAGTAAACCAACAAGCAGGCCTTCAGAGTGGGTTATAACCAACCTGGCCAGCTTGCATTGAGCATTTACTTCATACCAGGTATTGTTCTATGTGTGCTTTATATATTAGCTCATTTACTCCTCACAACCACCCTATGAGGCAGGGTCTACTATGACCCCCATTTTACTAGTGAAGAAAGGGAGGCATGAGAGCCTAGGAAACTTTCCCAAAGTTATACAGTAAGTGACAGAGCTGAGGTATTAATCCAGACTGTATGATTCCAGATTCCATGCTTTCCATCATTCTGACATATCTATAATTTTTTTTTCTTTTTCTTCCTTCCTTTACTTCTCTCTCTCTCTCTCTCTCTCTCTCTCTCTCTCTCTCTCTCTTTCTATCATTATCCTCTCTCTTTCTAGTAGGACAGTCCCTCAGCTCCCAAATGTGTCTTCCTCCTCTTTCAAGCATTCTCAATGCTTAGAATCCATACCATTAGTTATTCAATTTCAAGGAGTCACAGAATCCTTTTGAAAAAATAAAATATTGTAGGCAGTGTTAATATACAAAATCTAGTCATTGTGAATTACTACAACTAGCCCTTTTCTTTGTCATAACTAATCAAGGTCTTGGCACTGAGAAAAAGATGAGTTTAGTAGAGAGGTGGATGATAAGAGAGTAATTTTGGAGCCTGGAGAAAGCCTTGTAAAGGAGAGCTCTGGGTATCTACAGGTTAGAATGAGGGCCCCAGAGTGACAAAGGACAGGACTGGAGGAGGTTCATTATAGGGAGATGGAAGGGGACCCAAAGTAAACTGTGCCCTTTCCAAAAGCCTGAATTTTGCCTTATGGAGTAACTCATACAGAATGAATGTATCAGCCTAGTCTGTGAAAAACACAGCAAAACTGTTCAGGAGGAAAGGTCCCAGTCCTGCAAATGGCCCTTCCCCTCCCCTACCATGGTGCTGAGAACCACAGACAGTTTTAGCTGCGAAGGGAGATGTCATTTAACCTGAGCTCCTCATCTTAGAGTTGAGGAAGTAAGGCCCAAAGTTGCTAAATTATCTATCTAAGGTCATCACTGCTAAGTAAGCAGCAAAGCCAGTGTTGCAAACCCAGATCTTTCTGCTCCAAAGTTCAGGCCCCACAGATATTTGTCTCTATCCAAAAAGAGTATGGTGAAAATTAATGAATAAAAGGATTGATGGGCTCCTTTACATGTTGGATAACCCATACTTAAAAAAATTTTTTTCTGTTGTTGAAGTCAATTGACATGCATTATATTTATTTCAAGTGTACAACATAATGACTCAATATTTGTATATACTGTGAAATGATCACCACCATAAGTGTAGTTAACATCTCTCACCATACATGAATAACCCACATTGATTACAGTCCGCTCCTTCACATATAGGAAGTGCTATTTAAGCACTTGCTGCATGTAGCACGGTGAGCCAACGAGTCCTGGGACCCTCACAGCTCCCACAACAGGAGAGGTCCCTACCTCCGTGCCTTTATGCAAACCCTTATCCTGTCCAGGTGCTCTCATAGTCCCTTCCACATACAAAAGCTCTAATCATCCCCGAAGAGTTTTGAACACTGAACATCCAACAGGACACCAGTCTACTTAGGTTGTAAGTCGTTGGAGTGTCAAGTCTTTAAGCCACCTCTGAACCCTCTATAAAGCCAAGGACCAGCTACATGAAAGGTGTCAGTCAGGATTTGTTGGGCTGAATTGACTGCCTGTCTAGCCTGATCTTCCTTGTCATCGGTCACCTTGTGGCAGACTGCTGCTTAGTCCTTAAATCCATTCTCCCTTTCTTCCCTAGTATTAGCTAGGTGTTAGCGGCACAAAAGGCCTCCCAGAGACTACAAAAGGCCTCCCAGAGACTACATTCCTAAGTCTCCTCTGCAGTTAGGTGTGGCCAGCCACGTAAACACTCTTCAGGCCAAGAGAATGAGTCTTCTGAGTCTTGGACTTAAAACACTGAATATGTCTCTTTTTCCTTTCTGAAGACTAAAACATGAATGTGGAAGTGACCCAGCTTTGACCATTCAATAGTGATAGCACCCTGGAGAGTGGCAGAACAACAGATGGAAAGAACCTGGATTGCTGAATGACTTTATGGAACATAGGTATTTATCTGCTCTGAACCAACTTCTGTCTCTAAATATTACATGTGAAAAAAATAGGCTTGTGTCTTGTTTGAATCACTACATTAGCCTATATCCTAATACATATTCTTCTAAATTGTTTTATAATATTTGGATGCTACTTAACAATGATATGATGATGCAGTTGGAAAACTGTTTCATCCTCACCCACAGTCCTGTCCACACACAAGGAAGTCACACCTCTTGCTAAAGGTGCCATATCTTTTACCAGCTTCCATACTTTCTGAGTGCTAAGGACTTTACAAACATATTTCATTTAATCTTCACAATAATTCTATAGGGTATCTACCATTATGTACTCTCATTATACAAATGAGAGGCAACTCTAGGGTGGCCCAGTCATATGTTCAAGTTCTCAAAGCTAGTAGGTAGCAGAGAGGATTTGAAATTCAAGTCCATCTGACTCCAGAGCCCATGTGTTTCACCACTGCCAGAGTCACTGCCAGGTCTCTGCCAGCCCTGTAAGGACCTTGTTATAGTTATTTCCTGTGCTCCAGTTTCATTACATTTGGTAATGAAAATGCAGCAAATGACTCAGCAGAAGAAACTCTGTTTTAAAAGGAAAATCATCTCATTGTCTCTTAATTTCTGATTCAGTGTTAAGATGTTCAGTCATCCATTCTAGAGACTTGGGAGCACCTCCGGAATTTCACTGCTGTATTTGTTTGATTCATTAACTTCTGGAGAAGCTTGTGGTGGATCAAAGAAGTCATCAGTAAGCCACTCAACTTATGAGAATGAGTACAAAGGAGACAGTCATAAGACAACTGGAAATGCCTTTGAGAAATAGAAGCTAGGAATCTGTGGGAGGATGTGTGACTTTGGTTATTTTCTTGTTGGTATTTGTGCACAAACCAGGGGACTTCTCTGACCTGGCTGTCCACACAACCTGGCAGCTGGGATGATGAGATCATCTAAGACTAAGTCTTCAGCCCATTAATCTGACATTTATGGAGCACTTAATACAGGCAAAGCACTCTGCTTTTGCTTTAGTCGGGGTATAAAGAAGACCCATGTGAATGATTGAAATACATGGAAAATAAAATAGCAATGAAAGAGGGCCGGCCGAGTGGCGCGAAGGTTAAGAACTGGCTTGGGACGCCAGAGGGCCCTGGTTCGGATCCCACATATGAGGGCCAGTGACACTGCCCTCTACAGCTAAGATGCTGAACAACAGCTCAACCTGGAGCTGGGCTGCCATGAGTCGCCAGTGACGGCGTAGGCTGCAGCCCCTGTGGCAGTGGGTTGCCATGGGCTACCGTGTGTAGCCAGCAGCCAGCGTGAGCGGCCAGCGGCCGCAGTGAGCAGCCATCCAGAAGCCAGCGACTGATCTGCCTTGCCCGGGAAGAGCACAATGATGGTGCCAACTTGGGCCAGTGAAGCAAAGTCTTCCACAACTAGACTGAAGAACAAAATGACAACTTGTCTGTTCCCCTTCCCCCAATTCCCCAGCACTGTTCCCATCCCCCTAATTCCTCAATAAAAAAACAACAAAAAAAACCCCAAAATAGCAATGAAAGAGAAAAGACAAATACAGTCACAGGCAAACAAAGAAATGGTACAATTAATCGATCTTAGGAGGCTAGATGAGGGAAGACCTCTTGAATCTTGGCGTTACCTGAGCTGCCCTAGAGAGAGGTTGGGCTTGAAATTGGTAAAGAAGTGCATAATGATATTTTATGTGAAATAAAGAGCCTGAACAAAGAAGCCATGGAGGTGGGAGAGGTGCAAGCAAGTTCAGAGAGTACTTGGTGAGGAAGGGAAGCTGACTGGAGCAGAGGATCCACGTCAGGGGATAGTAGGATGAATATGAAGCTGGGAAAGATGGGTCAGACTAGGATGAGAATCTCTAATTACACAAAGATTTCTCCATCCCCCTACCAGTTGCATTCATGAGTGATATCCTAGGAGACCCCAAGCTCTGATGTGACTCCACAGGCCCTTCCCACAACTGTTGACTATTTATTCATCTATGCTGGCTCAGAGAAAGAGAGAGAGAGAGAGAGAGAGAGAGAGAGAGAGAGAGAGAGAGAGAGAGAGAGCACCTTACTTCGTTCAGTCTTAACTTCTCATAGCCTCAAGACTTCCAGAGGAACGATCAGTGTGTCCTCCTACTTCTCTATCTACTACAGAAAAAACCAAAACATAAACAAAAACAAAACAAAAAGAACACTGATATAATCAGTGGTGCAAAGGGTAGATTCTAGTTATTTCCAAATTCATCTTACTCAGGTCCCTTTCTCTGTGGAGATCCTTATATTAAATGTGCTTCTATAATAGAAAACTACATTTCATGCAAAGTACTGAATACACAATTTCAGGAAAAATAAATTCTCCTGGGCTTGTTAGTACTTAAGCCTCTAAAGCTCTAGTATGAGTGAATTATAGCTTAATATTCATAAGCTCACAAGTCTGATGGTCTTAACTGTGATAAAAAGAGAGAGATTATTGAAAAACAAACTTGCCTAATTCACTATATTCATCCAAAGTTGACCCTAAAAATGGTGTGTTTCTAATGTCTTTACTTCTATCAAGGTCCTTAGTATGACTCCTCTCTTTACTTCCTTACTTCACCATAATAACTTAGTTAGAAAGCAGCTGGCCTAATTTTAGTGTTGGAATGGAGTAGTGAAGTGTAGACAGGTAGGGGAGTGCAAAATTAGGGGGTCAGAAATGACAATGCAGCTGGCCGCCTGTAAGAACTATATCAAGTAGGTATTGTTTTGGTTTTTTTTCAGAAGACAATACTAGGAAATTAATGGGCTTTGAGTCACATCAAAGTTCTCCCTCTGGTCTGTTGAGTGGTACCAGTTCATGATAAGATTTACTTTACTTTGAAATGGAGCAGATAATTCTGATGCCCCTACTCATACCCTGTTTGTCCCATCCCTGATTGCAGGCATGGCTGAATATGGCTGAATGATGGATGGTTTTGTGCAGGCTCTGACTCACTTCCCTCTGACAACCTCACCTCAAGCATGTGCTGCTTCTATGCCAGGGCTACCCCACCGCTGAACGTTGGTCCCTCTCACCACTGCTTCCGATAACCAACTTGTAGAATTTTTGCTTCTCATCTCCTCAGATTTTGGGTTTACTGGATTAAAAGTCCAGCTTTCTAGTGGTAAATGCTTCTACCAAAGGATTATGTTCTACTGTATCTAAAGTTACAGCTACTGTCTCTTCGGCTTGAGCTCTACCCACTGGCAAAGAAAATAATTATTATATTGGTGGAGTAATCAGTCATAATTACCATGAAGAACTTGAATTCTATTACATAATGGAAGCCATAAAAACTATGTCTAGAGCCCAGGGATCCACCAATTCTCTGATTCTTGTTACTTCCATGCCCGATAATCACAATGAAAAAACAACTGCAGCAACCTCAGTCAGCTAAGGACAAGGCAGCTGGGGCTCAGATCTATCAGGATTAAAAGTCTGAATCCCCCAGCCAAACAAATTATTGTACCTGAAGTGCTGAGTGGCGGAAATCTAGAATGTTTGGTGGATGAGACAAATGACAAGTATCAATTATGGCTTTGGATCAATTGCAGCAACAGGAACTATAGTTTGTTCCACAAACTCTTATATATGAAATCTTTTGCAGAGATTGTAGCTGCTTCCCTGCCTGACGGTTCAGAGTCCGTGGACTTAATGTAGGGCATGAGTGGGCTTGAGCAGCACAAGGGATAGATTTTTGTAGTCCTGTTTCACTTCCTCTCAGCTTCTCCTTTGATTTCTGCCATAGATTGGGTATAATTTTGGTTGGGCTTCGACTTACTTCAGAGCCAGTGATTCACATCAAGTGGACATTTACTTTCTGCCCTGGGATGACCCTGATGCTACAGAAGACTGGGGGAACTCACTTAGCCCACATGCATTCACAGCTCACAGCTGTTCATACTCCTGGGGACAACTGTCAACCAATGGGGTGAAGGCAGATGGATTAATCTTTCCACCTGAAGCCCTTTGAGTAAACATCTTAGAAGGCTGTCTGTATGCTTCTCAGGTGGCCCTTGTATATCTGAGCTTCTGTTGCCCACATCAACAACTTTTATAATGTATCCCTATATTTGCTTTTCTTTCTTTCCTGTCTTAACCTCTCAAGTTTCTCACTTCTGCTCCCTGGGGTCACCAAATACCTGCATGCCAACAAGTCTTTATCACAGGCTCTGCTTTGTCTAAGACAAATGACAAAAAGTAAAATATAATGACAACAGAGTGAATTTTCTATAAAGTCAAATTTAATCAGTACTAGGGACTGTCTTTTATTCTGAGATTATATCTTTTATTTGTATGGTAGCAGAATAACGGCTCCCCTCAAAGATGTCCATGGTCTAATCCCTGAAATCTGTGAATGTGTTACCCTACATTGCAAAAGGGTTTTGTAGATGTGATTATATTAAGGACCTTGAAATGGAAACAACATCCTGAATTATTGAGTTGAGGTGGCAGGGATGGCATCCAGTGTAGTCACAAGGGTTCTTAAAAGGTGGAGGAGGGAGGCAGGAGAACTTAAAGAGATGTGATAATAGAAGCAGAGGTCTGAGTATTGCGATTGTTGGCTTTGAAAGTGGAGGAGGGGTCCATGAACCAAGGAATGCAGGTAGCCTCTAGGAGCTGGAAAACCCAATAAAATGAGTTCTCCCTTAGGGCCTCTGCTATCTTGTCGACACTTTGATTTTAGCTTAGTGAAGACTTTTTCAGACTTCTGACTTCTAGAACTGAAGGTTAACAAATTTGCATTGTCCTAAGCCCCTGAAGTTTGTGGTCGTTTGTTACAGAAGTAATAGGCAACTTATGCACTTGGTGATAAAATGACCTGTCTCTTATGAAATAAAATGACCCATTTCTAGATGTTAGTTGTTCTTATTTGGCAAGTAAATGTCCTGACTTGGCAAAAATAAAAATTGTCAGACTTCCAAAATTGTTTGAACTTTTGCTGGTGTATGGAGTTCTAAAGTATGAGATTCAGCATAGCCAGCAAAAGCTCTAGAAGATTTTTTTGAAGAGGCCAGTTTTCCTGTAAAACCCCCAAACCATTTGGCTGGCGGCAAAGCCACAGCAGAATAGTCATCTTGTTGACTCAAAGCACCCTGCCTGAGGCATAGTGATTAGCTATCGTGCTGGATGCTTTTTGTTTCCTTTTCATATCCATTCTCTGCACTTCAACACTCTGTTCTGAGCTCTGAGACATTGATGTTTATGGAACATACCAGGGGGACTCCCTTGTTCTCTGACTTCCAGCTGGGTTCAGCCAATGGGAGGCACCAGCAGGAGATTGGAGGGCAGGAGAAGAATGAAGTTGGGGTATTCATTCACCCAGCTTTGCCCTTTGGAGTTGCCTCAGGCGGTAGCATCCCTCTATTGAAGGCCACAGTTCCCATCAAGTGTGCTTTCCTTACAGCTCCCTTCTCCAAGGTTTCAGTAACCTCTCCAATAGGATTAGTTGCTTCCCACGTGTTGAAGCTCCAGGGTCCTCCACTATCCTTCAGAGTTTCTCTAAATCCTGATCACAACTTCATAAATAGTCACTTTATTATACGCTCCTTAAATTACTTGTTCTGAGAGAGCCATCTATTTCTTGCCTGAGCCCTGAATGGTAGAGCTAGGAACGGCAGGCAGCTCTTACCTGCAGGGTCAATGATGGCTGAAGTCAGTTCCTTTACATCAGCATTCCAGAACTCACAGCTGAAGTTTCTGCCAGGGTGTGGCTTGAGGCGCAGAATGCTAGTGACCCGGTAGAGGTCTTCGGAGGTCTTCATGTGGCTTGTGTTGGCAGAAACATTGATATTTGGCCAGGACACTTCTGCCAGGGGATAGCCTTCAGCTTGGCAGGTGAGCTCTACCTCATCTGTCCCTGGGAACTTAAGGATGCTAGTGTTTATTTTCGTGTAGGAAGCTGGACAATAGAAGAAGAAAAATAAGTAAGCTTTTCTTTTCTTATTCCTGTAGAGCTCTGTACTCCATGCCATGTGAAATGAATAAAATGATCATTATTAATATTAAGTAAAAATGGCTTTAACTTTTAAAACATTTCCTTTGTTTCAGATATCAGGCTACTTTACAAACATTGAATTATTTAATGCGTACCATACAACAAAATGACATTGTTGATATTTTCAATTTTTGTTAGGGATAATTGAAGCTAGAGAGGTTGAGATTTTGCCCAGAGTCACAGGGCTAATAACTGGTGAAGCCAATATTTGCACACTGGAAGTTTGATTCCAAATCTCAATAGCGTTTTTTGCCACCACACTCTGTGGCTTCCTGTACCGGGTGTGCCAAAAAAATGTATACACATGACTTGTATTCATCTTTTGTTATCAGCATATATTGAGTATTACAATTTTAATACAGTTTTTTCCTTTTAAATATGTGTATACATTTTTTGGAACCCTCTGTATTGCTGTAAATTGTCTCACAATTAAGGACTGAAGAGAAGAAAGAGGATGGATAAATAAAATTACTAGCTAACCCCCATATCTCACTTTATTTAGAGTTTTTTCTAACATTTTCAAGAGAAAATTTTCTTTGCACTTCCCCCTTTCTTTGGTTCTCTGATATTAGGAGGAGGAAAAATAAAGACCTAGCTTCTGTCTATAAATAGTAAAAAATTGGGTATATTTATTATTTACTTCTCTTTTCCAGCACGCACACACGCACACGCGCGCGCGCGCGCGCGCACACACACACACACACACACACACACACACACACACACACACACCATTCTGTGCAGTGTATGCTGAGTAAATTAATTAGATATAACTTCCTGCCCTCTGGAAAACAGATCTAAAATAGACACGAGTGATATTGAGAGGAAGGACCCCAGAACAAATTGTCCAGTTATCTCAGATGATAGCTAAAAATAAATAAGTATTAATAACATATGCAGATGCCAGGGAGTGTGGAAAGTAACCTGTTGATGTTTGGTGAAGGGACGAGGGAATGAACATTAGCTTTCATTAAGTAGAAAATATTTCCTTAAGAAATATAATAGAATTTCAATGCAATCATTGGAGTAAAGATAGATATACGGCACAGGTGTGGTAAAACTGTTCTTTTTTTTTCTTCTTAAATTGTTGGGAGGCATATCAATGGGCACAAACTTTGTAAACAGAGATTTTATATTAAGGTAACGACAACAGCCATGTGGAAAATGTCAAATATGTATGATTTACTAAGTGTTCTCTAGATGTTGAGCCCTGGGCTTTTTACACACTGAGGAGGAGGAAGGAAAGTTCATGCCCTTTGCCACAGTTTTTGCCCCTTGAGCACCTCCCCTGTGTGTTCCTATTATGAGTTGTTAATATGATTAGTTATAGCCAAAGACACTCACTGGGTCACTATTCACTGAAGAGCAATGTGACCGCACCTTCAAATGCTGTTAAAAACCTGTGACCCTCTGTTGACGTTCTTGGTGCAGTAAAAGCATACCCTGCTGCGCGTGCTGGCCTGCCAGCCTCAGAAAGCTCTGACATCTTCCCAGCTCACAGTATCCCAGATTCTGCTCATGACTGTGTGGGCAGGGCAGATCTTCTTTTTGGTGAGTCTGGATGGATGAGTGACTTCAGAGTCTGATCTGCAAACCTGGACTTTTAGGTTCAGATGAGGGAATAGTCATGTTCCTATTCTAAGTCATGTTCTCCAGTGTGAATGACCAGAGAAGCCCCCAAATTGGGAGAGGGGAAAGGAGAAAATCATGTGCTCATCCAGTTATTAATTTAAAAAATGGAGTTCATTTCCAATTTGGTATTGATTCTTTTGTGTGTAGCTCACTTAGTCCAGAACTTGGAGAGGAACAGGGGTAAGTGGCTCTAAAACCTGACTCCATCCTCTTAATATCCATTATCTTATTTAAACCACACAAGGATCCTATGAGATAGGTAAAATTCATATTCCTATTTTGTAAATGAGAAAACACCCTGTAATCTGGGGTGGAGGGATGGACTTGAACTCATGCCTGTCACAGCTACAGTGTTCTGATTTCCGCATTGGAATCATCATAAGAGGATGATTTTCTATGTAACTGCAGAAGTCTGGGCATGGAGCAACATGGAAGAGGGGTATGTTCTCCAAGGGAACCTGGTACCCAGACTAGTACCTGAGGAGAATCAGGTTCTGAACCAGCCTACTGAAAGAGTTGAACTAGTTACATTTACTAGTTTCCTTGGAGCCAAATTTTGGTCTATGTCTAGCAATCAAACAGTATCGCAGTCATGCATTCAGGGTACTCACTTTATCTTTCATATAATGTTATTTATCAATACTTCTTTCCCTTTGGTGTGATGTTCTCTCATAATCATTTCATCCCATTATATCAGAGATTATTTCTGAAACCCTGGGGTCTTTGGGAGAGATGGAGGAGAATACATGGATTCACAGGAGTAGTGTGTTGTGGGTGAGGGTCTGGCCTGCTCCTACAGGGTAGCTTGGGACAAGAAGCTGAGATTGTTGGCCAAATGGATAGGTGGTTTCAGAGGTAGGAGGGCCAGGAGTAAGGAGCTGGGCTGAGGATATATAAGTGAGGGAGCAGGTGGGAGAGATGTTCAACTAAAAGAATCAGCAAGGTTTGGGGAAGGGACCAACATCTACAGCTATACAGCATTAAAGACGTCTCCACAGCCTCTTTTGTATTTGGGAAGTGGCTGAAAAGGCATCATTATCAGCAGCACACAATGGGGAAGCTGGATTGAGGGTGAGGTTCTTAGGAAGAGATGAGTACATTTTATAATTTCAGGTGGAAGTGATCTTAAAATTCAACTAGCCCAACTTCCTTCTCAATGAGAAAGATCTTCTACAGCAACTTTGCTAGATAACTATCTTGATGAGTATCTCACACGCACTTGGAAATAAAGTGGTTTCTGCAGTTGTTGGGTGTAAGTTTTTGTTGTTTTTTTTTTAAGATTTTTTTATTGGGGAATTGGGGGAAGGGGAACAGACAAGTTGCTGTCGTTTTTGTTCTTCAGTCTAGTTGTGGAGGACGTTGCTTCACTGGCCCAAGTTGG
>NW_017731779.1:1402631-1416223 GCF_001890085.2 Hipposideros armiger
CTTAGCTGTAGAGAGCAGTGTCACTGGCCCTCATATGTGGGATCTGAACTGGGGCCCTCTGGCGTCCCAAGCCAGCTCTTAACCATCGCGCCACTCGGCTGGCCCAGGTGTAAGTTTTATATACGTCAATTAGGTCAGAATGGCTAACTGTGTTGTTCAACTCTTCTATTTTCTTTTTTTGTTTATACAATCACTTATAATAGAGATGAGTTGAAATCTCCGAATACAATTGTGAATTTGTTTATTTCTCCTTTATGTTTGTCAATTTTTGTTTTATATGTTTTGAAACTTTGTGTTAGATGTCCACATGTTTAGGGTTATTATGTCTTCCTGTGAAATTGACTTTTTTATCATTATGAAATGTCCCTTTTTATCTTTAATAATACTTCTCTTCTGATATTAGTAACTTGAGAGATGACTACATTTTGATTAAATACTGGGGGTGCCAAAAAATGTATACCTATGCCTTGTATTCATCTTTTGATATCAGTGTATATTGAGTATTACAATTTTAATACAGTTTTTTCCTTTCTTAAAATGTGCATACTTTTTTTTTTGGCACCCTCTGTACATCTATGAATGGAAGCTCCTACTTCCAGAAGTAATCATTGCCATGATTAGACAATAAGAAAGTTAAACTTTCATTGGGAAAATCATCATTATGCCAAGTCAAATTTTGCCCTCTGGTAGGTAGCTTCAACCATTGGTACTTATCTGCTTTAGTAAAGCAACTTATGGTAAGCACAGTAGTTAACATGGGCTTCGGAGTCTGAAAAGTTTGATTAGGCTTGGTTATATGACCTCTCAAGTCTTCAGATTTCTCATCTATAAAATAGGTATGATAATACTCATCTTTAACAGTGGTGTTAGGATACTTAAATGCATTAGGTGCCTAAAACATAGTAACTACTCAATACTGTTAGTAATTATTATTAGCTCTCCATGACAAGGTAACCCTTCAGGTGTTTGAAGATAACTGGCAATACTCCATATAGTCTTTTCACCTCTAGGTAAAACACGCCTACTTCCCTCCACCATTTCTCATAGGACATAGTTGTCAGACCCAGGCCCAGATACCAGTCTTTGGATTCACTTTTTTTTTTGCCAATGTAATATGACCTATATTCCAGATCTTAACTACAGTATAGTGTGACTAATTACCTCTTATGCGCTGAGCACACTTTAGGCCCAACACAGGGTTTTTAATGCAGCTTAAGATCCTAAGATCACAATTTTGTTAAATAAATGATCTACTGCCCAGCAAGGTTGGCTATCAATCACCCTTTGTTGGGCCTGAGTCAACAACTACTAGTTGTTCAATCTGTTATAGATCCAGTTAACTATACTATTATTCAACCCACATTTTACCACTTTATGCATAAGGTATGTGCTGTGTGGGTCCTGGACCTGTTTGTCCTCAGATCTATCCCTAAATTGGTCTTCTCTGCCTTGAACTGCAGGAAGGCTGACTTTTGCAGGTTGGGTATTCCAGACTCTTGACAGCCAATAGGAACATGGTGGGAAGACTGGAGGGTGAGAAGGAGGGAGACGTTAGGGTATTTCTCCCCCATGCTCTATGCTATGCCTCTCCAGCAATAGCCACATTTCTTCCCTGGCCCCAGCTACCACTGGACAGGCCCACGGGGTTCCAGTGTCTGTCATGTGACTCTGGCCCATGGGACCTATTAACCCTGCCCTCCCCCTTCTCCTCCAGCCCAGTGGTGGTAGCAGCTTCGTGCTATTTCTAGTTGCCGATTTGTCTCCCTGTTCCCAGGTTGGCTTCTCAGTCTGTTCCATCAACAGAATTACTATTTTCTGACTTAAATTTCCACTGGTTTAAATAGTTTCTGTTTTCTTGGTTGCCTCTTACTATCTGATTTATATATTACTGGCAACTCAACCATTTCTGAAATAAAGGTAAGCTGTACATAGTATTATCTGCTTTATCCTCATAAAGACAGTAACTAAGGTAAAAAATGTATATATGTAGTTTTACATGACTTGGTCTTAGAGAATCCAAGCAGGTTTCTAATAATCACTGATATAAATCTTTTAGGATTGCTCTCAATTCACTGTTAAATGGTTTAGAGAGGTACCTCATTAAACAGTTTATAATTCCCAGGAACTATTTCCCCCTTTAAAATTCATGCCATTGTTTTCTTAACTCCATCTTTCCTAATTCTCTCCTGTTTCCCCAATGGAGATGAGACATTGAGGTCAGAGGTTTAGCCCCTCAGTAGGTTCTTTTAGCAATGCTTTCTCTGGGACCGGGGGCTTCATGCACCGTCATCTTTTCACTAGCACATTGCTTCTCTTGGGCTGTTTCTTCCCTGTGCCCTTTGTCTTCCCCTTTTTAGGGGTAAAGACCTTTCCTCTTGCAAGAAAGAATGGGAGTCATGCTGCCTGCTTCCTCCACTTTCTCAAGCTGCAGTCTCTACCTTGGGCTTTTTTGTTGAAGGACTTTTGTAAGCCTCCACTCATTCCAGGTGTTGACTCTCCCACCTTCCTTCTCAGGCTTTGCCCAGGCCTTCAGGCTGGTTTGGCCCTTCTCTTCTCAGTGCTTGCTTTGTGTCTGTCAGGAATCCTTTGCATGGGCAAGTTCTCAATTTGTGGACTCACTTCCTGGGCTTTCCTGGCCTCTCAGAGCCACTGTGTTCTTTTCTTCAGCCATGCTCCCTGCCCTTCCTCAGATATCTCAGCATCTTGCAGTTGCAGCCTGACTTTTCAGAAACTGCAGCCTCCTTTTACTGTCTCTTGTAGATTCTCTAGCTGTTCTACCTACTATTTTTTTCCTATGCTTTTGAAATCTGTTCTCTTTTCACTGTATTTAATATGAACTGTTGCCCAGACATTAAAGAAGGTGCTTGCTATAAACTATTTTCCAGGTTTATGCTATAGATCAGGCATTCTAAGAAAATAGGTTGTCCATCCTCTAGTCCTATTTCATTTAAGCAAACCCTAAGTGGGACCCCATATCTCCCCTGCTTCCTTCAGAGACCCCTGATCAGGGTACAATACTCTTAGGTGATGGTCTTCAACTTTTCTTTCTTTTTTTTCCCCTTGCTTGCATTTCTCCTAACAGAATTGTGATGCAGACTGCACCCTCTCATGTACTGAGTTGATTCTTAAAATTTTTCATAAGTTTCTATATTGGAAAAATATATGATATTTAGCATCCTATAAACATTCATATTTTTAGTAAAACAATTATTTCATTCTTATATATGTATCCAGTGTCATTTAGAAATTAAAGAAGGTGTTTTTTTATACACATCACCATCCATTGAAAAACACATAACAAAAATTCTTCTCTAATGGTCAGAGTTTTACAATACTTTGTTTCTTTTTATTTCTTGAAACTCAGTTCCCATTCTACTTTTTCTATAGGATTTTATCTTAATGCCACATGTTTGGAAGCTATTATTGATTATTCTATGTTTCTTTGCAACATAGCTATTGAAATTAAAATATTTTTTCTTGTGACCATAAGGCTTTAAGTGTCCAAAGTTTTCTTCTGCATTAAAATCTAATTTCTATTATTATCAGCACATGTAAAATCAAAGTGTAAAATATTATGAATATTGATAATTATTAAAGATAAAAACTTACTAGAAATGTATCTCTTAATGGGATGGATGGGGCTGATTTTTCAATTTGTTCATGAATCTTGGGATGCATATGACTTATGGTTGAAATGAGACACAGTTCAGCATCAATTCTATTTCTATTTTTAATTTTTTGTAGCTATAAGTGCTAAAGAATCTTGCTTATATGAATAAGTTGATGGGATGGAAGAAGTTGTGTGATAGTAATGTCATTTCATTCTTTGAAAGCTTTATGTTTTATATGGCAAAAATTACTTCATCTTTTATTATCAGTTATTAACTCTATTAGGGCCTTCTTCAATTTTGTTGAAAACAGAGAATTTGATACTTCCTGATTTGCAAAAGGATTTTTTAGTCATTACAGTTTGGTAAGTTATCAATATTTCTAATCACACTTTTGTTTAGGACTATGGAGGTTTTTATACTGTAGGGCAATGCACTATATTCATGATGGGTAGCAGGTAGGCTCTTTATGAAGTGGGAGAAAGCAATACTAAAAGAGGAAGTGTACTAGGGGAATTCCAAGAGCCTTGCCTGTAAGGCACATTCTCAGGCACACTCAATTTGGGGAAAGAGTACTTGGGGAAGATGAAGATCTAAAAAGTCATGTCCTAAAACTGCCTATGCCTGTGCATGTCTTAGAAAGTCTTTGTGATCCCCATATGCCCCATATAGTTTGAAGACCATTAACAATTTAAGAAATTAATTAATGAAGATTTAAGGAATAAATCTGTTCCACATCTGAGCTATCCTGGTCCAGGTGAGGAAGCAGACAGAATGCCTCCCCAGGAATAAGCAGCAGCCCTCAGCTGCAAAAAAGAAATGGGATGACAGGCCCCAAATTGCCCAAAGACCCTAGATGCATTACAGCATTCAAATGAGATCAATAAACATGGGGGCAGTGATTTAGGTGTGCAGATAGCAGAGTACATTAGGGGATCATGAGAATGTAAAACCATCTTCCGTTCTGTTGATTGAACTCAGACTAAGTTCAGTGTTCTGGAGTTCCGCCCAGTTGATGCCTGGATGAAGGAAATGCAGTAAAGATAGAAGGCAGTCACATCCAGGTTGCAAGCTTTCCTGGTGACTCATGGGGAGTTGAGGAGTAAGGAGGTCACTGTCTCTGTAACAACTGAGGGTCTTTGAACCAAATCTCTGGACAGTCACCATATCATATGCCAGGCACCACGCTCAGTTCTTTATGTTCATTATCTCTTTTAATTTGTATAATAATCCTATGTAGTAGGTGCTACCACTGTTATCCTTTGATAAATAAAAATGTGAGATTATGAAAGGTGAAATAACCCAGCCAAGGTCACCGGTGAAAACAACATCCACCCTCATATCTTATCCTTTTAGTTTGTCCTTCTTTGTACCAGACCATTGCTGCCAAGGTCACTGACTGGTCTTTAAGGACCAAAATCCACAGGCTCTCCAGAAGACAGAACAGAGAAGCCTGATGGAAAATCGGGGAAGAGGCAGAGAAAAACTGACATAGTGTAACTCGGGCAAATCAATGAAGGCTGAAAAGCACAAGACGACGATCTGAGTCAAATCTATTCTTTAATAGTTCTTATAAGTCTTTCCTAAAATGACTTTCCTAGAATGAACAAGAGCTTGAAGATGCTCTTCAGATGTAGGTTCTTGGCTTATGTTGTGTTGGAGAGAGCCTTGAACCCAGAGGAATAGGGACAGCTATTGACTTAACTGGGCTCCCTCGGGCCACCCATTTCACTTCTCTGGACTCCGACTGCTTCATCTGCAATAGATGAGACTTGGACTAAAGTAGTGCTTTCCAAACTTTTTAGACTGACGCAGAGTGAGAAAAAATATTTTATACCATGAGCCAACACACACACACACACACACACACACACACACACACACAAACACAAACATACACACACACACACACACACACACTGTCTGAAACAAGTTTCACAAAACAACACTCAGCCCTACTATTAATATATGATGCCCTCTGATATATTCTATTCTATTCATTTTGTTTATTTAATTGGGAACAAAATACCCACCTGGTTACTACTTACTAAACTGACATTTTAATCCATTAGTGGATGGCAAACCATGGTTTAAAAAGTCTGGACTGAGGTGATAAGCTATTCTGAAAGAGTAGCTTACTAATCAAGTTAGTGTTGTTCCTTGTGAGAAAAGTGAATTAGGCACAGCCTATCTTTGGTACCCTCCCACCTCTGAAGGAAGGACTCATTTCCTGGCTTCTTTAGACCCATTTATTCCTGCAACTCCTACCCCTATTTACCTTTGCCTTAGCTGCTTTATACTCAGAAGTCAAAAAATATTTCTGAACAGGTGCATTTCTTTTCTTTGAAATAACTCTGTCTCTTTAGAACCATCCTCCCAGCTTTTGTTTGAGCTCACTTTAGGTCCTGTGATGGAGAGATGCCTCCATGGATTCCAGTCCCAGAAACTACTCACCTTTGACTTTTAGAGTCACGTACTTGTAGTCCCAGGCGCTCCTATAGACCATCACGCAGCGGTACTGCCCTGCATCCCTCACTTGGACTCGGGGGAAGTGGAATAAGGCCTTTCCCAGGGGCAGCTTCTCCTCCAGCACAGTAATACTGTTGGCGGGCATATTGTCTTCCACCTTTTGCAAACTGGCTTCTACATGTCCAAATTCCGCACGATCTCCAGTGTCAAAATCACACTCCAGGGTCACATTGCTGCCGTAGTCTACCACATACAGTTCCTTAGGGACCGTCACTGTGAATAAAGCTGAACAGAAAACAAGACATTCTTCCATTGTCTGCCTTCACATTTCAGTTCTGTACAGAGTGGGAACTGAGGAGACACAGCCTACTACCATTTTCCAGGAAATACTTGTCAATAACTGGGCATTTGATTGGGTTCCTTTCTCTCCTTCCCCCATCCAGTCTGGGCAAGCATGGAATTTTAGATCCAATGCTCTGAGGTAGTTCTTTCCTCTCAACACTCCACACCTGTGCAGCTGACTGCCTTCCTGCCACCGATTATCCAGGCTCATTTTCTTTATATGGATCAAATTACATCATTCAGTCCCTGCAAAATACTACTTCCTCTCACCAGTGATAATAATAATAACTATCACGTGTTGAGATCATGCTATGTGTTAGGCCTCTGCTAACACGTCTTCCCAGGAAAACAGTGAGGTAGAACTATCCTATTTTTTAGAAAATGAAACTGAGACACAGGAAGGTTAGGCCACTTGCCTAAGATTGTACAGCCAGGGGCAGATCCAGGTATTGCTAAATCCCAATTGCTGTTAATCACCACATCAAACAAGCCCACTGAAGAAACTTCTTTTCTATTATATCAACAAGGGGAAATGAAGAATAAACTACAATATTATTAAGTGTATACCTACTATGTGCCAGGAACTGTGCTAAGCTCTTTGTAACTATATCATTTAATCCTGAAAATATGACCACGAAATATGTATTATCATCACCATTTTATAGTTGAGGAAGCTGGCTCAAAGAGGTTTGCCCCAGAACATACAAGTAGTAAAGTTAAAATTCAGAGCCAGTTAGGTGTTTGCCTTCAAAACCTGTAGTATTATAATCCACGGAAGGAGCATTTCCCAAAATGTGAGGTACATGCCAGTAGAAGTATACAAAATGATTTTAGATAGGGCCGAATCAAAACCTAATGGAGTTGGATTATTCAGAGAGGAATTTATTCCCTCTTCAATTCTATTGTATTTTAACCCTTCAAATTACATACGAGTATAATTTGCAACCAGACTCTCACAATAGGTATTTTTCCTTTTAATAAAACAGGAAGCTCTGAGGCAGATAATAGTATCTGGGTAGATTTTAAGACCACTTTACTTTCATCACATTTATGTGTGTTCATATCCTCTATTTACCAGTACCAGTGATAGTGGTTTCTCATTTACTGCATGCTATACTATTTTGTTCAAAAAATAAAAGCTGAGTTGATTTAAAGAATTTTATAAAAACAATAGTGTAAAGTGCTGTCAACATGGCAAAACTAATGAAGGTAGTGTATGCATGAATAAAGTGTGAGAACTTGTACAAATTATGCGTCTTCCATCATTAATGAATGGCTATTCATTACGACTGAGGTATAGCAAGATCTTGAAGTAGCTCCTGAATCATGACAGAGAATTCGATCAAATTATGTTCAGTAGAGCTTGCTTCACCCATTCATTGATTTAATCAGTCAAATCAACCATTCAATAAATATTTGGGGAGGCTTCTAGGCATATGCTATTTGAGGAATTGTTTCCATATACAACGTGGTATGAAAAGAGCATTGGATTTAGTGACAGATGAACCTGGGTTCAAATTCTGCCTGTATTGGGATTATGAGCCCTTTGAGCTTGATCATGTCATTTAATCTCTATGAATCTTGACCTCTTTATTTGTAAAGGTACAAGGTGAATATCTACCTCTCAGGATTGTGGTGAAAACTAAGAAAAATGGCACATGTGAAGTAGCTGATTTTGGCAGATGATGGATTGTCAGCAAACATTGGTTCTTTTCTTTTGTAACATGTTTTAATTCTTGGGTAAACGGTAATCTATATATAGAATGCATGGCCTTTCATTATTAACCACAAAATTTTATTAACCAGGAAAGCTCATTCCCTGACCATCCTAGACAACAGATTTCACAGTGTGAGTTAATTTTTGAGTTTTCTGTTGCTTAAATGATTTGCATTGCAATTCTCTTCTGACTCAGAGTTTTCCTCCTGCTGTCCTACAAGTCGCTGAAGGCAGTGACCAGGTTGAGTTTGTTTTGGTATCTCCAGTGCCCAGCACCTACTAGGTTCCAGGTAAGGTTTTGGCAAATAAATGACAGAAATGGGGAGAGGGAGAAAGGAATGATAAGGCTAACCATATTCCTTTCTGTCATCAAAATACAACTTGCCCAAGATTGCACAAATTGGCTTTCTTAATCACCACCCAGCACACTTGATAGGAAGTGCTGTGCACAACTTGAGAGTTATCAAAAACGATGGACAGGGCCATCCGAGTGGCGTGTTGGTTAAGAGCTGGCTTGGGACGCTGGGGGGCCCCGGTTCGGATCCCACATATGAGAGCCAGTGACACTGCCCTCTACAGCTAAGATGCTGAACAGCTTAACTTGGAGCTGGGCTGCCGTGAGTCCTCGGCAACATAGGCTGCAGCCCCTGCTGTAGTGGGTTGCCATGGGCTACTGTGTGTAGCCAGCAGCCAGCGTGAGTGGCCAGCAGCTGCAGTGAGTGGCCTTCCAGAAGCCGGTGACTGATCTGCCTCACCCGGGAAGAGCGCAATGATGGTGCCAACTTGAGCCAGTGAAGCAACGTCCTCCACAACTAGACTGAAGAACGAAAGGACAGCAACTTGTTCGTTCCCTTTCCCCCAATTCCCCAGCGCTGTTCCCATCCCCCAATTCCCCAATAAAAATCTTAAAAAAAACCCCAAAAACGGACAAATTTGCATCTTGCCTCCAACCCCCGTTTTAACCACATTAACAAGCTTTTCTAACAGAGATCTATGGCACAGAAAGGTGTTACATTTACCCAGCATTCTTCTGTGCAGGATGGGGATGGGGCAGGGCTATAAAACAAGTGCTTCTGTGTAAAACAATGCTAATCACACCTGCATTTGCTTGGCCAGGTTGAGAGGATTCTGGGGTGAAGTGAAAAGAGATGTTGTGCTTTCGAATTTCCTGTACGATTCCATTTTGTGGAATCCAGTGAACACTTGTTATAATTCTCACACTGGGTCTCCATAATGGGGCCCTCTTAAAGGCAGATCCCTTTAGGATGGGAATCATCTTCAAAGACTTGAGTCTCAAGTCCCCTTATAACTAAGACAGAGCCACATGACACCAAATCTGCTCTGCCCTGAAGAATAGTATTTATTCATTTATCAAATATGTATTAACCATTTTCTATGTACCAGGTTCAGGAATTTACACTATTTTTACTCTTCTCATAGTACTTCCTTGTCTTCTTTTATTACACATGATTAAACAGGAAACAAGGAAGAGAAACAGAGCTCACAAGGAAGGTTAGTGGCGGAGCCTGAGATAACAAGAATTAGTTAGAGGACTTTGGGTGTGTCTCTACTGAATTTATTTAGCAAATTTATTTATCACTCTTATGCTTTCTTCTCATGAGAAGGAGCGCCTGTAACTTCCTCTGGAACTCCCCGTAGCATACAGCAGAACTCCCCTCTTTACTGTCTGGGCCTTTGACAAAAATCTATTTTCTATGAATACTTGCTTTTTCTCTCTGTCTGGTACAGAGTGTGTGTGTACAGGGGTTGTAGGCATAAAGTACGCTACCTCTCAGACAGGTGACATTCTCCAGCTAATGTTCACAAGAGAAAAAAAGCAATTAACAAACATAAATCATGTATCTGAGTAGCTCAGAATAGCTAGAAGATTGTTATTTGGGGAGGCTTCTAAACATGTGAATGCCTTAGGAGCCTGTAAAATTAAACTCTAATTCTTTTGTGAGGCCAGCATCAGTTTTTCTCTTTTTAAAAAATGTCTCTGAAAGCTTCTAACGTGCAGAGATCATTGAGAACCATTGGTTAGACAAATAAAACACCTGCACTTGCAAATATCTTTTATCATCCTGTCATTCAAAGTGTTGCCCTCAGCTTCACCTGGGAGCTAGTTAGGAGTGCAGAATGTCAGGTCCTGCCCTAGACCTGGAGAAGCAGAATCTGCATCTTAACATCGTTGGGGTGATTCGCATGCACATTGTCATTTGAGAAGCAGAGTTATAACATTGGTCTGTATTTGGACTGTTAATGGGAAGTAGAGCAATAGTTAACATTTATTAAAGGCAGTGAGCCAGACACTGGGCTAACCTTTACATCACCTAATTTAATGTTCCCAAAACTCTGTAAGATAGGAGCTACTATCCCCAGTTTACAGATGGGAACACTGAATCTTAAAGAAGTGGTACAACTTGCCCAAAGTAAAAAAGTGGTAGCTCATGGAGTTGGAATTCAAACTCATATCTCTGTTTTGAAAGTCTGTGCTCTACAGATATGACTATTTATTAACTGGCATGTATATATTACATCCATGAACAAGATAGATATGCTTCTCAGCTTTACGCTAAGGAAAAGACATTTGTTTTCTATTTTATATGCCATGTGGTTAGTAAATCAAGCTTTAACCTAGCATTGAACTTCTGAAGTTATCAGACAAAGGGGGAAATTTGTAAGTTTCCACCACTGCAAAATGAAGAAGACAAAACAAGTCATTTTCATTCATTTCATTCAATTAAAGGGTAAAGGACTTGTCCAGGGCATAAAAATTTCATATATGCAGCTTCTTTAGGCAAATTAAAGCAGCTGCCTTGAGTAATGCTGGAAACTTTTTAAAATTTTATATAATATATACATACTTTAATATCATATTGGTCCACTGAGCATCCATAATTTAACAAAAGATAAGAATCTATGTAATCTAGTTAAACATACATAAGATTAGGGTACACATAGTGCTGGAGCCTTTTTGAAAGTTCTTGGGGTAACTTTGCATTTTGTTTGCAAGTAGGCATAATGGTAGTCAGCACCTGTCACATCTCCAGGAAACACAAAATAAATCATTTGCATAACCTCCCAAGATAGCTTCCTCTTTAAACTAATTTTATACTTTTTTTTCCATTTAACAACAGAGCCTTAAGTTTGTTCAGACTTCCTATCTAATGTACTTGAAATGTAGGGGGGCTACTTTACACAGACACAGCTTTCAGAAAACTCTACTTTCTGGCTTAAGATATGGGTGCCTGACTCATGTACTCCTCTTTGTAGGAACACTGGAAGGAGACATTTTGTCTCCTAGAAATCCTTTTCCCAACCTGATTCTTCTGCTTTGTATACCTCAGGGGTCAGCAGAAGTAGTTTTTGAGACCAAAGATAGGGTAAGTGGACTGACCCAGGGTGTGGTCCCTGCCTCAGAGTGACCTCAAGCAGCACCAAGGTCATGTGACCCCCTGCTTCCCTCTTCAGAAGATGAAGAAAGAAGGAAACATTAATGAAAAGGGTAAGATTGGGGTTACTTTTTCCTCTAAGACATGACAAAATACAAAAATAAATATTTCCCCTTAAATGTATCTGGGTTACAAGATGTCATTAGGTTTTGAAAAACTATAAGAAAAAAATGAACTATAATGCTGCAATAATAAAAGAGTGTGATCTATGTGGAAGGATATACATATAGATCAATAGAACAGAATGGAGAGTCCAGAAATAGACACACACAAATATGCCAATTGATTTTTGTAAATGTGCAAAGGCAATTCAATAGAGAAAGGTTAATCTTTTCAACAAATGGGATTGGAGCAACTGGGTGTCCACATGCAAAAAAAAAAAAAAAAAGCCTCAAGCTATACTTCACACCTTACATAAAAATTAACTTGGGGTGAATTATAAACCTAAATGTAAAATGTACAATTATAAAGTGTTTAGAAGAAAGTCTTTTGGACCTTGAGTTAGACAAAGAGTTCTTAGATATGACACCAAAAGTACAATCCATAAAAGAAAAAATTGATAAATTGAACATCAAATTAAAGCCTTTGCTCTGCAAAGACATTGTTAAAAATGCAAAGATGAGCCACAGATTGGGAGAAAATATTTGCATATCACATAGTTGATATAAGACTTATATCCAAAATTATAAAGAATTCTCAAAACATAAAAAGAAAATAAACAACTCAATTAAAATTGGTCAAATAATTTGCATACACATATGGATGGCCAATAGGCATGTGAAAATATGCTAGATATTAGGGAAATGCAAATTAAAGCCAAATGAGATACTTACTCACTTTTAAAATAGCTTAAAGAAGATAAATGTCAATACCAAGTGCTGACAAGGATGTGGAACAATTGGAACTCTCATACTTTGTTAGTGGAAATTGAAAAATGGTATAGACACTATGGAACTGTTTGATGGTTTCTTATAAAGTTAGATATATATTTACCAAATGACCCAGCAATCCCTCTCCTAGCTATTTACCCAAGTGAGATGCAAACCTATGTTCCCACAAACACTTATGTACAAATGTTTACAGCAACTTCATTTGTATTGCCAAAAATAGGTAACAACCCCAAAGTCCCTAAACTGGGGAAATGAATAAACAAATGTGGTACATATATATGTGTATAGTGGAATACTACTCAACAACAAAAAGGAACGAACTATCAGTAAATAAAATAATATGGATGAATCTCAAATGCATTATGCTAAGTGTAAGAAGCCAGACAAAAAGAGCATCTAATGAATGATCCCACTTAAATGGAATTTTGGACAAGTTAAAACTATAAGACAGAGAATAGTGGGTGCCTGGGCTTAACAGTTGAGAGAGGGTTTTTTTGTTTGTTTGGCAAGTGATGGAACTGTTCTGGATCTTGATTATGGTGGTGGTTATATGACTGCATTTGTCAAAACTCATAGACATTTTTATGAAAAAGTAAGTTTTACTGTATATCAATTTAAAAATAAATATTTTAAAAATAAAATAAAAATGTTTTCTGCTAATTTTTTTAATTAAAATTTATTGAGTGACAATGGTTAATAAAATTACATAGGCTTCAAATATACAATTCTGTAATATATCATCTATATATCACATTGTGTGTTCACCACCCAGAGTCAGTTCTTCCATCACTATATATATATGATCCCATTTATCCTCATCTACCATTCCCCTCCCCCCTTACCCTCTGGTAACCACTAAACTATTGTCTGTGTCTATAAGTTTTTGTTTCTTTATTTGTTTGTTTTGTTCCTTTGTTGCTTTGTTTTATATCCCACATATCAGAGCAATCATATGGTTCTTGATGTTTTCTGTCTGACTTATTTCACTTAGAAGGATAATCTCAAGATCCATCCAAGTTGTCACAAATGGCACTATTTCATCTTTTCTTATGGCAGACTAGTATTCCATTGTGTATATATATATATATATATATATATATATATATATATA
>NW_017731779.1:1418048-1424511 GCF_001890085.2 Hipposideros armiger
CTCTTAATCAACATGCCACTCAGCCAGCCCAGGATTCTTATATTTTAAAAATTATATTTTAATTATACAAGTAACATCTCTTGTAGATTTCTTTTAATATACAAGTAAATGCAAACATCTTATAAAAAAGACCAAGTAAACTTACTAAACAAGATTTTCCTTTGTACCCTCATCCTAGATCTCTTCCCCTTTCCAGAAGTAAGCACCTAATCAGTCCTCAGATCCTTTAGTTGTTTTTGTTTGTTTGTTTGTTTTTGTTTTCTTTCTTACTCAGGTAGCCTTTATAAGAAACTTTGAAATTAAAACTCTTTCACAAGGGAGACATGAAATGACAAAACTGACAAAAAAGTCATTAAGAAAGGCATCCTAATTTAGGCAAGTATTTGTTTTTTTGAACTGTTATTATCTGCATAATATATGAGTTGTGATAAAAAAATAGTATAAATTAAAAAAATGTTTACACTAAAACACACATTATCATTAATCCCCCTCACAATACTCCCTCCTCGCTTCAAACATACTTATCCCATTGTTCTTGCCACTTTCTGTAGCAGTTCTGGAAGTCCTCTTTTGTAAGTGTTTTTACTTCATCCTCCATCATGACAACACTCCATGTCACATATTGCTTCTGGTATACCACAATATCTGTCAAATAAAAATATTATGGTGTGTCCTCATCCACCTTATTCACGGGCTCTGGCACCGTGCGACTTCTGGCTCTTCCCCAAAGTCAAAATGACCATAAAAGATAAACGTTTTGAATCGATTCAGGACACCGAGGCAGCCACAACAGCACAACTAAAGACACTCACAAAAGAGGACTTCCAGAACTGCTTCAGAAAGTGTCAAGAATGATGGGACAAGTGTGTTCAAAGCAAGGGGGATTAATGTCAATGTGTCTTTTACTGTAATAAATTGTTTAAATTTAAACATTCACTGTATTTTTTTATCATACCACATATAGTGGAAAGCAGAGAATTCCAAGTTTGTAGAGGAAGAGAGATACAGTATGTATATAGTTTCCTTTTGGTTAATTCATAAATGTAACTTATCATATGTATTTTTTGGTTTTCTGAATGTCCAGAATAAACATTTAATATATGTCCACATTCAAACTTAACTCCAAAAACCCATTCCAAAGTGGGTGTGTTAGGGATTATCTGCCATATCTGATTACATCATTATATCACAGTATGGTAGAAAGGACAGTAGCTTTGTAGGAAGCTTGCCCATGCCACCTAGTAACTATGTAATATTGGGTAAGTTAAATAACTTTTCTGAATCCCAGTTTCCCCATTTGCCAAATGGTTACTGTGAAGATTAAATGCGATAATATGCAGATTTCCTAACATAGTACTTGAAACTTAATAAAGTCCTCAGTAAATATACGTTCTCTTCCCTATGCCCCATTAGTATCCCTAATAGATAGTGCCTATCTCTATTGCCTTGCACTGCTTATCTTAGAAAGAAAGGTACTTTCTCTGTAGAAAGACTCAGTAAGGGATACAAAAAATGCTGCCTCCACTGTTCCCTTCCCTAATTCCCGAATAAAATCTTCAAAGAAAAAAAAATGCTGCCTCTTGTTACCCAAGCTCACTCCTTTCCAAAAGAAAGGTAAAAAAACAAAGCCAAAAAAACAGGGTCTCAGTGTTTTTAAGTTACAAAACCACAGAGGTTGCACGATTCCCAAAGTTTCTCCTGAAGCCCCCAGTTCTGTCAGGGGACAGGGGACAGCAGCTGAAGACCCTTCTTTTGACCTTTGATTTTCTTATAATTTAATGGAAACTTAAAGCTTTTTATAGCAAAGAGGCGTTTTCCCCTTTCATAGGTCTCTAAAATCTCAGCCAGGCAGGGTGCTTAGAAAGGAAACATGAAGTGTTTTGTTTTGTTTTTTGGTTGGCATGTTGGCGCAGGGCTGGAGTAAGCTAAATATTGGGGTGTTCTCTAAAGTTGGCCCCAAGTCAATAACTCTATCAGACCAGGCTGTCCAGTCCAAGGGAGGGAGAGGAATGGATTGGACAAGAGCAATTTGGGACCAGCTGGAAGGGAGGGGAAAGCTCTTCACAAGGCTATCAGTGCCAAAGAAGCTATTTTTTGTCAATCAAAGGCAGAATGTTGGATGACTTCCCATGGGATTGGGGCTGCTATCTTGGAGGGCTTAATCCCCTGATCCCACTTCTGTCTTCCTTTTTTACTTCCTGGTGTTCACCCAAAATAACATACTCATGGTCCTGACTGCACATGTGAGTGGTCTGAACTACCGTTCTCCTAGGAGAGCAACAAACTCTGAAACTGCTTTCCTCCCTGCCCATCCACACTTTCTGGTAGAAGTCCTTTCTTCAGTATTCAAAGGTATAACATTAAGGTTCATTATTAATTTCGAGGTTAGGAAGACTCTGATTTTCCAATTCAAATAATCCACGTTAACATGTGAACGACCAATGGTTGCTACTGTTGCTTTTTGAAAGAGGAACTCAAATGAATATTTACTAATCAGTAGAATGTCTGTAAGAAACTCTTTGGAGTAACAGAGTCCTGTAGGTGTCCCCCTGACCTTTGTCTCCTCACTCTC
The DNA here is from genome assembly GCF_001890085.2 of Hipposideros armiger. NCBI lineage: Eukaryota > Metazoa > Chordata > Mammalia > Chiroptera > Hipposideridae > Hipposideros > Hipposideros armiger. Next base: position 1,420,621 of record NW_017731779.1, read on the forward strand.
CCTGCCAGAAGAGAAGGGGGCCAGCTGCTTGGCACCTCACCTTTGGGGACAAACAACCCATGCCCTCTTGTATCAGTTCAGAGGTGCATGGTCTGAGTGGTCCCATCTTCTCATCACCTCCTTCATTGGAGAGTGGGACTAGATCGACCAATATTCTCAGTCCCTGTTTCTGTAAGACAGGAACATGGGCATGCACAAGCCACCATTCTTTTTGCTGTGATTGTGACCACCAGTAATCACACTTCCTCTCAAAGAAAGCCTTCAGCCTGAGGACCACATTCTTATCACTGGCTTCAGGTGAGGGCCATCTCCCGCTCCTCTTTCTCAGGCCCCTCCCTTTGTCCATTCTTACCTGCTGTCTGATGAAGCTGCATTCCCAGGCACAAAATTAGCAGTAGGAGGATCATATTCTGTACCGGGTCTGAAACAGACAATTGAAAGTCTCAGGGCCTTCTGCAGATTTGCTGGGTCTCATGATTTGGTACTTTGCTCACTCTTGGAACAAGGAGATGACTTGCAAGCAAATCATTGGGTGAGGCAGTGGACCATGGTGGAATGGAACTGGAAAAAGAATTTACAGGTTGATTGCCTGGAGGAGTGGGAAAATAAAGTAAGAGCCAGTGAGACACGCTGTATTCACCCAAATTAGAAGCTCTTCCTCCTTTTCTAATGGCCTTTTCTGAATATGAACTGTTCCTCTGTGTCACCCACACTAGTTGATATCTGCACCTCTTTGTCTTTCCCATGAAGACTTCCACAGCATCAGTAGTAGGCCCTTGAAAACCAACCTTGTCTGTTAAATGAATAAACCACACCCATTCTTCCAGCTGGACCAGACCTCTGGGAGTCAGACACTTTGGGATAGTGCTCAGTAGAACAGAGCTAGATTCTCAATAAATACTTGATAGTTGACTGAGCAGGTAAAGTAGTTGAACTACCTGTTACTAAGAGGTTTAGACAGGAAGAGCAGAGAAATAGCTCCGTCACCTGGGTGCCTGCCTTGGTCCTGCTCTACCTCCTATGCACCCACCTTTGCTCACAGCTTTTTTCCCACCCAAGAACCTCTAGGGTTGAAGGCAAAAGGGACAGGATACATGACTGTCAGATATTTTGTCCTCTGAAAGGCTTTGAAAACTGTATTAGCCATGGAACCGTTTCTTCAAGGGAAATTGATTGGAGCCATACACCTACATCAGGTAAAAGCACAGCTGCTCTGAGTACAATGGACAAAGCCAGTGGAGGACCTGGATCAGAATGATGGTGATCTCACTTACATTTTTAAAAGGGGACTCAGCTTTGGTGTAGACAATAGACTATTTGGGGAAAGAGAGCAGATTGGGAAAGATTAGAAACAGGATGATCAGTGAAGTACCGTATTTGCCGGCGTATAAGATGATTTTTTGGCCCTGAAAAATATGCCTCCAAGTGGGGGGTCGTCTTATACGCCAGGTACACTTCAGATAGACTGCCCATAGNTATATATATATATATATATATATATATATATATATATATATATATATATATATATATATATATACCACTCTTCTTTATCCAATCATCTATTGAAGGACACTTTGGTTGTTTCTAAGCAAAGTGTTTCTGCTAATTTTTACTTCAAACTTTAAACTATTATATAGATAACACAGTAAAACATCCATAGAACATACAAGTAAGGAAAGAGTTCATGATTAATGGTTTACTTGAGCTATTACTCTGAATCAATATTCATCACAGTATTTAGGAGATACACATTTCTTTCAAGCATTAATCCAGAAAAAATTAAAATAACTGTAATGTTTACCAATAGAAGACTGGTTAAATAAATAACAGCATGTCCAATGAAGTATATAAAGCCACCTAAAAATAAGGGATATCTATTTCCTGATATGTAAACTATAAAAAACATATACTTACCAATTGCTTATTAAAATTTCTTTTAATAATTTTTAGTAATTTTTCTTATGAAAAAAAAGGGCAGATAGGATAGAGTTATGGGGAGTGTTTGTGGGAGGAATTTATATTGTTGAGCTGGGGTGAGTGAAGAGTTTCTGGGGTGGCTGGCACAGTTCTCTTTCTTGACCTGGATGGCTACAAAGGGGTTCACCTTACAGTAATGTGATGCTTTACATTTGTTTTATGTGGTTCTCTGTATGTGTGGTATAAAGGTTTAAATGTAGAAATAATTTAAGATATTAAATTAAGTAAAATGAATATATACTTACCAGAGCTTATTAATACCCACCACCTACCCTAAGAACTAGAACATTACTAATGATGTATATCTACTGCTTCCAACAAAGGTATTTACCATCCTAAATACTGTGTTTATCATTTTTTAACTTATTTTTAACTTTATCACATATACATATGTGTGTGTGTGTGTGTGTGTGTGTATATATATATATATATATTTGTAAAAAGGACATTGTACTTATGTCATCTTCTGTGCTTGATTTTTTGTTTTTCCCTCAACATTATGCTGCTAAAATTCTTAGATATAGTTACATATTTTTGTACCTAATTTATTTGCATGCTGTATCATACTCCATTCTGCTAATACACAATGTATGCAGTCTCCTGCTGATGGGCATTTGGGTTGCTTTTTTTTTTTTAATGACTAACGATGCTGCTACAAGCATTATTTTTAAAATTTAAAAATAGAAATTTACATAGAGAGGGCAATAAGGAATTATAGTAATCCAATTCATATATCTTTTTTTTTTTCAATGAAGAGTGCAGGTCTAAGGGTGCACAAGAGCAATGAGGGAAGCGAGGTCATCAGTCTGACCACCCTGATAGCCGTGGGTTTCCTTGGACATAGGATGCTGTAGCTTGACTGCTCTCATGTGCTTTTGAAAGGATTCTTATATTCTTTTTTATTTTATTTATTTATTATTATTTTTTAAAGATTTCTATTGGGTAATTGGGAGAAGGGGAACAGACAAGTTGCTGTCCTTTTCTTCTTCAGTCTAGCTGTGGAGGATGTTGCTTCACTGGCCCAAGTTGGCACCATCATTGTGCTCTTCCCGGGCAAGGCAGATCAGTCACCAGTTTCTGGACAGCTGCTCTTGGAGGCTGCTGACCGCTCACGCTGGCTGCTGGCTACACATGGTAGCCCATGGCAACCCACTGCAGCAGGGGCTGCAGCCTACGCCATTGCNGCGAGTATATAACAAACTCTGTATTTTGAGTGGAAATGTTAGGGGGTCGTCTTATACGCCCAGTCGTCTTATACGCCGGCAAATACGGTACGTTTTTTGCAGAGATGATCATAGTTTGGATCAGAGTGGCGGGCTAGTGGAGGTAAGAAGTGGTCTATGGAAGGTTTTTTTTTTTAAAAGATTTTTATTGGGGAGTTGGGGGATGGGAACAGACAAGTTGCTGTCCTTTTGTTCTTCAGTCTAGCTGTGGAAGACGGTGCTTCACTGGCCCAAGTTGGCACCACCATTGCGCTCTTCCCGGGTGAGGCAGATCAGTCGCCAGCTTCTGGACAGCTGCTCACAGAGGCTGCTGGCCGCTCACGCTGGCTACTGGCTACACACGGTAGCCCATGGCAACCCACTGCAGCAGGGGCTGCGGCCTACACCGTCACCGGAGACCCACGGCAGCCCAGCTCCAAGTTGAGCTGTTGTTCAGCATCTTAGCTGTAGAGGTGTCACTCACCCTCATATGTGGGATCCGAACCGGGGCCCTCTGGCGTCCCAAGCCAGTTCTTAACCAGCGCACCATTCGGCTGACCCTATTGAAGGTTTTTAATATTTTTTTCTTTGTCCTCTAAATTTATTATTTTTTTCAATAGCTTTATTAAAGTATAATTGACATATAATAGGGGATTGTGTGTGTATGTGCACGCATGCGCATGTATTTGTATATGTACACATTTTTTTT
>NW_017731779.1:1428461-1442221 GCF_001890085.2 Hipposideros armiger
ATTGGGTTGTTTGTTTTTTTGGTGTTGAGTTGCATGAGCGTTTTACATATTTTGCATATTAACCCCTTATCAGATATCTCGTTGACAAATATCTTCTCCCATTAAGTAGGCTTCCTTTTTGTTTTATTGATGGTTTCTTTTGTTGTGAAAAAACTTTTAAGCTTGATGTAGTCTCATATGTTCATTTTGTCTTTTACTTCCCTGGCCCGCGGGGATGTATCAGTAAAAATATTGCTCAGGGTAATGTCTGCAAATTTAGATCCTATGTTTTCTTCTAGGAGTTTTATGGTTTCAGGTCTTACATTTGAGTCTTTAATCCATTTTGAATTTGTTCTTGTATACGGCATAAGGAGGTGGTCCATTTTCATTTTTTTTGCATGTGTCAGTCCAATTTTCCCAGCACCATAGTATATGTATACATTTAAAGCATAGATGACTCAATGGTACAATTCAGTAATTTTTAGTATATTCACAGAATTGTGCAACCAGCACTATCTAATTTTGGATCATTTTCGTTACCCCAAAAAGGAGCCCCATACCCATTAGCAGAATTTCCCAGTTCCCCTTCCCTCTCCCTCCAGCCTCTGGCAACCACTAATCTACCGTACTTTCTGTTTCTGTCGAGTTGCTTATTCTGGATATTTCATATAAATAGAATCATACAATATGAGGCCTTTTGTGCCTGACTTCTTTCACCAAGCATATTATTTCCAAGATTCATCTATGTTGTAGCACATATAAATACTTCATTCCTTTTTATGGCTGAATAATATTCAATTGTATGAATATACCACACTCATCAGTTGATGGAAATCTGGGTTGTTTCCACTTGTTGGCTACTATCAATAATGCTATGAATATTCATGCACAAGTTTTTGTGTAGATGTTTTCAGTTCTCTTGGGTATATATGTGGGAATGGAATTGCTTGGTTAAATGGTAACTCTGTTTAACTTTTTAAGAAACTGCCAAATTGTTTATTAAAATATGACTTGCAAATACTTTCTCCCAGTCTGCAGTTTGTCTTTTCAGCTTTTTAATAGGTCCTTTGAAGCACAAATGTTTTCATTTAGTTTAAATTTAAAGCAAGAATTAATTTGATGAAGTTGATTTATCTATTTTGTCTTTTATTGCTGGTGTTTTAGGGGTCGTTTGTAAGAAACCACTGCCTAATCCAAGGTCAAAAGGATTTACATCTATGTTTTCTTCTGAAAGTTTTATATCTTTACTTCTCATATGTAGGTCTTTGATGCATTTTGAGTTAATTTTTATGTATGGGATGAGGTAAGGCCCCAGATTCATTCTTTTGCATGTGGACATCCAATTGTCCTTGTATTATTTGTTTAAAAGATTATTGTTTCAACATTGAATTCTTGGCACCCTTACCAAAAGTCAATTCACCATAGATGTGAGTTTATTTCTGGACCCTCAATTCCATTCCATTGAACTATATGCCTATTCTATGTCACTACCACAGACTATTGATTACAGTAGCTTTGTGATAAGTTTTGAAATCAAGAAATGTGAGTCTTGGGCCGGCCGAGTGGCGTTATGGTTAAGAACTGGCTTGGGACGCCAGAGGGCCCCAGTTCAGATCCCACATATGAGGGCCAGTGACACTGCCCTCCACAGCTAAGATGCTGAACAACAGCTCAACCTGGAGCTGGGCTGCCGTGAGTCGCTGGCGACGGCGTAGGCTGCAGCCCCTGTGGCAGTGGGTTGCCATGGGCTACCGTGTGTAGCCAGCAGCCAGCGTGAGCGGCCAGCAGCCGCAGTGAGCAGCCATCCAGAAGCCAGCGACTGATCTGCCTCGCCCGGGAAGAGCGCAATGATGGTGCCAACTTGGGCCAGTGAAGCGACGTCCTCCACAACTAGACTGAAGAACAAAAACAACAGCCACTTGTCTGTTCCCCTTCCCCCAATTCCCCAGCACTGTTCCCATCCCCCCAATTCCCCAATAAAAATCTTTAAAAAAAAAAGAAATGTGAGTCTTCCAATTTTGTTAATTTTCAATTTTTTGGTGTGTGTGTGTGTGTGTGTGTGTGTGTGTGTGTTTATCCTGGCTCCCTAGCATTTCCATATGAATTTTAGGATCAGCTTGTTCATGTACACACACATACACACACACACAAAGGCAGCTGAAATTTTTATAACGATTACACTGAATCTGTAGCTCCATTGGGGAATATAGCATTCTAAAAATATTAAGTCTTTCAATCCATGAACACATAATGTCTTTCCATTTATTTAGGTCATCTCTGTTTCAAAGAAGACCTGATGGGAATTGCCGACAGGTTAGATATGTAGTTTGACAAAAACAGAAAAACTCAGGAAAATTTCTAGGTTTGGGGCTTGAGTAATTAGGGCAACACAGGTACTATTTATTAAAATGAAGATGGAGAGAGAAGCAGATTAGGGAGCAGAAATCAAGCATTGTGCTTGGAATATGTTTGACTTAAGATGCTGATTAGATATCCAAGTGAAGATGTTTAGTAGGCAGTTGGATAACAGGGGGTCTAGAGTTTGGGAGTAGAGATATAAATTTGGGAGTCATCAATGTGTTACTTAAAGCCATGGGGCTGCATGACATCACCTATAGAGAGATAGGGAAGAGAAAGTGTCGAAGGACTGAGATGTGGGCTATTCTAACATTTATCAATCTTTGAGAGGGAGGCCACTAGCAAAGAGGATTGAGAGGAAAAGTAAAAACGCAAATTATCTAGGTCTTTTATTTTCTGTATTCTGATGCTTTAACATCTGAGGCCTTGCTGACCCTGAAGGGATTGCCCCTCCCAGGATTAGCCAATTCCTGGAGATAGTAAACAACTCACAGATGAGTGCAAACCAATCAATCCAGAGTCCATACCTCCAACCACCTACTTTACTGTGCTTTCTCACTCTGTGCCACTACCCACCTCCTTAGTCACCCCAGGACTAGGTCCCAGACAACAAGGGATAGCCCCTATGCCCCAGAGCCTGCTGAAATTGTTAAAACTAGCCAATTCTAAGCCTGCTCACTCTACCTTGCCCATTCCTTCCTGTGGAAACTACAGTAAAGGCTTCTGTCCACCACATTTTCTCCTCCCTTTGCCTCCTGTCTGACCCTGGTGCTTCCCTGTGTGGCCCCTTGTGGTGTGGCATGCATGCCTCTTTCTCTTGGGATCTATGAGTATAAAAGAAATCTATATTTTCAGTGACAGTCATCTCCTGATTTGTTGGCCTCACCATAGCTAAATAACAATAATACCTTGAGTTTAAAGCAAAGTGCTACCAGGAAGGAGTGATCAGCTGAACCAAAAGCTCCTGAGAGTTGGATTTGGCAGTATGGAAGTCACGTCATGGATAACCTGACAAGTGTGGTATCAGTGGATTTGGTGCTAATGATAGCCTGTGTGGTTTCCAAAGAAAATAGGAGGTAAACATGTGGAGACAATAGAATATAGGCAACTCTTTAGAGAAGAGTGCTATAAAAGGGAGAAGAGAAATGTGGCAGTAGCTAGAGGGAATGTGAGGTCTATAGAAGGCTGTACACTTTTAAGGAGGGGGATATTACAGCAGGTAACAACTGAAAACAGAATTGAGTGCTTTCCATAGGGAAATGCTCAAGGCACACCTTGGCTAGACTTGAAGATCCTCTTCCTTATTGAAAATGCAAATACATCCAGAGAAGATATCATCGTAAGCTGCACCTGGAGGCCTAGCACTTGTCCTGCATTCCTATTTCTAGGGTGCAAAAAGATAGCACATAACATGTAGTACTGGCAAGAGAAAGGACTCCTGGCTCACCCACCACTGGCCTTAACTACCCCTTCTCCCTTGCCATCCAAAGGGACTTTCCTTGCACTGTCTACTTGAGCCAACCGAGAGACAGACATGGTTGTAAAGGTAATTTCCAACCAGTAGCCTTCTTTCTTCTATGGATAATATGCCCCATGCAATGCTTAAAAGTCAGACACATCTAAGTTTAAACACTGGGTCTACAAATTGTTATTCTCTAAAACCATGGACAATTTATGAAAAATCTTTGTGTCCTATTTTCCTATAATGTCAATGATAATAACATCTACTTTAAGCCAGAACCTTGGTTGTCATCTTAAACCTATTCATCTGTCATCTTGCCAATCTAGTCAATCCCCCAGTCCTGTTAATTCTACTCTCAGCATTCTTCTTGGATGATGCGTTCTCTTTCCACCGTCCCACTGCCATTGCCTTGATTCATCTTCTTGTCACTTCACCTTATACTGTAGCAGAGCCTCTTCTCTGCCATTTTTACATTCTAGCTTTGCTTCCCTCTGTTCCATCTTCTACTTGCCACGGCGGAAGATACAAACCTTGACTCCTTTCTTCTCTCACTTGCACCTGATTCACTAACAAATTCTATAGGCCCTTCCTTCTAATATATCTAGAATCTGACCACTTCTCACTTCTTCCCTATCAGCCTTAGCCATTGTCATCTTTTGTGGTGATTACTGCAGTTATCAGATAACTGGACTCTATGATTTGGATCTTGCCTTCCCATGGTTGATTCTCAACACAGCAGTCAGAATAATTCTTTAAAAATGTAAGTCAAATCATGTCTGCTTGAAACCTTTTGATGGCTAAATATTTCACTGAGAGTAAAATCCTAAGTCCTTCCAAAATCCCAGGTAAGAGGAGCCCCTGTCTTGAGCTCCATGCTTTAGAGGGCCCCATTATGGCCATGCCTCTCCCTGCAGTGTAAGGTGTTTGCAGGGCTGAGTGGTGTCACCTGGAGCCCTTGACCTCTCCCCACTCCCCATCACAATCTGGGTCCTTGGGACACTGGAATTTCCTGCCCAAATGCCCTAAACCTGCTTTGAGGACTGTGCAACTTCTTCCCCACATCCATCCCCTCAAGGGCAGACCTTTCTGCCAGTGTGGATACCGTATATCAGGATACTTCCTTTGCTCTCTCTGGTTGAGGCTATCTTATGTGTCATTGCAACAGCACCACCACTTCAGCATTTCCAATTCTCCTTATCTGTCTCTCCTTTCCAAAGCATTCCTTACCATCTAACATACCATGTAATGTACTTGCTTATTGAATTATTGCCTGCCATCTTCCATAAGAATATAATCACTAAAATCAGGGATCTTTGTCTGTTTTGCTTTGTACTATGGCTTCAGCCCCTAGAACTTCGTCTGGCAGTAAGTAAGCACTCTGTTAATATTTGTTAAATAAATTATCCCTTTACCTAGGAGGCGGAAAAACTCGTGAATACTGAATAATCAAATCTGACCATGTCACTCCTGCTTAAAAGACTTCAATAGCTCCTATTATTTATAAGTAAAATTCTCCTTAGTGTGCCTTCAAAACCTTCCCTGATCTGGCCCCTCTTGCCTCAGGCACAGAAAAATACATGCACTTCCCATAACCAGGACTTTACGATTCCTGTGAAAATTCTAATCTCTCACATCTGATCTCATCTCATTTTTTCTAATCTTATTTTTCCTCTACCTCAATTTCTTCATGTGCCTTAAAAATACCTGAAATATCTCCTTAAGCAGGCTTACATTCTTATGCATTCAACACAAGTAGATAAGGCTTTCTGAAGTATCTTAAACTATTCCATTTACTTCAATTGTAGCTGCTACTCACCTCTAGTGTTAGCACTTGACTTATTACTGGTATGCTACTTTGGTACACTTCTGTTTTCCCTCTAGAACACTCTTTGTACTTTATTAGCTTCCTATCATTGAATGGACAAATGAATAAGCGCTTGCATGCATGACAATTTAGCATCATACTTAGGAATTTGAGACTACAGGCTCCCAGTTGGCTCCTTCTCTACTGCAGAAACAGAAACCTTAATTTGATAGTTTATTTTGGCCCCAAATAAAAGAGAAGTTTCCATCAATTAGAGCCACTCACAATGGAATGGGCTGTTAATTGGGTGGGGCGGTCATCATCTTGTAATTGTTTAAACAAAGAGTGCATGTTGAAGCCAGAGTTTCCACAAGAGGTGGAAGGTGATCCCCTTTTAACACTGAGATTGTGTACAAGGTTATCTCCCAAAAGAATGTTTCCACAGGTATCTCAAGCCTCTCACCAACTTCTTTCAAAACACTAGTCAATCCGGCTAAGACCCCTGCCCTCTGAGCTCCTTAGGAGAACGACATTTTCTGAAAGATCAGGTTCTTGAACCTTTAATGTTAGGGAGGCCTGAACTCTTTTTATACCCAGGCAGGCAAGGCCTGAAAGCTTTTATAGGGAACTTAGGGAGTGCATTGCCAAAATTAATTAACTCAATGCAGCATTTACAGAGTATCCATGTGTAAGGCATTCCTGTGGCTAAATGGGCATTGCCTTCTCCATGAGCTGAAATGAAAGTGTTCAAACAACCATGCCTCCCCTTTAGTCTTCCCTTTGAAAATTCATCTTTGTTTTGAATATAAATATCTTACTCTCTATGCCTGTGTGGCCATTCATTTTTATCTTCCGTATATATTCCTTATATACATGTTTGTTTTTGCTAGGTTCCAACCAACAGAGGGTGCTCATTGTAGCTATCTTTTATCAGGCAAGGTGACCTCTAATAAATGCATTGGAATGTGAGCAGAAAAAGTAGCTTTTAGTCAAATGATCAGTAGAGCTGGATTTCTTAATTTCTGGATCCTTCCTAAAGAATTTCTGGATAATCCTTGGTAGTTCTGCTTGTGAACATGTTGTAGTCATTGAGATCAAGTCATGATCTGAAACAGAGCAGAATGGCATAGGATGTAAGATTTGAGAACCTTTTCTGGTGGCTCCAGCAGGAGCCAAGAGGAGCCCTCTCAGTTAGGAGATGCTCAGGCTTGTGAGTGAGAAAAAGTGAAAGCTATTCTTTCTGGATTTGTGAAAAGTCCTGCTCAGATTGTTGCCCTGACTTTGCTCTCTCCCAGGCTACTAAGGAAGCTGCTTCTTTTGATGGCATGGTGGGAAAAGCTCTGAGCTAAGCATCAGGAGACACCAGTTCCAGTCTTGGCTCTATTCCTAACAACTTAGGAACTCACTCCCCGCTCTCCAGAAAAGAAGAAGTAAACTAGGTGATTTCCAAGGTCTCCTCCATGTACCATCTATACAGCTATTGGCCTTACAAACCAATCTCAACCATTGGTTTCAAGACAATAAGTAATATTCAAGTGTATAACAGCCCAAGATTCTTTATAAACCGCGAACATTTTTATTTATTAAGATGTTAAAGCATGATTCCATTTGTAACCACCACAACTATTACTGGCTTACCAGTAACAGTTGATCACCAGGCTTTAAGGTAAGTTAACTCACATAAGACTTGCCTTATTCTTTTACGCCTCCCCTCTAAAAGGCATTTTAAAAGTTGAGTGCAAATGACATCATGGAGATAATAAATAATAAATAAAATGTAACATAAATATGTGTTATGTACATAGATATAAAGTTAAATTTTTTTATAATTTAGGCACTTTATTATTAGTAACACAAAACAAAGCAGGGATTTGCAGAACCTTTGTTACCTAGGTTCTGGCAGGGCAAATGGCCAGATATGTGAACTTCTGCCAGCGACGTTCTCATCTAGGGAGGAGCGGACCTGGAGAACTCCTCAAGAGTTTATGGATACCATCAAGTGGAAGGTTCCCACTTCTATACACATTCTTATTTTTTTCTGTTTCTTCTGTTTCTCTACGCTGCCCAAGAGATTGAGCTTCACGAGGGCAGGGATTTCTGTTTTTATTTCTTACTCTATCCTCAGCACCCTAAACAGTTCCTGACACATGGTGGGTCCTCATTAATATTTGACTAATTCAAGCTCCTGTGTGCTCCAAGAGCCATCAGTGGCCCTTCTGACATGGTGATATTTGGAGAAGTGGAAACTGTAAATCATCAAATTCTCTAACTCCTAGAGCCCTTGACCAAACCACAGGCAGTGAATAGAATGCTTGTGGGTCCTTGGACAAGGTATGTGAAAAAATATCTTGTAAATAGCAAAGCATTCTTCACATTCATTCTCTTTATCACTCATGATGGTGACTGGTGATCTCTTTGGTTTAAAATTCTATAGATTCCTAATATGACCACTCCTTTTACTAACCCATGAAAATCTCACCTGGTAAAAGCCTACTCAGTCTTAAAGACTCACTCAGAGCCCCTCCTTCATGAATGTTCCCCAGCTTCCCAAACAAATGTTTGCAAAACTGTTATACATCTTGTGACACTTCTTGTCTGCCTTGTACTTAATGGTTTTATGTCCAACTTTCTCCTTAGTAGATATTTAGATCTTATTCTGATTATTTCTACATAAGAAGTACTAATAACAATTTATTTAATTGTGCTAGGAAGTTGCATCTTTTGGGAAAAATCAAGAAAACTTTCATAAGTTCTGAGTAGTTTGAGAAGTAAGCAGGAAATGAGGAAAACTTTTCCAAGCAAAATTTGTAAGAGGATCAAAAATCATAATGGGTGCTAGAAATTTCACTTTCTGGTTGCTAGAGGCCAAGTGTCTTGACAATTCACCTACCTGCTGAAATCTATTTGTGAACTGATAGATGAAGTGAAATTTATGGTGCTGCAATAATGTACAGAAGTTTTAATTCTTTCTTTTATTCGGGATATTTACTCTATATTTACTATGTGCCAAGCTTTGGTATGCAGAGGTAAATAAAACAGTAACAACTAAAGCTTTCAAGAATTATTTGATTTTAGAATAACCAAGGCATAGACGTTTTATGAAAATATCTCAAGAAACCTAGCAAAAAATCCCTCTGTGTAATAATAACCAGCATAAAGGATCATGTTTGTATAACATTTACTTTTTGCTGAACATTACCAATCTTATCTCATTTGGCTCCCTGTGTGTTTAGCACAGCCCTGAACTGAATTGAAATACCTAAATTAATTACTGTTTTTGAAGCAAAGTGTCTAAGACAGGAATTGTAATTAGCAATGTTTTAAAATTTGAATTTCAATGCCTTTGGGCAAGTAAAGCCCAGTTTGCCTCAGGTCCTACCACTCCCTATTATGTTTCGTCCAGCTAGATTCACACGCTTTTATTACCGACCAACCCCTACTAGACATTTGAGCTTTTAGAGAATCATAGCCACAGTGGCTCTGCTTTCAGAGGAGGATGAGTAATCTTTCGGTATAGTTATGGCATCTCTAAACCATATGCAGCATAGATAGATTGTAGCCTTAAGATGTTATTATGATCAATCTAACCTAAGTTCAAATTTAACTTAATTCAAATTGCATCTCAACTCTTTAGTCAATAAACACTGCACTCCCACTTTTTGCAAGTATTTGAATTAGACTAGAGAATCAGTAGAAGGATTCATCTAAGAAAGGGCTCCTGCCCTTAAGGACACTATAACACCAGACAGACAGTTAAAACTTGTACACATGCAAAACAGCAATACGTGGTGTAAAAGGTTTTGCATAAAACTGCAAAAACCCTGGAAGTTGACTGGAGGAAGGGAGACTTCCCAGATGGGTAGAATTTAAACTGAGTCTTTGAAGCGCTGGTGGGATTTGGAGAATTGGAGCTATTATTGAGGACACTGCAGATGGCCCAGAAGCAAAAGTCTCAGAGGTGCAAATATACAGGGTGTGTTGAGGGGGGAAATGAACAGCATAACTTGGCAAGAAATATAGGTTGAGATGAGAATGTCCAGGGCTCAATGCCAGGTAGAGCTACCAATAGAAGACAGTGACAGTCACTCAAAAACTGAGTGCCAATACCATAGGAGTATTTGAAAAATATTAAATCTGCGGGGTTTTTTTTCCCAGTATGAATGAAGGGAGAGTAGAATTGAAGCCCAGCCACTCAATTAGGGACTCATTGTATTCATCCAGCTGTTTGATAAAGCCCCTAATTTAGGGTCAGAAAAAGGAAAAATAGAGAGGAAGGAAAAAAACTTAATAAGATAATTGACAGGACCATTAAAAAAATAATTGACAAAACAATTGATAAGTGATCAGCCATGCAGGAAAGAAAGAGAAGCAATAACTTGACTGTAGTTTTGAGGCAAGACTATCAAGACAGGATTGATGCCATGGGGAGGAGGGAAGGAGGAAACATAAGATCAAGAGCTGACTTTTAGAGGAGAGACAACAAGTTGGGTTTGAGTCATGAAATAATGCAAGGCATTCAAGAAAAATGTAGATGTAGAGTTTGGGACATAATTCAGGGCTAGAGATAAAATAAATTAGTTGTTTCCAAAATGGAGATGTTAGTTGACATTGGGGAATGAATTAATTCTCTGGGTGGGGGGAGAATATAAAAAGAGAGAATAGAAAGAAAAGGTCTGAATTCTGAGGAATGCTCCCCAAATTTGGAGGGCAGGAGTTGGAGAACAGAGAAGGAAGAGAAGAAATGGTCTTCCATCACAGTGTCTCAGACCCATCAGTGTCTGAGTATAAGCTCCTCCATTACAGTGTGTCAGACCCAAGGGAGGAAAATCCCAAGAAGCAGAGGTGGTTGATAATAGATAGGTCTGGAGAATAAGAACTAGGAATCTGCCCCTAGGGGTGTTAGAGAGTACTGAGTTGATTGGTGCTGGATAACCTTTCAGATTCCTTTAGCTATGCTACAATTCTGTGAGTTGTTTTGAAGACTAAGGGAAACACAACCTACAGAAGCCCTGCTGCAGTAGTGCAGGATGTGACAATAGGAGGTCAAGTTCTGGTTGCCTCATTACAGGGTAACCCAAGTATTCAGCAGTTAAGGCATGTGGTATATTTGGACATTCACAACAATCTATGGATCACTGCCCAATGCATTATAAATCAAGTCAACTGAAGCATGACTTGTAATACCATCTCTGAAGAGATTTGCACCATCTCCTTCTCAAATCAACCCCAAACCACCTCCTATATATTATACAGACACTCTATATCTGGTGGTTCACCTGCCATTTCATCAAATCAAATAATTCAACAATTCAACAAGCACTCAATGGGCACCTATGTGTATTGTAAGGCAGTGTGCTACGCACTTGGGATTGAGAGAACCTAAAAGGTGTGGTCCTCACCTATGAGGAGCTCCAGTTTAATGGAAAGGTTCACAGAAAGGAAAAATCCAGGGAGAAGATACCTTGAAGCCATAGACAAGGAAAATCCTGCTGATAGTTAAAGGTCAGGTAATGAAGGTGAATAAACCAGTTCCAAGTGGCAAGAGTGATATGGTTCATCCATTCATGGAATCTTACGCTTGGGAGGGCATGTGGAGAACATGTAGGTCTACTGGCATTTGACTCTCAATACAGCTGTGTAATTACTGCTCACAACAAATATTCTTATTATGCATTTTGTCAATGTATGTCTATCATTCCCTTCCACCAAACCAAAGGATTTCAAGGTTAAAAGACCATATTAACAGGCAATTTCACACAAGCTTCACCACCCCACTTCAACCCTCTCTCACATGAATCCATTGTCATCTCTTTCCTACTATGTGCACATAGATGTCAAGCAATAAATAGCAATAGCTGCAATTTTCTTTCATTTTGCTAACCTTTTTCTCATCATTTTATATAGAACAATAAGCCTTTTAGGAGGCCCCAGATCATGCTTTTGTTAAATAATGGTTGCTTATAGTATGAATTAATGTAATTATAGTTTAGATTTTTTTTTTTAAACAGCTTACTCTTAGAGCATAGCTTGTAAACACAGGCAAGGCTGGAATGTTAATTGCCTGCCAAACAGATGATTACAAATAGATGTCAGATGTGGGAAAACAAATTTTTTAGTTCTATTAACCCTCCAAAAGTTCTAAGCTGAGAGACAAATTTAAGATTAATTTTTTTTCAGTACAAATTTATTTTGTGCAGAACAATATCTCACCTCATAAAACTGCCCAACAAGAATAGTAAGTATAGGTACAAGCAAGAGAAATCCTACTATTTTGGAGACAGGAGGGAATTAGCAAATTTGTGCCCCTGAGCATAGTTTCTGAGGCAGAATTCCCTCTGCCTCCAATGATGTGGATAGAAAGTGTGTCCACACTCACCCCACTGAGACAGCCTCATTATATTCTATAGTGCCAGCTCACTGTACCAGAAAATCTCAGCGCACTCAATACTCACATCAGGACTTGGCACTGCTCCTCAGGCAAAGACGCAAAAGAAAACAAAACAAAGCAAAAATTGTTCTTTGCATCAGATTTCTTCATAAAAGCTAACTAAAGAAACAGTCAAAACAAAACAAAGATTAAAAACAAACAAAAAAACCACTTAGGTTGCTGCCTAGACCGCTGCAACCACAGGGGCTCCAAGCCAGGATTCTTTCTAGTAGGCAGAGGGACCTTCTTCGAGGATGGATAGGAAAAAGTCGTCGGACAGTGGGAATAAGTACATTAAAGGAGAAAACAGATGTCATCTCCTTTAGCTAGCTCAGACTCTGTTTTCTGAGGAACTGATGAAAGCCCAGCCCACTGAGAGGTTTTGGTTTTGCTTTTAGCGCCCGCTCCTCTGCATATAGATACCTTTTGATTGTGTCTCTGGGGAAGTTGGTGACAATTTAGACATAGAAGAAGGGGAGGGAAAGACAAATACTAGCATGTTCCAGCCAGGTACAGAAACTTTACACAGGTAACTTTCTTCGTTTCCTCTGGCTGCTGTAACAAATTGCCACGAATTGGGTGGCTTAAAACAACAGACACTGCTCTCCCAGTTCCCTCAGAGCTCTCGCAGTTCTGGGTGATAGAAATCTGAAATCAAGGTGTGTCACATGGCCTTCTCCTCAGAGGAGAACCTTCTCCTCTGAAGGTTCCAGAGGAGAATGCTTCCTTGCCTTTTCCTAACTCCTGATGGCTGTAAGTCTCAGCATTCCTTGGTTTGTAGCTGCATCACTCTAGTCACTTCCTCCATCTTCACATGACCTTCTTCCATGTGTGTATGTTTAAATGTCCTCTCCTCTTTTTATAAGGACACCAGCCATGAGATTAGCACTCACCCTAACCCAGTTTGATCTTATCTTAAGTAATCACATCCATATTTATAAATAAGATCCCATTCTGAGGCTCCAGGTAGACCCAAATTTGGGGGGAATGCTATTCAACCCACTATATTTATTTCATTTTATTCTTGGAGCAACTCATGGCCTAGATGCTGTTAGACCCATTTGACATATGAAGAAGCAGCCATGATCAAGCAACCTTACCTCAGCTGCACGGCTGAGTTCGAACTCAGGCCTCTGTGGTCCCACCACACAGCGAGGCTTTTCAGTGGTAAGACTAAAACCAGGTGGCAAGAAAAGGCCAACTTGAATATAGGCCTGGATGACCAATCCCATTCTTACGGTCCGAAACCCTTGGGCTCATAGGGGTGGGGTCCGCAGTGATGGGATTCTGATGCTCAAACACAATATGGTTTCTTAGCCACATTTCTCTATTGTTTTCTTGCCTTCTCTCCATGCCTTGCCTCTAAATCACCTCTGCCTAATGGTTCTGTCTTCTGAAAAAGGAGCATTCTCCTTTGTCCTTCTTGTTTTTGTTTTATTCCACCCCTCAAACAAGAAACAATGAAATGGGAGTGGCTGCCTAGATGCCAAGAATGGAGCTCTGTCTGGTCCTTGGTGTGGAAACTTGTTTCTTCACCATGAGCTCCAGGCATGTGGTTTCAGTGGGAGTTGCCTGCTCTAACCTGAATATCCTTTCCCAGCCATGGTGACTGGCTGAGGAATGAGTATACGAGGTGTGATCACAAAATACAGTGAACGTTTAAATAAAAAGAAAATTTATTATAGTAAAAGACACATTGCCATTAAACCCCCTCAAACTACACCTCCCCC
>NW_017731779.1:1445396-1448695 GCF_001890085.2 Hipposideros armiger
TCAAATACACACACACACACACACACACACACACACACACACACACACACAGCCACAGCCACAGGATGTGGAGTACAGCATAGGGAAGATAGTCAATGGTATTGTAACGGCTATATATGATGTTAGAGAGGTAGTAGATTGAGGGGGTGGTTATCACTTTGTTAAGGGGTATAAATGTCTAACTATTACATTGCTTTGTATACCTGAAACTAATAATTATAATAAAAAAGAGGTAGTGGGGAGGAAAGTAGATGCCTCTGATGAGGGCCTAGGTCGGAATGATGGCCCTGGGCTGGGATTATAGTTCACATATTCATAAGGGGTTCTGCCATGGCAGCAGCTCTTCTAGCTTAGAGCACAAGGTCAGGTACCTGTCTCTTCATCCCCATTCAAGGTGAAAGATATCTTTGTGTCTTCTCAGGGCACAGTGATCCACCTCTTCTCTAGAAACTTCTCCAGATAATAAAATTGGTTCCTAGTGGCCATATCTGAACTATGTTACCTTACTTCCTATCCCCATGGGCACCTGACCCCAAACCTATCAGATTCTTTTCCCTGGGCATTTGTAGTGGGTCTAAGAGATCGCGAGTTAGTTACCTCGTGTGAAAGAAAGTGCAGAAGGTAACTGTGGGAGCTAATGTGTATGTGGGGAGCGGAGAACATCTTCAACCATGTAGCCCAGAGAAGTTTGTAAGTGACTGAAGAAAGAAGCAAATGAGAAAGAGAGGCAGCCCTGACTAGAATCCTGGTCCTTGTTCCAGTCCCTTCCGCAGCCTGGGTTGTGGTCTTAGCCTCAGGTTTGGACAGATACCTGTGTGGAATTATGCTTTTTGCTCAAGTGGATATCTGTTCCTGCAGACAGTTCTAAAACACAAAAAAAGCATAAGTGCCTGAGATCCATATTGCTGAATGCTGACCCAGGCCTGACCTCATTTTTAGGGTGGATGGTGGGGAGAAGGACAAGGCAAACCTAAGAAACTTAATAATCTGCGTGCTTCCCAAAGTTTCTTTTCCTGATCCTGGCTCACCTCTGGGAGGACAAGACAACTGGACCCAGACACCTAGGCTGGCTGTAAAATGAACCTGGTGTGGTCCCAACAACTTGGGACCAAAGGACCCCAGAGCCAGCCTAAAATTCTGCACCCAATTCCAATGTTTTTGTGTGGGGTAGGTTTTTCTCACACCACCAAACAAGCAATTCTCGGACACCAGCTGTGTGTCTTACAATTCAACTCAGTTCTGACACTATCTTCCCAGAAACAGAATCAGATTCCACAAGTTGAAGACTCAGTCCCACTTTAGATGCCAATCTCAAGACCAGGCTGCAATCTATGCTTCTGATTGATTAGCTACAGATTGAAGGTTCCCAGACCCTTTCCTTGGGTTCAATTAATTTGCTAGAATGGCTCAGAGAACTCAGGAAAACCATTTACTCACTAGATTACTGACTTATGACAAAAGATATTAAAGAATACGAATCAACAACCAGATGAAAAGCCACATAGGGTGAGATCCCACACAAGAGAGTTTCCTTAAACAAAGGATTTTGGGCCCAGCACAGTAGCACGTGACTCGTATTCATCTTTTGTTATTGGTATATATTGAGTATTACAATTAATACAGTTTTTCTTTTCTTAATATGTGTATACATTTTTTTGGCACCCTCCGTATATATTTATTATAGCTCACAATATCCCACAGCTGGTTCACCTAGGGACTCCTTATCCAGAGCTGACCAGGACAACAACATGTTCCCAGAACTAAACGGAGGAGGGAATCTATCTCCTGAAGTCTGGATCAATTTCCTTTGGCCTTCAGATTTGGGGAAGCAGATGCATTGCTTGCTCCAAGTAGAGGGGACGTTTGAACTTAAACTCAGGTAAAGGAAATCAGAGTTTCTCCCATTGACTGTGATTTCCACTCAGCTTTTTTTGTTGTTTTTTTTAAAGTGAAATGATGATTCACCTCTTCAAATAGTCAGGCAGGAGAAGACAACTGACTCATGTTTGGGGTCAAATCATCGGTTCCCAAACCTGGCTGCACATCAGAATCCCCCGGGGAACTTTAAAAATATAGCTCTGTCTGGGCACTACCTCAGACGTCCTGATTCAAAATCTCTAGGGGTGGGGCCCAGAAATCTGCATTTTTCGAAACTCTGATCAGGTGATCCTGAAGTAACCTGCCCTAATTGGTGGCTCAGCCTGAGGGAATCCCTGGGTTTTAAATCTTGAGTCACAGTAATCCTTGTGAAGAAAAGTGAGTAATAAGGAGAAAAAGGTGAGAACCCAAAGACAAATAGTGGCTATTTCAATATGTAGTTACATTGGTGGTAAAATGCCTAAAGTAGGAGAAGGAGTTTGACATTTTATAATTTATATAGAAGGCCTAGAATTTCTTAAATTAGGTAATTAACATGAAATAGGGCCTGCTGGTCCCTTTTGCTTAAGTGGCATGTGTGGATGAAAAAGGGGCCACATACTAACCCTGACAAGCTCAGGAGAGGCCTGCATGGTGGGCCTTAAAAACTCAAGAGATTGAAAGTAACCATGCAGGATGGTCTGAACACAAAAATTCCTAACTAAAAGCAGGTCATGGTGATTGTCACGTCCTAGGCCTGTAGCTTCTTTAACAAAGGTCAATCTTTACCTTAAGGGAGCCTGTCTCTTTTGCATATAAGATAACATACCTTTGAAATGTCAGAGTGATCCCTTTTCTAGGCCCCTCGGGGCACAATCACAAGCATCAGAGCAGGAGATCACAGAACCTCCCTGTTATCCTATTCCCCAAATACCATCTCTGTGTGCTGTAATGTTAATTATTAACTATCTTGTACCCACCAAAGTAAAAGAAGTACCGTCTGTGTTTTTCTATTCTGTCTTTTTATCTAATCCCAGAGATTTCCCTACTTTGCTTTCTTCCACTCTTTAATCTATTACCAATGGATTGCATGTAATTCTCCTTACTCTCTTCCTTTTATTCTAATGTATAAAATAAACTGCAAAACTGCCATTCTCTAGAGTATTTGCTCAATCCGTTGAGAGTTTGCTTCTTGGCAACTGTTGTCAGGGCTCAAATAAACTCATAAAAAATTATCTGGCCGGCTGAGTGGCGCGTTGGTTAAGAGTTGGCTTGGGACGCCAGCTCTGAGCAGCAGGGCCCTGGTTTGGATCCCGCATTAGGGCTAGTGACGCTGTGCCCTCTACATCTAAGATGGTGAACAACAGCTCGACCTGGAGCTGGGCTGCTGTGAGTCGCCGGCGACAGCGTAGGCTGCAGTGGAGCTGCAGTGGGCTCCTGTA
>NW_017731779.1:1454935-1458226 GCF_001890085.2 Hipposideros armiger
CCCCCCCTGCTTCGAACACTTATCCGATCACTCTTGCCACTTTCTGAAGCAGTTCTATTTTCTAGTTTGGATACCGCCCGATTCATGAATCATTGAATAAACCCAGTAAGATTTTTAAAACTTATTCAGTTGAATTTTGTTTTTTAACAGTGTAGGATGATATTTGGTCATGGAAAACTGGAATTTATTGTACTATAATTAGTATAATAATGATCTCACCAGTGTATACAACTATCTGCAAGGCCCCTTTCATTTTACAGAAGGGAAAGTTGAGGGGAAGAGAGATTATGCAGCTTAACCAGCATCCCTTTGTGAGCACAGGGCAGAAATGGGGAAAGAACAATCATTTCTGTCCTTTCTTCCCAGGGCATTTTCCTCCAAATGCAATGTAATGCAACGTGATGAAATACAATGTAATGTAATGTGATGTAATGTAATGCAATGTAATGTGATGTAAAAGTTTATGTAAAGCACCTAGAACAGTACTTGCCACATAGCAGGTGCTAAATCAGTGTCAACTATTTCAGGTCCAAAAGATAAGTCCAGTTTTTCTTACTCTGCCTTAAAGGAAAAACAAAACAAAACAAACAAACAAACAGAACACAGCCTAAGAGTGAGAAATAAATGCACCCAGGGTTTTGGGACATAGGCAAAAAGCAAGAGCTCTGGAAGGGGTAAGAATTACAAGGAGCCAGCAGTTTATCTAGAACCAGCCTTAGCAACCTTCCCAAAGTCAGGAACCAAGGTGCTAATATGAGTTTATCTGGAATGTGATGAAAGGGAATCATGGCAAGCCCCCTCTTTTGGAAATGGGGATAGAGGATTCAGAGGCAGGAGCAAGTCATCGGCAGCAGGAGGGAGAAGTCCTCACGGGAGCCTGGAAAAATGGCTTTCCTTGAGTCACGGTCAGCCCAGGGATTGGAGGCTGGTCCCTCGTCATCACACTAGAAGCCCCACACTTGGCTTGGAATCCCACCTAACCTCTGCCTGCTAAGGAAGGCCTGGCCTCAGAGTGAGCGAAGGGAAGTTGTGGATAGATATCCTGGCCAGAGCAACTAAGAAGGTTGGTTGGTTTTAGAAGGAAGGAGTCCAGGTTTGGCTCATCCCCTGAAAGGAACTCAGATGAAATGGAAGTTTACTATAAATTTAATGGTTTGCTATAAGCTACTGACTAAGTTCTTTTCTGGCCCCAGCTCCCCACTTTCTACGGAATAGGAAAAAAATAATTGGCGAGATGGCTTATTGTTGAGAAAAAAGTTACCGAAGTCACAAAGCTCACATTTTAGTAAGGTTTAATTCCTCAGGTGAGTCTCCCAGGTACTAGGGTCAGGAAATGAGAGGCGGATGGGAGAGGTTGAACTGGCCTTGAATAGTGAAAATTAAAAGAGAGGGGTTAGAGACAGGGAGTTGGTTCTGGAGGCCTAGAGGGGATGTATGCTGTCCTCTTCCCCTCTCATTCTTGGGAGAGAGGATGTTGGACACACATCCCTGAAGTTTGAGAATGCTCTCATATGGAGATTAATACTTGCTTCTTGCCTGAAGTTCCTGAAGGGTGGGAGTTTGCTGGAGTATCCCATCCCTTGGGCATATGAAGAGCTGTAGAGTTGTTTTCAGGGGTGAAGAAAATGGAGGCACCCCTCATCCCAGGCCACTGAGCTCTCAGTGACTACTGAAGACCCCAACAGTTACTGCGACTTCAGACACTGCAGATGGGAGGGAAACCAGGGGCCCAGGAGTCCTGGCCCCGTAACAGGCCACTGACTTTAGACTGAACCCAGTGGAGTCTGGGGATATTTCCCTCCCCCACTCAAATATGGCAGAGCAAAAGTTGACTCTGTTCTGGGAGAAGGGAGGGAGGTTTGAAAAGGATATATGATTAGAATTTCAAGTGGGGCTGGACTCTGGCAGTTCTCTAAAATGTTAAACATAGAGTTACTACTATATGACTCAGCATTCTACTCTGAGGTATAGATCCAAGAGAAACAAAAATATATTTCCACACAAAAACCTGTACATCAATGGTCACAGCAGCATTATTCATAACAGCCAAAAAGTGGAAAGAGCTCAACTGCCCAGCAAAAGATAAATTTTAGCATACCCATATGGTAGAATATAATTCAGCCTTAAAAAGAAATGAAGTACTGCTACATGCTACAATGTGGATGAACCTTGAAAACCTCATGGGAAGTGAAAGAAGCCAGTCACAAAGACCACATATTATATAATTCCCTTTATAGGAAATGTCCATAAAAGACAAATGTATAGCGACAGAAAATAATTAGTAGTGGCCTAAAACTGGGAGTGGGAGGGGTAGTGGGGGGTGGGGGGATTAACTGATCAAGGATACGAGGTTTCATTTTGGTATGATGTGATGTTCTCAAATTGATCATAGTGATTGTTACACAACTCTGTGCATATACTAAAAACCATTGAATGGTTTACTTTAAGTGGGCGAATTATATGGTATATGAATTATATCTCAAAAAGCTATTAGGAAATAGCTTTTTGGGACTTCAATGAGTCATAACAAGTGACCTGTACATTATGAAACTGGACTGAGATAATGATCAAGGTCACTCTCTACCTGGCCAGCTAGGAAATTTGACAGAATATTGTTGACAACAGTTATTAGAAGAATAAAACCTTTCAATGAACTTGGTCTCCTCAATCAAATTGGTGATATAGGATGGGTGGGGGCCCAGGATGTCAGAAACAAGACAACCAGCACCAGCTGCTTTCTTTGCCCACCTCTCGTGGTTCATGGAGTTGTTTCTCCCTCTGTCTGTCTCTACTTCTCTCTGCACATCTCATCTGCTTGCTTCTCACTGCTGATTTTCTCATTCTTTCCCTCTATTCTGACCTCTTTTTCTCTTCTTCATTGATTCTGCTTTCTCAGAGTTTCTGCTTCCTCAACCCTACATCTGCCATTATGGGTTCTAGCAACTTCCTTACCCTTTAGCTCAGGTCTTCCTGCCTCCATCTTGAGCACCTGATTGGCTGACAGCCTCCTGAAGCCAGCTATACCCTATGTCATGAACCCACCCACAAACTGACTATTCTTTGGCCCACTGAGCAGGTGTAGGAGGTGGATCACAGAACGAAACCTGGCTTCCTACAGTGACACTTCGGATGAGGCAGAGAAATTTCTCATAGAAAGGGACAGGTGCTCTGAAGCTTGACTAAAAGAGGTAGTGTCAAATACACACACACACACACACACACACACACACACACACACACAGCCACAGCCACAGGATGTGGAGTACAGCATAGGGAAGATAGTCAATGGTA
>NW_017731779.1:1461586-1473374 GCF_001890085.2 Hipposideros armiger
GGCCAGTGAAGCAACGTCCTCCACAACTAGACTGAAGAACAAAAGGACAGCAACTTGTCTGTTCCTCTTCCTCAATTCCCCAACGCTGTTCCCCTCCCCCAATTCCCCAATAAAATCTTAAAAAAAAAATCTCTACATGTTTGGATGTTTCTTATGTCAACACATATTAAAAATTAGTGACTTCTTTATTGAACAACCATTCTTACTCTACACTTATTGCCAGATGAAGTGGAAAACAGAAAAAAAGAAAAGAAAAGAAAGGTGCAAGCATTGCTTTCCCTAACTGCAACTCTGGAATCATAATGTCACATGGCATAATTTCCTGCTATTCACTCCACAAAGATTGTCATTTTAACTGAATGATGTTCCAGGCACTGTGGATGCAGAGGTGCATAAGACATCGTCTCTGCCTTGAGAGTCTCATGTCCAATGTGGGGGATGACAAATGAACAGAATTATCATACAAGGTGGTCAATGCAGGCACCGAGAACGCCCAGCTGTTGTCCAGCCTGCTCTGACAGCTTTCCCACTGAAGGACGCCGGGGTCTCTCAGACTGAGAGTGGATTGGATGTTGGTGGTGAAGGTGGGAAGGCAATATATGTGCCACAATACAAGTAGTTACTACGTCCATATATGTTATATAGAAGGGACTCATTAATTCTAAGTTGGGTGGCCTTAGAAGGTGTCCTTGTTTGACAAAAGAGGAAACTGAAGCTTAGAGGGGGTAAGTAAACAGGTGGCTGGTGGGAGGCTGAAGAACCTTTGGGAACATCAGAGAGAAGAGGACAGAGTCCTGCTCCCATCACTCCCTTCTTCTTCTTCTCATGCCTCAGCCCCTTCCCTGAAGATCAGGAGCAGGTCAACTGTATGGACAGGAGCAGGACAGGGGTCATGACCAGAGACCTCTGTCCAAATCCCTGTTTCATCTTATACCAGCCCTGAGATCTTAAACAAATAACTTTCTCTTTTGGTGCCTGTTTCATTATCTGTAAAACAGGGATCATAAAAGACCTGCCTCATAGTGTGGTTGTGGAAATGATTTGAGACATAGGAAGTGCTTCGAATAGGACCTGTTGTTGGCACATAGTAAGTGCTCAATAAATGTTAATTATATTATTCGTATGCTGTTACCTGGTTGGTGTGGCCAACCCAAGATTGCATTCCTGAAACATGATTAAAACCTAGCTCATTTTTCCCCCATAATAAAAATGTAAAAAGCTTAGCTTTTGTCAGATCACAAAATGACATTGTATTATTGTAAAATATATATATATTTTTTAGCTGAGCCATCCTGCCACCTGTTGGCAGCTCAGCGGCAGCTCATCTCGGGCCAGGACTCGAACTGCTGTTGCTCAGAGCTTGCACTCTTGAGGGAGCTCTTAACCAACTGGGCCACTCGGCCGGCCCTGTAAAATATTTCTTAAACAAAGAAGAAGGAAGAGGAGGAGGAAGAAGATTACCCAAATACCTAACCCTAGTGATAATTGCTGTTCATATTTTGGTGAGCATAATTCTTAATAGTTCTATGAATACATCTATATGAATGCAACTTTAATTTAAACTGTCATTATATCAGAATGCTGTTCAATGAACTGCTTTTATCACTCATCAAAGATATTGTGGGCACCTTTCCATGTCAATAATTATAAGTCCCATGATTATTTGTAAATACTAATTTAAGTGTTTCATTGTATGGCTACACCACGCTTTATTTAAGCCATCCCCTAGTGATGGCAACTTAGGTTATTTCCAATATTGTTGATATTACAAAACAACAGCACCGTGAATGACTCCGTACAGTCAGCTCTGAGGCCTTGTCTGATTATTTCCCTGGGAAAACTTGCTGTAAGTGGAATCTCTTGATCAAACAGTATGCACCTGAAGACACATGTCCCTGCAGAGCAACTCATTGTGGGAAATCAGACTGACTAGACAGTCAGCTGGTTTGACAGTACTTACGTGAATGTGGTTTTTGCAGCCACACAGGATCTAGTTGTGGGAGGGCAACTAGGCCAGTGCCAGTTTGTGGGAGGGCAAGTATTTGGAGGCTGTCCCTTATGACAGGCTTCAAACATGTTCCTATGCTAGGAGGTAATTTTTGAGGTCTGACAAGGGACTCTGTGAGAAAATTTACTGACCTCTTTGTTAGACCACCAGTGCCCTACAATTTCTCTGAATAATCTGGCTTTTCTAGAAAATCAGATTAAGGAAATTCAACTGTAAAATGTTACTTAACTTTTGAGGAAACTTCTAAGGGCGTAATTAATGTACAAGGTGAACTTTGCTCCAATCAGGCTTGGGGAAGATTTTTCCTAGCCCCAAACTTCCCTCATCACCTGGCCAGTGATCCTGAACATTTTCCTTTGCAAACAAAGCTGGAGTGTGAGGTAACACACCAGAGTGGTGGTCATGAGATGTCAGCATCTTTTACTGGCTAGAGAGTAATGAAAGGTAAATAGAGAATGGAAAGGAGATGGCCACAGGCTGGACTGCATCAGGCTTGGCCAGTTTGGACGGGCTGCTCTCACAGGTGGTAGAAGGTGAGGAAATGCCTGCCTGGTCTCCCTAAGCGAGAGGTCAGCCACTCCACACTTTTTGCTCCAGCCTCCCTTTCTGACCACTTCAGATGCTGTTCTAGGATGAAACATTCTATTACACAGAGCTGGTGTGGGAGAGTGACCAGGAGGGATTCGTGGAATGTGCAGTCTCCTACTTTTAGTAATTCCTAACTGAAGAGGAAAGCAGTAATACAGATTAACATTCACAGAAGTCTAAATACTGTCAGGGCATTTCTAAGTGCTATATGTGCATTAACCCATTTAACTCTCATAACAATCCTAGGAGGGAGGCATGCTCATTGGTCCTATTTTATAGACAGGAAAACTGAAGCACAGAGATTGTAGTCAATTTGCTGAAGATCACACATTGAATAAATAAGATAACTGAGATTTAACCCCCATCGTCTAGCTCTGGGTTTCCTTTACTATTGCTTCTTTTCATGTCTGTAATAACAGTCATCTGCAATTCTATTTTTAACCAGACACTCCTGAAATAATCAGGAATACACACACACACACACACACACACACACACACGTGCACACACACCACGTATATGTATATATGTATATTTATATGTATCAGGGTAGCATCAGAGAAACTAATGGGGGTTTTTGAGCCTGTTGTAAAAGTGAAACCTCTTAAGACTGATCAAAAGCTGACAAATAAGAGGATTGAATGGAGCCTCTCCAGGCCTGGGATCGTGAAAGGGAACAATATCTTTAGTGGCAGAACCCTGGGGATTCTAGCTGGGGGATTTGTGACATTATCTGTCAGTGACTTGCATTGCATTAAAAGCAGGAGGCATATGGGCATCTTAGCTTTTACTCTTTATCAACTCTAGTTCCTTTACTTTTCCCTTCCTGTTTCTTCTCTCCCTTCCTCACAGGCTGCAACTACTTCGTATCTAATAGACATACACACTATTGATCTCTCTGCATGCACATGTTCTGTGTGTGTGTGTGTACATCTATATCTATATCTAGCTATATCTATCTATACATAAACGTCATACATATAAAAGTTGTCTCTACAATTTGGTCATTTTATAAAAATGTTATTAAGTAATTAGATTTAATAAACCTTTTACTCTGTGTACTGTATGTCCAAGTTCATGAAATCATGTCCTCACTGCTCAAGAAAACAGGAAAAAAGTTGGGTCAAATGTGGTACGAAAGACTGTCAGAGGCCTCGTCGGAAGGCCTGGGCCAACATATGATACCAAGAATGAAGAGACAGGGATGCCAGAAAAAGTAGCCAAAAAGTGGACAGAGTCAGCAAGCATCGTGCAGTGGACGGGAAGGAAAGAAGCTGGGAAGGGTGGCGTGAAGAGGAGCAGCACATTTCTATTCCCGATCTATCAGCCAGGATAGTCACTCCCCGTCTATACCCACACCTGGCAGACAACAGCCCTCTTTCCTAGCAGGAGATTTTAAGGATAGTCATGGCACTTTAACTTTTCACAAGCTCACTTGCAAAAGAAAAAAACCATTTGTTATATCTTTTCTTTTCAATAGATATGGGTGTGCACATGAGTGTGTGTCAAATTATTCATTTCCAGTAACTTCTTAAAGTTCAAACCAGAGCACATTCATAACCATCCTGATTTTGAGGAAGCAGTCTGTCTTACTTCACCCTCTCCACATTCACGCCCTTGATTCCCCAGTTGTAACTCCTCTCTTCATAGCCACCAAACTCAAGGCTTCTCTGACAGTCCACAGAATTTCCCACTGTCTCCCTTTCACATAATCCAGGGGAAATATCAAAAGGAAACTTCTTTCCAAGCTCCATGATCTACATTCATAAATCGTTCCTAGTAGCAAAGTGGGCTCTCTGGACCCAGTTTCTCTAAGTTCCAATTGTCTTCACGACTTAATCCTCTTAATTAATCTACCCAGAAACACCAATTCTATTGAGAAACAATAAGAAATACTTTCTCTTTCTAGGTAATATAATAAAAAAAAATTTTTTTTTAAACAAAGAGGGATTATATCCTTGGATTCTATGACTATCCTGGATATCTAGAAACGATCTAAGGCTGTTTACAAGGGTTTTCAGCCTACAACAAAAGAGCACAAATGAGAAGTGGGCCAAGAAAGGGGAGGGAAATAAGAACAGAACCCAAACCGCAGAGTTTCTTCTCCCTGAGCACATGGCAGGAACACATGTTCCCTGTCACAGAGCTCAGGCTTGCTGTGATTGAGCTACCATCAGCTGTTTCCAGGGTTAATGACACCTGTTAACCTGTTCTTCCTGCTTCCGTGCCCCTTTAAGCTTCCTCCACATGGCAGCAAAAGTGATGTTATCACACAAGCTGAATCAATCATTCCCCTACTTAAAACCTTCAACGACTTCCCACTGCATTTAGAATGGAATCCACACTCTACCATGGCCCATAGGGCCCTGCATGGCTAGCTTTCCAATCTCATCTTATGCCCCTCTCTCTCTCACTCACTACTCCCAAGTCACTCTGGACTCCTTCCTATCCCTTGATCATGCCTACTTCAAGGCTTTTGTGCATATTATACCTCCTGTTGGTGGTATACCGCCTTTTGTATGGCTAGCTCAGTTTAAATGTCATCTTTTCAGAGAGCCTCTGTCCTACCCTTCCTATTTAATTTCCTGACTCTGTTATCATTTGCCTTGGTGTCTTATTTATTGGTATTTTTGCATGTATATAGTCACTGACTTGTTTATTATGTATTTCTACGCTCATCTCCAGACCCCCAGCTAGAATGCAAGTCCCATGAGGCAGGAGCCATTTCTGTTTTGTTCTCTCTTATATCTTCAGTATCTAGGTCAAAATTTGACATGTAGTAAATGCTTGGTAAATACAAATTGAATAAAATAATAAAATTGGCTCTAAGCTTTCTAAGCCAACATTGGATCATTAAACAATTAATAATATTTCCAACGTTGGGGGGAGGGCAAAGCAAAGGAACTTCTCATTTGGGGAAACAACTATTCTGACATTAAGACCAAAAGGAAAATTCTAGTGTTCCTTAGAAAGCACATTATTTAATAAAGTGAAGAATGTCCTCATCAATATTCTTAGACTGTATTCAATGACCAGTTTCAAAAAGTTGTTTTATTTAAAAATAAAAAATCTTGATAAACATTGATGACACTACAGATACTGCAAATCAATATATTCTTTTCTTGCTAGGATACCAATATAAATATGATTTTGTCTAGAGGTTCAGCTATAGCCAACACTGATAGCTCTTCCCCCAAATCCATATACTCTTCTTCTTCCATCTAGGCTGTATTTTCCAGGCTCCCTTGCAATTAGGCATGATCACATGACTGAATTCAAATCAATGAAATGGGAGAGGAAATTATGTGCATTGTTTCCAAACCTGGCTCATAAAAACCTTCCACTGAGCTCCTCTGTGCTCTCCTAGTCTATTAAGCTGTATGGAACCCTGAAGGAAACTTTAAAAACCATGTGTTGAATATAACAGAAATAAGTGAAATGAGAAATTCACTAGAGGGAGTGAGTCAAAGACAGATTTGAGTAGACAGAAGAAATAAGCAGGGAGCTTGAAGATAGGACAATAAAATTATCAAATCTGAGGAATATAAAGAAAAGAGATTGAAGAAAAGTGAACAGAGCCTGAGAGACCTGTGGGACATCATCAAGTGGCCAATACAAGCAACATGTGAGTTCCAGAAGGAGAAGAAACAGAAAAAGGGGCAGAGAGAATATTTGAAGAAATATGGCTGAAAATTTCTCAAATTTGATGGAAAACATAAATATAAACATCCAAGTAGCTCATCAGACTTGAAGTTCTAAATTTCACTGAGACCCATTATAATCAAACTTTTGAAAGACAAAGACCAAGAGAGAATCTTGAAAACAGCAAGAGAGATGTGACTCATCACACAGATCCTCTATAATATTATTTGCACATTTGTCATGAGAAACTTTGGAGGCCAGAAGCGAGTGGGCTGATAGTCATTAGCACTAGACTTTCCCTGCAAGAAATTTTCAAGGAAGTCCTATAAGGTGAAATGAAATGTCCCTAGACAGTAACAAAGAAATGAAGAAATAAAAATCTCAATAAAGATAAACATATTGGGAAATTATAAAAGCTAGTATTATTATAACAACAGTTTGTAATTCCACTTTTTGTTTTCTGCATAATTTAAAAAACTGATGCATTTAAAAGAATTATTAGTTTATGTTTGTTGACATACGAAGTATAAAGATGTAATTTTGTGACTTTAGTAATTAAAATGGATGTGGACAAAGCTACAAAGG
Source organism: Hipposideros armiger (assembly GCF_001890085.2). Lineage (NCBI taxonomy): Eukaryota > Metazoa > Chordata > Mammalia > Chiroptera > Hipposideridae > Hipposideros > Hipposideros armiger. The sequence continues at coordinate 1,468,410 of NW_017731779.1, forward strand.
AACAGAATTGTTGTATGTTATTAAAGTTAAGGTGATATAAACTCAAATTAGAGTGTTATAACTTTAGTATGTTAAGTGTAATCCCCATGGTAGTCACAAAGAAAATACCCTATAGGATATACACAAAAAGAATTTAAATATTTCACTACAAAAAGAAAAAATCAACTAGACACAAAAGAAGACAGTAATATAGGAAATGAGGAACAAAACAGCTATAAGGCAGGGCCGGCCGAGTGGCACGTTGGTTAAGAGCTGGCTTGGGACACTAGCTCTGAGCATCAGGGCCCCAGTTCGGATCCCACATGGGGGCCAGTGACACTGCCCTCTACAGCTAAGATGGTGAACAACAGCTCAACCTGGAGCTGGGCTGCTGTGAGTCGCCGGCTATGGTGTAAGCTGCAGCAGCCCCTGCTGCAGTGGGTTGCCATAAGTTACTGTGTGTGGCTGGCAGCCAGCGTGAGCTGCCAAGAGCCGCCATGAGCGGCCGTCTGGAGGCCGGCGACCGATCTGCCTCACCCGGGAAGAGCACAATGATAATACCAACATGTGCCAGTGAAGCGACGTCCTCCACAACTAGACTGAAGAACAAAAGGACAGCAACTTGTCTGCTCCCCTTCCCCCAATTTCCCAGCGCTGTTCCCCTCCCCCAACTCCCCAATAAAATCTTAAAAAAACAACAACAAAAAAAACTATAAGTCATACAGAAAATAGAAAAATGACAGAAATAAGTCCCTTCTTATCAGTAATTACTTTAATTGTGAATGGATTAGACTCTCCAATCAAAAGACAAAGATTGACAGAATGAATAAAAACACATGATCCAATTATATACTGTCTACAAGAGACTCACTTTAGATCTAAAGACACCAATAGATTAAAAGTAAAAGGTTGGAAAAATATATTCCATGCAAATAGTAACCAAAAGAGAGCAGCCATGGCTATACTAATATGGTCAGACAAAACCAGCTTTAAAACCAAAAAGTTTACAAGAGACAAGAAGGACATTATATATACTAATAAAAGATTCAATACAGCAAGAAAGTATAACAATTATAAACATTTACACATCTAATGACAGATCATCAAAATATAAAAATATGAAGCAAAAACTGACAGAATTGAAGAGAGAAATAGCCAGTTCTATAATAATAGCTGGACACTTTAATACCCCACTGTCAATAATGGAGAGAACAACCATGCAGAAGATAAGGAAATAGAGGACTTGAACAGCACAACAAACCAACTAAATATAGCTGACATATACAGAATACTCTACCCAACAACAGCAGAATACATATTTATCTTAAGAGCACATGGGAACAACCAAGATGGCGCAGTAGGTAAACACTGTGTTTACCTTCTCTCACAACCACATCAAAATTACAACAAATCTACAAAACAACCATTGTTGAGAATCACCTAAGATCAAGCTGAACTGAAGCCTCTCAACTAAGGATGTGCTGAAGAAGCCACATCCAAACTGGTAGGAAGGTCAGAGATGCAGAACAGGCTGGTCCCACACCCGCATGTGACCATCAAAGATCGGGAGGGATATTTCAGCCGTGGGGGTTAGTTAAAGGAGCGAGAGATCCCAGCCACACCCCAGCCCAGAGCTCCAGTGCTGGGGAGAGAAGTCCCCATAATTTTTGGTAGTGAAAGCCAATGAAGATTGTGACCGAATGAGACTGAGTGTGGCTACACTCATAGGTATTCCTTTTAAAGGGACTGCGCGCGGACTTACCCACAAATGGAATCACTCGCTCTAAGCTCCAACGCTGGGGCAGCAGCTGGAAAGGCGGCAGGGACACATGGTGGGGAACTGAGTTGTCTGGCTTAGGACGGGGGCTGGAGAGGCAGCTTTTTCCTGCACAGGGAAGCTGGCGGAGGCCATTGTTTCTTGGTTGAGCCCTCCCCTTTCCCTGCATGTGAACACAGGTGGCCACCATTTCTGAGTCTATATGTTGTTTTCCCCACCCTGGCGATTTGAGACCTGGCCCCGCCCAGCTTTGGGGCACACCCAGGCTGCTTTCAGTGGCTTTCTCCTGCAGACCACTTGTTTGGCTCAAGCTGTACATTCCTAGGGTCTCTCACAGTTTCACAGAATCTAGACAAGCAGCACCTGGCTTGAGTGTGTTCTGTACCTCTGGCTGAGCAGCCCTAAGCCAGCACTAGTGGCAGCCGGCTTTGGTTCGGGGCTTGGCCTCCCAAGGTGCTTCCAAGGACAGCATGGGTGACAGACATCTGCGGATTTCTTTCTGGCTCCCACTGGGTGGCCCCAGGTGGGGCATGTGCTATGACTGAAGTAGACCTACAGCACGTCCCCTCCAAGGTGGTCCTGGGGCTGGTGTCCCCAGCGGTCAGCTTCAAAATGAGCTGGAGCATCACCCAGCAGCATCCAAGTACAACACATCCAAGGGGCGGATTGGGCCGGTACCAGAGTCCTGCTGCAGATCTTGCTCCATAGGATCAGCCCCTGCACAACAACTCTTCCATTGTAGTCAAGGCCAGTCCTCACAATCAGTGAGTCCAAAGGTCACTCCCTCACATTGATGTGCAATTATCAACCAAGGCTCAACTACAGGAGGAGGGCACATAAAACCCACATAAGGGACACATCTGGAGTGTGTGGCTCAGGTGCCGCAACCTCACAGCACACCTACTACATAAGGCCACTCTACTAAGACTGGGAGACATAGCAGCCCTACTTAATGCATAGAAACAAACACAGGGAGGCAGCCAAAATGGTGAGACAAAGAAACATGTCCTGGGCTAGCCAAGTGGCTCGTTGGTTAAGAGTTGGCTTGGGAGCATGAGCTCTGAGTAGCAGGGCCGCCGGTTTGGATCCCACATGGGCCAGTGACGCTGCGCTCTCTACAGCTAAGATGGTGAACAACAGCTCAACCTGGAGCTGGGCTGCCGTGAGTCGCCAGCGATGGCGTAGGCTGCAATGGGGTTGCAGTGGGCTGCCGTAAGCTACTGTGAGTGGTCGGCAGCCAGCGTGAGCAGCCGTGAGCTGCCGTGAGCAACCGTCCAATGGCCAGCAACCGATCTGCCTTAGCCGGGAAGAGCACAATGATCACAATACCAACATGAGCCAGTGAAGCGATGTCCTCCACAACTAGACTGAAGAACAAAAGGACAGCAATTTGTCTGTTCCCCTCCCCTAATTCCCCAATAAAATCTTTAAAAAAAAGAAAGAAAGAAAGAAGCATGTCCCAAATAAAAGAACAGAACAAAGCTCCTGAAAAAGAACTAAGTGAAATAGAGATAAGCAATCTATCAGACATAGAGTTTCAAACACTGGTTATAACAATGCTCACTGGTCTCAGGGAGAACTTCAACAGAGAGATAGAAAGCATAAAAATGGAGATGGAAACCATGAAAAAGAACCAGTCAGAAATAAAGGATGCAATAATGGAAATGAAGAATGAATTACAGGGAATCAACAGTAGATTAGACGAAGCAGAGGATCCAACCAGCGATGTAGAAGATAAGGTAGCAGAAAACACCCAACCAGAACAGCAAAAAGGAAAAAAGAATCCAAAAAATTAAGGAGAGTTTAAGTGGACTCCGAGACAATATCAAGCATACCAACATTCACATCACAAGGGTACCAGAAGTAGAAGAGAGAGAGCAAGGAATTGAAAACCTATTGAAGAAATAATGACAGAAAATTGAAGAAATAATGACAGGAAACTTCCCTAATCTGGTGAAGGAAATGGACATATAAGTCCAAGAAACACAGAGAGTCCCAAATAAGATAAACCCAAAGAGGCCAACACCAAGACACATCATACTGGGTTGTCGAAAATTCATGACACATGTTTGCGACAGATGGCACTAGTTCATTTTTGGAAGTACTAGAGTCATTCGCATCTATGTTATTGCTATGTCATTTGACAGCTGACAGTTTTAGCTTTTTCTAAAACAAAATTGAGCAATTTGGTTGAGTTTTGGAAATTTTATGACAAGTTGAAGATGGAAGACCAAACTGTGCATTTTTGCCATATTTTACTGTTTTATTTCCATAAAGGGAAGAATGCGCATCAAGCTTGTGAAAAGTTGCACAAAGTTTATGGTGACAATGCTCTACAAGAATGTCAGTGCCAATGATGGTTCACAAAATTCCGTGCTAGTGATTTTGATCTCAATGACACTCCTCAGTCAAGGAGGCCCACCGAGGTTGATGACGACAAAATAAAAGCATTGATCGAGTCAAACCAATGTTACACAACATGAGAGATTGCAGAAACATTAAACATCCATCATTCAAGCATTCATGACCACCTGAAGAAGCTGGGATACGTAAGCAAGCTCGATATTTGGGTTCTGCATGAACTCAAAGAAGTTCATTTGACGGTGCGTATAAACATCTGCAATATGCTCATTAAATGTAAGGAAAATGATCCTTTTTTGAAGTGACTGATGAGAAGTGGATTGTTTACAACAATGTGATGCGCAAACAGTCTTGGTCCCGACGTGATGATTCGCTTCAAACGACATCTAAAGCAGACATTCATCAGAGGAAGGTTATGCTCTCAGTGTGGTGGGATTTTAAAGGTGTTGTGTTTTTCGAGCTCCTACCAAAGAACCAAACAATCAATTTGAATGTGTACTGTCAGCAATTGGACAGTTTGAACAAATCCATCATCCAGAAACGTCCAGAGCTTGTTAATTGTAAAGGAGTTGTGTTCCATCACGATAACATGACACCACACACAAGTTTGATCACCCATCAAAAACTATTGGGGCTTGTTAGGTATTTATCCAAAAAATCCCAAGACATTAATCCAAAAACATATATGTACCCCTATGTTCGTTGCAGCGTTATTCACAATAGCTAAGACTTGGAAACAACCAAAACGTCCAACGGTAGATGACTGGATTAAGAAACTTTGGTACATTTACACAATGGAGTATTACTCAGCTATAAAGAAGAAGGAAATAGTACCCTTTGCAACAATA